>NC_081298.1:6835357-7145714 GCF_030435805.1 Mustela lutreola | reverse complement strand
ACAGCTTTGTAATAGAGCTTGAAGTCTGGAATTGTGATGCCACCAGCTTTGGTTTTCTTTTTCAACATTCCTCTGGTTATTTGGGGGTCTTTCTGGTTCCCTACAAATTTTAGGACTATTTATTCCATTTCTGTGAAAAAAGTTGATGGTATTTTGATAGGGTTTGCATTAAACATGTAGATTGCTCTAGGTAGCATACATTTTAACAATATTTGTTCTTCTAATCAATGAGCATGGAATGTTTTTCAGTTTCTTTTTGTCATCCTCAATTTCTTTCACAAGTATTCTATAGTTTTCTGAGTACAGATTCTTTGCCTCTTTGGCTACATTTATTCCTAAGAATCTTAGGGTTTTGGGTGCAGTTGTAAATAGGATTGACTCTTTAATTTCTCTTTCTTCTGTCTTATTGTTGGTGTATAGAAATGCAACTGATTTCTGTGCATTGATTTAATATCCTGCCACTTTACTGAATTCCTATATGAGTTCTAGTTTTGGGATGGAGTCTTTTGGGTTTTTCACATAAAATATCATCTGCAAAGAGTGAGAGTTTGACTTCTTCTTTGCTGATTCAGATGCCTTTTATTTTTTTTGTTGTCTGATTGCTGAGGCTAGGACTTCTAGTTGAATAACAGTGGTAAGAGTGGACATCCCTGCTGTGTTCCTGACCTTAGTGGAAAAGATCTCAGTTTTTTCCCCATTGAGAATGATATTTGCTGTGGGTTTTTCATAGATAGCTTTGATGATATTGAAGTATGTGCCCTCTATCCCTACACTGTGAAGAGTTTTGACCAAAAAAGGATCCTGTACTTTGTCAAATGCTTTTTCTGCATCTATTGAGAGTATCATATGGTTCTTGTTCTTTCTTTTATTAATGTATTATATCACATTGGTTGATTTGTGGATGTTGAACCAACCTTGCAACCCAGGAATAAATCCCACTTGGTTGTGGTGAATAATCCTTTTAAGGTACTGTTGGATCCTATTGGCTAGTATTTTGGTGAGAATTTTTGCATCTGTGTTCATCAAGGATATTGGTCTGTAATTCTCCTTTTTGATGGGGTGTTTGGTTTTGGGATCCTGGTGATGCTGGCCTCATGAGTTTGGAAGTTTTCCTTCCATTTATATTTTTTGGAACAGTTTCAGGAGAATAGGTATTAATTCTTCTTTAAATGTTTGGTAGAATTCCCCTGGGAAACCATCTGGCCCTGGGCTCTTATTTTTTGGGAGATTTTTGACGACTGCTTCAATCTCCTTACTGGTTATGAGTCTGTTCAGGTTTTCTATTTCTTTCTGGTTTAGTTGGTAGTTTTTACATCTCTAGGAATGCATCCATTTCTTCCAGATTGTCAAATTTGTTGGTGTATAGTTTCTCAAAATGTTTTTATAATTGTATTTCTTTGATGTTGGTTTTGATCTCTCTTCATTCATTCATTCATGATTTTATTAATTTGGGTCCTTTCTCTCTCTCTCTCTCATTTTTTTTTTTTTTTTTGATAAGTCTGGCCAGGGTTTATCAATCTTATTAGTTCTTTCAATGAACCAACTCCTAGTTTCAGTGATCTGCTCTACTGTTCTTTTGGTTTCCATTTCTCATTGATTTCTGTTCTGATCTTTATTATTTCTCTTCTCCTGCTGGGTTTAGACTTTATTTGCTGTTCTTTCCCCAGTTTGTTTAGGTATAGGGTTAGGTTGTATATTTGAGAACTTTCTTATTTCTTGGGAAAGGCTTGTATTACTATACACTTTCCTTTTAGGACCATGTTTGCTGCATCTCAGAGATTTTGAACAGTTGTGATTTCATTTTCATTTGTTTCCATGAATTTTTAAAATTCTTTTAAAATTTCCTGGTTTATCCATTCATTCTTTAGTAGGATGCTTTTTAGCCTTCATGTATTTGAGTTTTTTCCAACTTTCCTGTTGTGTTTGAGTTCTAGTTTCAAAGCATTGTGGTCCAAAAATATGCAGGGAATTATCTCAGTCTTTTGATACAGTTGAGACCTGATTTGTGACCTAGGATCTATTCTGGAGAATGTTCCATGTGCACTAGAGAAGAATGTGTATTCTGTTGCTTTGGGATGGAACATTCTGAATGTATCTGTGAAGTCCCGTCTGGTCCAGAGTGTCATTGAAAGCCTTTATTTCCTTGTTGATCTTCTGCTTAGATGGTCGTTTTTTTTCAGTGAAGGGGGTGCTAACATTCCCTACTATTATTGTGTTATTGTTGATGGGTTTCTTTGATTTTTGTTATTAGTTGGCTTGTGTAATTGGCTGCTCCCATATTAGGGTGATACATATTTACAATTGTCAGATCTTCTTGTTTGATAGACCCTTTAAGTATGATATAGTGTCCTTCCTCATCTCTTATTATAGTGTTTGGTTTAAAACCTAATTTCTCTGATATAAGAATTGCCACACCAGCTTTCTTTTGATGTTCATTGGCATGGTAAATGGTTTTCCACCCCCTCACTTTAAATCTGGAGGTGTCTTTATGTCTAAAATGAGTCTCTTGCAGACAGCATATTGATGGGTATTTTTTTTTTTTAATGCAGCCTGATACCCTGTATCTTTTTGTTGTGGAATTTTTCCCATTTACTTTCAGGGTAACTATAAAAAGCTATGAATTTAGTGCCATTGTATTGCCTCTGAGGTAACTGTTACTGTGTATCATCTCTGCTCCTTTCTGGTCAATGTTACTATTAGGCTCTCTTTTTGCTTAGAAGACCTCTTTCAATATTTCTTGTATGGGTGGTTTGGTTATTACAATTTCTTTTAGTTTCTGTTTGTCCTGGAAGCTTTTTATCTCTCTATTTTCAATGACAGCTTAGCTGGATATAGTATTCTTGGCTGCATGTTTTTCTCATTAATACCCTGAATATATCATGCCAATCCTTTTTGGCCTGCCAGGTCTCTGTGAATTGGTCTGCTGCCAATCTAATATTTCTATTGTAGGTTACAGACCTCTTGTCCTGAGTTGCTTTCAGGATTTTCTCTTTGTCTCTGAGACTTGTAAGTTTTACTATTAGATGTTGGGTTGTTGGCCTATTTTTATTGATTTTGAGGGGGATCTCTGTGCTTCCTGGATATCGATGCCTGTTTCCTTCCCCAAATTAGAAAAGTTCTTTGCTATAATTTGCTCCAATATACCTTCTGCCCCCCCGCCCTTTCTTCTTCTTCTGGGATCCCAATTATTCTAACATTGTTTCACTTTATGGGATCACCTATCTCTTGAATTCTCCCCTCATGATCCAATAGTTGTTTTTCTCTTTTTCTTTGCTTCTTAATTCTCCATCATTTGGTCTTCTATATCACTAATTTTCTCTTTTGCCTCCTTTATTCTAGCAGTTAGAACCTCCATTTTTAAAATTTTACCTCATTAATAGCCTTTTAGATTTTGACTTGGGTAGATTTTATTTCTCTAGAAAGGGATTCTCTAGTATCTTCTATGCTTTTCTTAAGCCCACATCTTTATGGTATCTTTATAATCATACCTTTATAGTATCTTTATAACCGTTATTTGGAACTCCAGTTTTGACATCTTACTAATGTCCTTGTTGATTATCTCTCTGACAGTCAGTACTGCCTCTTTCTCTTTTTTTCGAGATGAATTTTTCCATTTTGTTATTTTCTCCAGAGAAGAATAGATGAACGAGAGAACAAAATGCCAAAAGGGTAACAATGACCCCAGAGAAATATACACTAAGCAAATCAGAAGAAACCCAAAACTTGGGGGAAAAGGGGGAAAAACAAAAGAATATGATCAGGCTGGTGAACAGAACAGATCCATATACAATATTTAGGGTGCATTTTGGTCTGTCTGAAGAAACTGCCTCCCAAAATTTTAAAGAAAGAAAAGCATACACACACACACACACACACACACACACATACACAGGGTAACTACAATGAAGGGACGGAATAGGACTGTAAAAATGAAAATTAAAAAATATTTAAAAAAAGGAATCGATAAGATAAGAAGATGGTTGAAAAAAGAAAGAAGAAAAATTAAATTAAAAAAAAAAAACTAGAGAGAGAATATGATGAATCAGGTGAATAGAACAAAACCATACAGTGGATTTAGGGTACATTTTGGCGTGTTAGAAGAATCTGTGTTCCAAAATTCTGAAGAAAGGAAAATTTTTGTATGTACAAAAAATAAAGTTAAATACAATGAAGGAATAGAATATGACAGTAAAAATGAAAATTTAAAAAGATCTTTAAAAGAAGAATTGATAAGTTGTTTGAGAAAGAAAAGAAGACAAAATTTTTAAAAAGAAGTAGAAAAAATTTTTAAAAATTAACTTTGAAAGACTAAAGAATCATGGGAAAAACGCCATGAATTCTATGTGCAGTATTCCCCTAATGCTGGAGTTTTACAGTTCTCATTGATTAGTGAACTTGGTCTTGACTAGACGTTCTTGCGAATCCTCTGGTGGTGGGGCCTGTTGCAGTGATTCTCAAATGTCTTTGCCCAAGGCGGATTGCACTGCCCTTGCCAGGGGTCAGGCTAAGTAGTCTACTTGGTAGCTTTTGTTCCCTGAAAGCTTTCCACACAACTCTGGAGGACAAGGACTGAAAATGGCAGCTTCCCAATCTCTGGCCCTGGAGAGGCAGAGAACTCAGGGCCCCACTCCTCAGTGAACCCTCAGAGAAAAGCAGTCAGTCACTTTTGTCTCTTGAATGGTCTCCGGCCACACCCTGTGCACACTGGCCTGTGACTGAGCATTTCTGTCTCTGGCACATGACCGCATTTGGAGTTGGAGCTGGAGTTTCCAAACCCAGCAGTTCTTGTGGTGCACTCCCACAGAAGGGGAATCTCCTCAGATCTGCCACTTGTTGGGTCCCTGCTTGAAGAATAGTGGCCCAGCTGTGCCTTGGATCATGGTTTATGGCAACCTTGAGCTGAGAGCCCCCCCTCAGCTCTATCTTTGCAACTGGCTTCCCCGCTCTGCTACCTGGGAGCTCTGCCACACTCAGGAGCCCTCAGTTTTCCTGTGACCCCCGAGGGTCCTGAGACCACACTGTCCAGTGAGGGCTCCACCCCCCACTTAGCCACTGGAACAATGTCCCTCCATGGAGCCAACTTTTAAAAGTTCCAGTTTTGTGCTCCACTGCTCTCTCACTTGCGAGTAGCTGGCTGATGGAGGCTGCCTCCCCCCACAGTCTGTCTTCCCGTATATCGGTTTGGGTTCACATCTCCATAGGTCCTACTTTCTGAAAGTGGTCACTTTTCTGTTCATAGAATTGCTGCTATTCTTTTCTTCAATCTCCTGTTGAGTTTGCAGGTGTTCAGAATGGTTTGATGAGGATCTAGCTGAATTCCTGGGACCAGATGAAATTAAGGTCTCTACTCCTCCACCATATTGGAGCCCTCCCCAGAAATGCCTGTTTTTTTTTTTGTTTTTTTTTTTTTTTTTTTAACAGAACATTATGTGTGGGTGTTTTAAGGGCACCAAACCAACTACCTTTCTGAAATATTTTAGAAACTTTGAATCAGCACACATTTTTGTTTGTTTTTGCCTAAATAATTCATAATTTAAATTACCTTATTTGTTTTTCCTTGTGTGGTACTCAATTTGCCATTTACAGATCCACATAATAGATATTCTACTAAATGACAAGTTCACTGATATTTGGCAATTAGCAAAGTGAAGCACTTTTCATAATGGAAAGTTCTGCATTTGCTGATTTTAAAAAATTCATCGATACAATTTGGCTATTCCTGTCTGAATATGAATTGGTAAACTAGTTCAGGAGTTGAATACTATTTTTCCTCAAAAAACTGCACTATTTATAAGTGGGGCTTTCTGAGTATTTCACACTGCCATACTTGTATCACAATATTGTTAAGATAAATAACAGGAAATAAAACACTTTCAACTTGCGTAGGTTTATCATGAGATTTTGGATAAGAGTTTAAAATGCTGAAGGTTTTTGGCAAGTTTTCTCCCTAACAAGTAAAGATTGATCCTCGGGAAAAATCAAAGTTACTATATTATATGGGCCATTCTGTTAACAGCACTTGAGGAAAAACGAAAATGGGCTGCTAGTCTAAATGTAAATGGCATACCCAATTTAGAAATAAATGGCTGAAGGATTGAAGAACTACTGGAATATATGTCTGCCTTGTATTTGGCCATTCAATCCAATATTATGAAATAAGTGCTAGGATTTACTAGTGGCACTTATCACTTTATGACTATGTGGGAGCTCTGCGATATTATTTTTCTGTCCTTTAGAAGGAAAAAATGCACAGAACCTGCAGAAGTACAAATAGAGAGACATCAGAAGAATGAAATGAGGGGATGATCAAGCAGTGCCCAATAACTTAAGACTGCAAGGTTTTCCTCTTGGAATCAAGTTAGTGCATTAATGCCATGCTGTCTATGTTAAATTTATAAATCTGTGTCCTTTTAAGGTTCAACAAGATTTTTATTGTTGTTGTTTTCTTTCTCCCTCGAACAAATTCTCTCCTGAGAATTTATTTCTGGAATTGAAGAGAAATCAACATCTGCCAGTCACTGACTGACTTGATCAGTGTAGACACTTATGTCCACAGGAAATTTTTAATCCACTCTGAATTGAGCAGTTGGGAGTAAGGAACTTGGGGTTTGAAGTTAATTATCACCCCTCCTCCTGCTATATTCTTTTATTCTTTTGACATATGTCATTTCAGGAAATGATCCCAAGGTATGGTTTTTTCCTGTACTTTGAGGGATGTGGGACAAAAACCCTAGTTTCTGCAATCTGGCTGGTTGAGTTCTAATGGTAGCTTCATCGTGCTTTACGTATGTCATTTTAGGAATGTACTAAATCTCTACCAGCCTCAGTTCCTGCTGCAGAGTAGGGATGATTGGATAAGATAAGGCATATAATACCCGGATAGGGTCCCTAGTGCCTCCCAGGGAGCCCAATACATGTTAGCTTCCTATATTATCACTGCTGTTGTTACACTGTCTTTAAACCCAGGCTATGACAAGATTGCTTTATTCTTCCCAGGTAGTGGAAGCCACACTTTGGAATGTAGATACTAAGGGTAACAAATTATCATTATGGATCTAAAGCCTAGAATTCCTTCACCCCCTCCTTTGTGCACATCTGAGTGTTTGTATTATCCCTGCAACTAGATGTGAGTAGGGGGCAATTTGCAGTGAGTTTCTGCTGTTGAAAACCATTTTGGCAGCAAATTCTCTATGAAATTGTCACTGTCATAGTAGGTCAAACGGAGACAGATTTGTGAGATATTAGAGAGCATCTCAGGATTTGCTTACATGTTGCCACTGTTCTGAACGGCACAGGGAAGAACCTACACTTGTTCGTGAATGGAGTCAAATGTTTGATTCAGTAAGGACAACCAAATGCTGTTCTTTTTTTGAAAAAAATTAGGCTTGTCTCCTGATAGGATTGGTTTCATCTAGAAGGAGTGCAGAGTTCACTGTTATTTGAGGTACAAAGATCCAGCCTCAGTTATAGAAAACATACAGGGAAAAACAAAAAGAAAGAAAGGCAATTTGTAGATAGGTAAGTACCATATTTCATTTTGATTCATTAAAAGAAATCATAGCACTGTGCTTTGTATTTTAATATTTTGGAATGAATGCATTTAAAAAATAGCCTACCTCTGTCATTGGCTGGATTGATAATTACTTTCTTTCAGATGAAGATATGTTCTGGGAGATTTATTGTTTCAAAGCAAGCATATACGAGTAATTACATGTGTGACTTAAGTATTTTTTTTCTTAATGAGAAGCATTAAAATTATCTTTAAATTCTTCTTTGCAGGTTGCTTTCAGCCCCACCACAATGTTTCATGTGTATTTTCAATACCCTCAGTGGTGGCCGATCTTATCCTTTTAGTGCAGATAACCCCTGCTCTACAGAGAGCATCAGTAACCCCCTCGCCCCCCATTAAATCAACCTAGTACAGTCCAGTGTGGTTGAACTCATACACCCACCATCTTCATGTGGCAGGCAGAGCTAACTGTTTAGCACAGTCACTCTCCATTCTTCTTTAATAAGGGAACCCTCGTTTTGCTCAGGGCAACAGTGTAGAGCTAGAGACTCCCTTCTCCTGGTTCCCTGGCAGCGAGAGCTGGGCACGTGCCACAGGCCCACTGACACATGAGGAGCAGTCTAGTGGATGTTTCTTGGAAATACTTTATTTTCTGAAAAGAAACTTAGAGAAGCTAGTGAAGCGCCTCTCTTCTTCTCCTTGCTGTGAATGCTCATGTGACAAGGGAAAGACAATAGGCCGAGCGTGGCAGGGGCTTCCCTGCATTCCCGATGACACTGTGTAACAGTGGCTGAAGCAGTGCCAGGGATCACATTCTCTCCAGGCTTCCTACCATGTCAGAGAAAAAGAAATTCCTAATTGTCTGACCCACCATGCACCAGTTATTCGGTTTCTTGCAGCTCACCTAGCTAACCACATTCCTGCAAGCACATGAATAGTCAAATGAGAGAGAAGATCAACCTTTGTGATTGGTCTTGACTATTGCTCAGGCTTCTACAGCAGACAAGATTACATCTTTCATCCTATGATTCTTCTCTTTTCTTTCTCCCTCTTTTCCCTTTCTTCCTACCTCTTTATTTCTTTTCCTTCTTTCCTTCCTTCCTTCCTTCTTTGTCTTCTTTCTTGTCTTAGGCCCTTTAGTCATTATCTTCTCTCTGTCATCTGAAAAAGTCACTCAAACTCCATTCTGAATATGGGACCCCTTAGGAACATTCTCTGTCCCTCTCTCCGCCTTCACATCTGTCTCTCCCTGCATTGCTACTCACCCCCCTTCACTGGACATGGGAAAAGATACACTCCCGTGTCTTTCAAAGGCAGTCCTTCCATCATTGCTCTGCACCTGCACCACACCCTTCGCCATGATGCTGCTCCTTTCTCTTCTCTTTCTTCCACATCTTCAATTTATCTCTGGATTCTAGATCATTACGCCAAACATGAAAATGTTCTAGTCCTTTCCATCTTGATAAAAACTTCCCTTGACTGTCTCTTTCCTTTAGCTTCTGACGCATTTCTCTGCCCTCCTTTCCAGCCAAACAATTGGAAGATACTTTGTATTGTCTCCATTTTCCAAAGTCCTTGGCAGCCAACTACAGTCCTGCTTATCTTCCTACCATTCACAATAAACCACTGTTTTCCAGGTTATCAATCTTTGTATAGACAAATCCATTGAATGGTATTTTTTTTTAACTTATTGGCAACATTGGGTACAGCTCACCAAATTTTCTCTGAAGTTCTTTCTTGATTATCTGTTGTTGTTGTTTTTAACACTATATTCTTAGGTTTTCTTCCTTCCTTCTTACTGTCTGCATTCTGTTTTTCCTTTCTCACAAGATCTCTCAAAAGTTATGATTCCCTAAGAGTAAATTTTGGGCCACTTTTCTTGTGTCTATATTTCTCCCCGAATAACATCATTCCCCAAATAGTGAAAATGTACTTCTGCCGATGGCCTCTGTTAGCTCCAGACCCATTCAAACAGCATTTGATAGAAGGTGGGTATCTAGTCAGCATCCCATGCATAACACAGTCACAGGAAATGATGACCCCCTCCTCTGGCTCTCTTTATTTCCAGTCCTTTCTATTTCAGAAAGCATCATAATCATCATCATTATCCCCAGTTATTAAAGCTAGAAATATAGAAGTCATACTTGATATTCCCTTTCCTTAATTCTCTACAGCCAGTCTATCAGCCAGCCTCTTAGTTCTGTCTTTAGAATCTACCTCGGATACCTGCTTTATTTGGCCCTGTCATGCAACATTCTTTCAAAAATAAAAGTACTCATCAGAAGAGCTAAAATTGAAAAGAATGACAATACCAGTTGGTGGTGAGGATTGGAGCAGTGAGGTCTCACACACTGTGAGTGCTCATTTTAACTGGTAAAACAACTTTGAAAGGAAGAGGCATTGCCTACTCAATTGAAGGTTCTGTTGCTAAAGGGTTGCTGCCAATGAGTGTAGGTTTGCTGCAGAAAACATGTTTATATCACCAGATCCCCTCAAAACCCAATGGACATCCACCCTAGAACCCAGACATTAATTGAAGGTAAACATTGAATGGAACACAACAGAGAATAACTGGATAACTTACAACTACATGTAACAACATACATGAATTTCCAAAATCATGTTTAAATTTTATCAATAACCCTTCTTGTGGTTTTTTTTTTTAAACTTATTTATATATTTTAAGTGATCTCTGTACCCAACATGGGGCTCGAACTCACAGTCCCCAGAGATTGAGAGTCACATGCTCTTCCCACTGAGCCAGCCAGGCACCCCTGTACCAATAATACTTAGCAAAAGAAGCCAGACACAAATTGATACAAAGAACAATTTCCATTAAGTTTAAAAACCTGGAAAGCTGAGCTGTGGTATTTAGCAATTCATACTTTGGTAGGAAAAGTATAATGGAAAGCAAGAAAGTGATTACGATAAAAGTGAAACTATCATTTACCACAGAGGGAGGGAAGGTAGCTTTGAGTGACAGGGGGTAGGCAGGGGATGCTGGGGGAGCTGGCAAGGTTGTATTTTTTTGTCTTGCATTTGATTTGACAACTGCATACCTTATAATTGTACATTACACGTTTCTGTGTATGCATTGTATGTTACAATAAAATATACAGATGACTTCCCTGAATGAAACCAGCCTGTGCAGAACGAAATCCAGATGCTTCTGTGTGGATATGGCTCTGCAGGAGCTGGCTGGATTCCTTTGCAACCTAACCTCCGGGCTCTTTGCTGCTTGTTCACCACACTGATGCTCACCTGCTTGCTGCCAGCTTCTTGAACACACCAAGCTCTCTGCTATCTCATGCCCTCTTTACCTGCTGCTCCTGTGTAAAGAAAGCCCTCCCATGGCTTTTGTTTGGTGAGCTCCCTCTCCTTCAAAGTACCAGGTTAAAATGTCATCTCTTCACAGGAAAGATCCTCTGTAAAGGTTCTCTCTTCTATGCTCTGGCATTCCACCCTGTTTCATTTCCTTTGTACCTAACACAGTTTGTGTTTCTTTGGGTGCTGCTGACTAATTTGCTGACAGTTACATTCTAGCTATATTGGGTGTCCTAGGAAGGCAGAGATCTTTGTTTGTTGTTTATCACTGTGATCCCCATGCTTGGAAGGAAGCCCTCTTGGGTATGCAGGAAGAAAATCAACAGATTGGATTCGAGGAAGCTACTGTATTTATTGACCTGTTTAAGGAATATTAACTATTAAATGAGTAACATTTTCTCCTCTCGTTCATGAAGTCAGTCTAAGCAATTAAAAAAAAATTCCCCCCCATGCTCTCTTTCGACCTACGCAAATACCATATTCAAAAATGATCCCATTCTAGTCACAAGTGTGTTATCTGACAAGGTGATTGTGTGGAAGGGATGGCACTTCACTCTTGGTTTGAGTGAGGGATGGTTGGAGCTAGAAGATGCTTTAGGGACGACATACTAAATAAGGAAACTGAGGGACAGAGAGGTGACATGGTTTCTTCACCACAGAAGGGAGAGGAGGATTTTATTTGCCTCAAGAACAAGCCAACATTTGCTCTCAGGACCACGTTCAGGTGATTGACATCTGCCTGAGGGCAGAGATACTCAGCCCTCAGGATCCTTCCACATCTTGCACCTTCAGACACTGCCCTGGCCTCTTTGCCAGCGTGGTCATCTAAATTCCCAATCTCCCCACAAATTACAAAACCACAGGAGCTTTGTCAATCTACATAAAACATCTGAATACTAATGAAATGGCCCAGCACATTAATTAGATAGTCAATAGATCATTCGGTCTTAACAGCTCAGTTCTCTTCTCTTCATTTATTTTTCAAACAATAGAGCAGCAGCACGTTAGGAATGAAATCAGAATACCAATTAATTCCAGTCCAGTACATTTCCAAACAAGTTTTCGTGACCACACACCAAAATTATTTAAAAAATACTTTAATAATATTAAACTTTACCTCTTTTGCTTTTAACCCAAAAACAGGAAAAAGACATTGATGCCATTTACACATATACTCTAAAGATATTTCAATAGAAGTGTATCAGCAACAGTAAGCCAATAACATATGAATCTCAAGAACAAAATAATTTGCCCACAGTAATTAGTCATCAGAACTAATATCTGGTATGAAATGTCCATAAATATAAATGGAGGGGATGCCAATTTTGTTAAAAAATAAGATTGTAAAATTCAACAGTCAAATTTTATAGGAATTCCTTCAGACTAGATAATGTAGTCCGAAACTCATTAAGAAAGTGCTTTTTTTTTACAAAGAGGTAGTCCACAGAATGGAAGAAGATATTAAAAAATTACACTACAGACAAAAGGCTGATATCCAAGAACTGCTCAAACTCAACACACAAAACAGATAATCATGTCAAAAAATGGGCAGAAGACATGAACAGACACTTCTCCAAAGAAGACATACATATGGCTAACAGACACATGAAAAAATGTTCATCATCATTAGCCATCAGGAAAATTCAAATTAAAACCACATTGAGATACCACCTTATACCAGTTAGAATGGCCAAAATTAACAAGACAGTCAACAACACGTGTTGGAGAGGATGTGGAGAAAGGGGAACCCTCCTACACTGTTGGTGGGAATGCAAGTTGGTCCAGCCACTTTGGAAAACAGTATAGAGATTCCTTAAGGAATTAAAAATAGAGCTACCCTATGATCCTGCAATTGCACAACTGGGTATTTACCCCCAAAATACAGATGTAGTAAAAAGAAGGGCCACATGCACCCCAATGTTCATAGCAGCAATAGCCAGAGTCGCCAAACTGGAAAGAGCCAAGATGCCCTTCAACAGAAAAATGGAGAAAGAAGAGATGGTCCATTTCTACAATGGAATATTATGCCTCCATCAGAAAGGATGAATACCCAGGTTTTGTACCAACATGGACGGGCCTGGAAGAGATTATGCTAACTGAAATAAGTCAAGCAGAGAGAGTCAATTATCATATGGTTTCACTTACTTGTGGAGCATAAGGAATAACATGGAGGACATTGGGAGATGGAGAAAAGTGAGTTGGGGGATATCGGAGGGGGAGACAAACCATGAGAGACTGTGGTCTCTGAGAAACAAACAGGGTTTTGGAGGGAAGGGGGGTTAGGGGTTGGGCGAGCCTGGTGGTAGGTATTAAGGAGGGCACAAATTGCATGGAGCACTGGGTGTGGTGCATAAACAGTGAATTCTGGAACACTGAAAAGAAATAAAATATAAAAAAAAGAAAGTGGGTTTTTTGTTTGTTTTTGTTTTTGTTAAAGGCAGAAAGTTTAACATGAAATATCAGAGTGTTATGTTATGTATCCATTCCAGAAATCTCTGGGGTCCTTTTTAGAGGAAAAATTAAACCACTGATACTCTTTCTTTTCCCCCATATTTAATCAACTTGCAGTGAACTGACTATCATTAAAAGAGAGTATAAAGGATCAAAATGAATTAAATAAAAAGTAATGTGTAAGTCAAGATTTGGAGACGGTCGTGAGATTGCTGGTTCATTTCATCACTTTGCTGTTGCTGATAGGGTAGTATCTCCAGGCTCAAGACACATTCCCAAAGAAGCTTATATATTGATATTCCCCAAAATAAAATTATTAAGAAGGTTTTTCTTTTTTGTTGTTGTTTTTCCTAAAATACACACATTTGATTGTTTAATTCCTGCTGAGGCCTGAACAGTGATATGGATGTTTTTCTTCACAGTATTATGATGTTGTCTTATATTGTTGGCAGATGACTTGACAACAACAAAAGAAAGCATAAAGAAAAATAAACATTGCCTATAAATCTATCACCAAATGTTTTGTTATATTTCCTGTAATCTATTTGTCCATGCCAACTTAGTTACATATTTTATTGTATGTATACATATTTGATATGATTATATAGTTTATAAATATTAGACAACCTCATACTTTAAAAATAATAAGCTTTATTGAGGTGCCATTTACACGAGATAAAATTCCCTCATTTTTAATTCTGCATCATTCTTCATTCTTTAAAATAGCCCTGTTTGGTAGTAGTTTATCATCTTAAATATACTGCAAAATATAATCTGCCAAGTTTTTGTTAGGAGTTTTGCATCTATATTTATGGGTGAGTTGGAGCTATAGTCTTCTTATTTTATCTGTATCAGGTTTTCCATAGAGACTTTATTTGGCTCGAGAATCTTTTTAAAAAATTCTGGAAAAGCATTTATAATTGGGATCAGTATTCTTGGGAATGAGAAATTAAAACCAAAGGAAAAAAAATTAACCTCACACAGACCTGGAATTGTTATATTACCCTACATGTATGTACAAATCATTGGTGTGTGAAGGTGTGTGTGTAAAAACTTGAGTTTTCATAAATCCATATGAATTTTGGTTGTTTGCATTATCTTTTTAATGATTAGTGAGAAAAAACTATATTCAATTTGTTAGCCCAAGGTTGCATGTTATATTTTTTGTAATATTTATAACCGCCTACATATTTAATTTTGTTTTTAACTTAAGTTCCTTTGATTTAAGGATGGGATTTTGATAGAGATTGCATTAAATGTGTAGATTGCTTTAGGTAGCATAGACATTTTCACAATATTTGTTCTTCCAAATGGAACATTTTTCTATTTCTTTGTGTCTTCCTCAATTTCTTTCATGAGTACTTCATAGTTTTCTGAGTATGGATTCTTTGCCTCTTTGGTTAGGTTTATTTCTAGGTATCTTATAGTTTTGGGTGCAATTGTAAATGGGATTGACTCCTTAATTTCTCTTTCTTCTGTCTTGTTGTTGGTGTATAGAAATGCAACTGATTTCTGTGCATTGATTTTATATCCTGACACTTTACTGAATTCCTGTACAAGTTCTAGCAGTTTTGGAGTGGAGTCTTTTGGGTTTCCCACATATAGCACCATATCATCTGCAAAGAGTGATAGTTTGACTTCTTCTTTGCTGATTTGGATGCCTTTAATTTCTTTTTGTTGTCTGATTGCTGAGGCTAGGACTCCTAGTACTATGTTGAATAGCAGTGGTGATAATGGACATCCCTGCCGTGTTCCTGACCTTAGCAGAAAAGATTTCAGTTTTTCTCCATTGAGAATGATATTTTTGGTGGGTTCTTCATAGATGGCTTTGATAATATTTAGGTATGTGCCCTCTATCCCTACATTTTGAAGAGTTTTGATCAGGAAGGGGTGCTGTACTTTGTCAAATGCTTTTTCTGCATCTATTGAGAGTATCATATGGTTATTGTTCTTTCTTTTATTAATGTATTGTATCACATTGATTGATTTACAGATGTTAAACCAACCTTGCAGCCCTGGAATAAATCCCAATTGGTTGTGGTGAGTAATCCTTTTAATGTACTGTTGGATCCTATTGGCTAGTATTTTGGTGAGAATTTTTGCATCTGTGTTCATCAAGGATATTGGTCTGTAATTCTCTTTTTTTTAATGGGATCCTTGTCTGGCTTTGGAATCAAGGTGATGCTGGCCTCATAAAATGAGTTTGGAAGTTTTCCTTCCATTTCTATTTTTTGGAACAGTTTCAGGAAAATAGGAATTAATTCTTCTTTAAATGTTTGGTAGAATTCCCCTGTGTAGCCGTCTGGCCCTGGGCTTTTGTTTGTTTGGAGATTTTTGATGACTCTTTCTATCTCCTTACTGGTTATGGGTCTGTTCAGGTTTTCTATTTCTTCCTGGTTCAGTTGTGGTAGTTTATATGGCTCTAGGAATGCATCCATTTCTTCCAAATTGTCAAATTTGTTGGTGTAGAGTTGCTCATAGTATGTGTTTTTTGTATTTCTTTGGTGTTGGTTGTGTTCTTTCCTGTTTCATTCATTTATTTATTTGGGTCCTTTCTCTTTTCTTTTTGATAAGTCTGGCCAAGGGTTTATCAATCTTACTAATTCTTTCAAAGAGCCAGCTCCTAGTTTTTTTGATTTGTTCTATTGTTTTGGTTTTTGGTTTCTAGTTCATTGATTTCTGCTCTGATCCTTATTATTTCTCTTCCCCTGCTGGATTTAGGCTTTCTTTGTTGTTATTTCTCCAGCTCCTTTAGGTGTAGGGTTAGGTTGTGTATTTGAGACCTTTCTTGTTTCTTGAGAAAGGCTTGAACTGCTATATATTTTCCTCTCAGGACTGCCTTTGCTGTGTCCCACAGATTTTTAAATGTTGTGTTTTCATTATTGTTTTTTTTGTTGAATTTTTTCAATTCTTCTTTAATTTCCTGGTTGACCTATTCATTCTTTAGAAGGATGCTGTTTAGTCACCATGTATTTGGTTTCTTTCCAAATTTCCTCTTGTGATTGAGTTCTAGTTTCAGAGCATTGTGGTCTGAAAATATGCAGGGAATGATCCCAATCTTTTGATACCAGTTGAGACCTGATTTATACCCAGGATGTGATCTATTCTGGAGAATGATCCATGTACACTAGAGAAGAATGTGTATTCTGTTGCTTTGGAATGAAATGTTCTGAATATATCTGTGATGTCCATCAGGTCCAATGTGTCATTTAAGACCTTTATTTCCTTGTTGATCTTTTGCTTGGATGATATGTCCATTTCAGTAAGGGGAGTGTTAAAGTCCCCTACTATTATTGTATTATTGTTGATGTGTTTCTTTGATTTTGTTATTAACTGGTTTATATAGTTGGCTGCTCCCATGTTAGGGGCATAGATATTTAAAATTGTTGGATCTTCTTGTTGTACAGACCCTTTGAGTATGATATAGTGACCTTCCTCATCTCTTATTATATTCTTTGCCTTAAAGTCTAATTGATCTGATATAAGGATTGCCTCCCCAGCTTCCTTCTGATGTCCATTAGCATGGTAAAATTTTTTCCACCCCCTTACTTTAAATCTGGAGGTATCTTCGGGTCTAAAATGAGTTTCTTGTAGGCAGCATATTGATGGGTTTTGTTTTTTTATCCAATCTAATATCCTGTGTCTTTTGATTGGGGCACTTAACCCATTAACATTCAGGGTAACTACTGAGAGATATGAATTTAGTGCCATTGTATTGCCTGTAAGGTGACTATTACTGTATATTGTCTCTGTTCCTTTCTGATCTACTATTTTTAGGGTCTCTCTTTGCTTAGAGGACCCCTTTCAATATTTTCTGTAGAGCTGGTTTGATGTTTGCAAATTCTTTCAGTTTTTGTGTGTCCTGGAAGCTTTTTATCTCTCCTCCTATTTTCAATGATAGCCTAGCTGGATAGGCTATCCAGCTATCCAGCTATCCTGGCTGCATGTTTTTCTCGTTTAGTGCTCTGAATATATCATGCCAGTTCTTTCTGGCCTGCCAGGTCTCTGTGGATAAGTCCACTGCCAATCTAATTTTTTTACCATTGTATGTTTCAGATTTCTTTTTCTGGGCTGCTTTCAGGATTTTTTCTTTGTCACTAAGACTTGTAAATTTTACTATTAGGTGATGAGGTGTGGACCTTGATTTTGAGGGGTGTTCCCTGCACCTCCTGGATTTTGATGCTTGTTCCCTTTGCCATATTAGGGAAATTCTCTACAGTAATTCTGTCCAATATGCCTTCTGCTCCCCTCTCTCTTTCTTCTTCTTCTGGAATCCTAATTATTCTAATGTTGTTTCATCTTATGGTGTCACTTATCTCTCGAATTCTTCCCTCATGGTCCAGTATTTGTTTGTCTCTCTTCTGCTCAGCTTCTTTATTCTCTGTCATTTGGTCTTCTATGTAACTAATTCTTTCTTCTGCCTCATTTATCCTAGCAGTAAGAGCCTCCATTTTTTGTTGCACCTCATTAATAGCTTTTTTTATTTCAACTTGGTTATATTTTAGTTCTTTTATTTCTCCAGAAAGGGCTTTTTATCTCTCCAGAGAGTGTTTCTCTAATATCTTCCATGCCTTTTTTGAGCCCATCTAGAACATTGAGAATCATTATTCTCAACTCTAGATCTGACATGTTACCAGTATCTGTATTGATTAGGACCCTAGCATTCGGTACTGCTTCTTGTTCTTTTTCTTTTTTGTGGTGAGTTTTTCTTCCTTGTCATTTTGTCCAGATAAGAATATATGAAGTAGCAAATAAAATACTAAAAGTGTGGCAAAGACCCCAGGAATTTGCACTTTAACCAAATCAGAAGAGACCCCAAATCATAGGGGGGATAAAAAGAAGTTCAGAAAAAAAAATTAAAAAAAAAAACAAATAAAAAACATAAAAAGAAAAATGTATATATATTAGACTGGTGACTAGAATATGACCCACTTAATATTGGGAGTATTTTGGTCTCTTAGAATAAACTACCTCCCAAAATTTTAAAGAATGAAAAACATATATAAGGGTACATATAATGAAGGGATGGAATATGCCTATGAAGATGAGAACATTTTTTTTTTTAATTTCTAAAAAAGAAGTTGATAAAGTAAGTGTTTGGGAGAATAAAAAAAAGAAAGTGGAGAGAATTTGCTTGGGCTGGAGACTAGAACAAACCTGGAGCTAGATTTAGGGTATATTTTGATCTATTAGAAGAAGTACCCCAAATTTTTTAGAAGAAAAAACCCTATGTGTATACAAAAAATAAAGTTAGATATGATGAAGGATAAAATATGACTATTATAAGGTTCGAAAAGATTATTATTATTTTTTTTTAATGAAATGCATTGTTAAGATAAACTAGTTAAAAAATGTTACAAGAGGAAAGGGTAAAAGTTAAAGAAATGTAGAAGAAGAAAAAAAATAAAATTAAAACAAATTAAGTTAACTCTAAGAGTAAAGAATCATGAGGATAAAGCCATGAATTCCATGCTTTGCTTTCTCCTCCTCTGGAATTCTACTGTTCTCCTTGGTAAGTGAACTTGGTCTTGGCTGGATTTCTTGTTGGTCTTCTGGGGGAGGGGCCTGTTGTAGTGATTCTCAAGTGTCTTTGCCCCAGGCGGAATCGCACCGCCCTTACCAGGGGCCGGAGTGAGTAATCCGCTCGGGTTTGCTTTCAGGAGCTTTTGTTCCCTGAGCGCTTTCCGTAGAGTTCCGGAGGACGGGAATACAAATGGCGGCCTCCTGGTCTCCGGCCCGGAGGAGCCGAGAGCCCAGGGCCGCACTCCTCAGTGCGCCCTCAGAGAACAGCGCCCAGTCACTCCTGTCTGCCTGACCTCCGGCCGCGCTCCGAGCTCACCGAGCCTGCCACCGGTTCAAGGTCACCCCGAGCTGCGAGCTTACTGTCGGCTCTGTCTCTGTAGCCGGCTTTCCCGTTCCAGTACCCGCAAGCTCTGCGACACTCAGACACCCCCGATCCTTCTGTGACCCTGCGGGACCTGAGGCCACGCTGACCCCGCGTGGGCTTCGCCCCGGTTTAGCCTCTGGCGCGATGTCCCTCAGCGGAACAGACTTTTAAAAGTCCTGATTTTGTGCGCTGTTGCTCCGCCGCTTGCCGGGAGCCGGCCCCTCCCCCCGCGGTCTATCTTCCTGTCGCTTTGGATTCACGTCTCCGCCGGTCCTACCTTTCAGAAAGTGGTTGATTTTTTGGTTCTAGAATTGCTGTTCTTCTCTTCGATCTCCCATTGGATTTGTAGGTGTTCACTATGGTTTGATAAGCTGTCTAGCTGATCTCCAACTACCTGATGTAGTCTCAGCCTGTTACTTCTCCGCCAGCTTGACTCCTCCCCAACATTTTCCACTTTTTATTACTCCCTCTTGTGTTCTCTCTCCCTATTTGCTTTTGCCAGATGATTTGTGAGTAATTTGTAGACCTCACAATCCTCGTAGACCTGTGTTATCCCTTGTATTTTCAAAGTAAAAGGATGTTCTCTTACATAAATCAAGGTGCATTTATCAAATTCAGGAAATTTAACATTGTTTAAATTTCATTACCTCACATGTACTTTGTATTCAAATATTTAAGAACATGTCCTAAAGCACAAATTTGTATATTATAATTTACATAATTTCCTGTAAGTCTTATTTTTCCTAGCTCTAAGATATGACCCAGGGACGTGTATTTCCTTTCACTGTTGTGTCTCTTTAGTTTAATTATACTTTTTAGTTTAATTTATACTTTTTTAACCTTTTTGGGGGGGCAATGTTGAAGAATATAGGTTAGTTGTTTTATAGACTTCCCCTAACTTGTTTTTTTCCTGATTTTTCCCTGTGTTTGGATTCAGGCAGTGCATTTTAGCAGGGAAACTTAGAAGTAATGCTGTGTCCTTCTCAGTGTGTTAAATCAGGAGATATAAGATGTCCATTTGAGTCTGTTTTTATTACATTACATTTGCTCACTTCTAGGTAATATCTGCCAGATTTCTGCCCTATGAACTTACCTCCTCCCTCCATTTGTAATTACTAAGTAATCTGTGGGAAGATACTTTAAATTGTGTGAATATCCTGTTCACAGCAAGGATTTTAAATCTCTGCTGCTGATTTTTGCCTGAACCAATTATTGCTCTAGTCCTTGCAAAATAGTGAATTTATAACACTTTCATTACTTCAATGTTTAGTTGGTGGTATAAGTATTCTACTGGAAAACTAGTAAACAAACAAAAACTCAAATCAAAAGCCCTCCCATCTTCCTTTATGAATGTGTATACTCCCATCCCGTATAGTTGCATGAGTTCTTTTTTTTTTTTTAATGATATGTGACTGCTGTCATTATTTATTGAAATGCTAAAAAATTTCCAGATTTGATATCAAGCTGTTCTTTAGGAACTTTTGGCATGTTCTCATCAGTTTTTCATCAGTTTCTCATCAGTTTTATGTCTTTACATCTTGGCACAGAAATATGTTAAAAAATGTCCTTATTGGGGTGCCCGGGTGGCTCAGTGGGTTAAAGCCTCTGCCTTCGGCTCGGGTCATGATCCCAGGATCCTGGGATCGAGCCCCGCCTCGGGCTCTCTGCTCAGCGGGGAGCCTGCTTCCCCTTCTCTCTCTCTGCCTGCCTCTCTGCCTACTTGTGATCTCTGTCTATCAAATAAATAAATAAAATCTTTAAAAAAAAGTCCTTATTTCTCTTTCCCAGCCATTTTTGTGCGTATTGATACATAGTAAATGCTATAGACACTAGTTGTCAACACGTGTAAACATTTATGTACATGTGGAATCTTTAATTCGTGCAAAAGTTTCTAATTCCCCTTCAGAACCTTAAGAATCTTTTAGGATCTTAAAAGTGAGAAGAGAACAAGACAAAATGAGATCTGCAAAATGGAAGGGATCCCATTCACAGGACTGTCTGTCTACTTTTCATTGGACAGAATGAAAGCATGCATGGAGAGATTAGGAAATACTTTTTTTGTAGATGAATATAATTTCTACTTAAAATGAGGGTTCTGTTAATTTTAAAAATTAAAGCTGTTGGGGTGCCTGGGTGGCTCAGTTCGTTAAGCATTGGATTTCAGCGTGGGTCGTGATCTCAGGGTGATGAGACTGAGCTTCATGTGGGGCTCTGTGCTCAGCAGGGAGTCTGCTGGAGATTCCCTCCCATTGCCCCTCTCCTTGCTCACACTCTCCCTAAATAAATAAATATGTACATACATAAAGTAACTCTTTAAAAAAAATAGTAACTATAGAAACAAACATTCGGTTGACAGCTAGCAATGTTTGCTACAATATCACATTTACCAGCAAGGAAAACATGCATCTTGTTAGGCTCTTAATTTCAGAAAAACCTGAGTGCTCAAACCCTCCTGCTTGAAGAGGAGAACAGTCTTATCCTTTAGTTTCAATTTATAGTATACTAATGCTCATCTTCTTTTCTTTTTTTTTTTCCTTTTACTTTAAATAAATATGAATACAGTGAAAACATTGAAAAGTCCCAACTGAATACTTTTTGTAGGTAAGACAGTTATTGTAGCATACTGCTTTGCCTGTATAAAGGATGAGGTCTAAACCTTAGGTTCAAGAAGGTTCAAGAAGATATTTTGCAAAGTGTCACTATGGCTTCTGCTTCATAGATTATTGTTATACGTGCCTTCATCCATACTCAGTTCTCATGTTCATGTCTGGTTATGCTTTGTGCTGACTCTTTCTTGCTTTTCCAAGCCTTAATTCATTTTACTCTAAATTAGGCAATTATGCTCAATAGAACCCTATTTTTAGAAAGAATAGCTTCCTTCCTAAAAGATCCTGTAAATGATCTCAATCTGACCCATATTAAATCTGCAATCAAAGAGATCCACCATATCTCTACGAATAGAAGGGACTCTTCTGCTTTCCCACCATGAAATGTCTACCGCTATGGCCTCTGGGGGTCTTCTCCAAAGACTTACAGTTTGGAGAATAAGGTTAAAAAACCAATGGCATAAAGCGAATGCATGCTAGAGAACCACTTTTCAATCTTGTGAGTGTTGACTTACTGACTGATCATTGGTGGAACCCCATTTTTCTCTAAGAGAAAAATCACAACACATTTTCTGAGTCTGGGGGGAGATGGTACCAAGAGGAACTTGTCATATTATCTAAAGCAGACCCATCAATTGTGTTCAGTCCAAGACACAGTTTGTCCAATTCCCTCCCTAAACACATGTGTATTATAAGGAAGGAAATAGTGTAAAATGATTTGGACTAGATGGAAAAGTATAACTCTGCTTTCTTTTTGCCAGAAAAATGTTCCCTTTTGAGATTGTTTTTGTTTTAAGAAAATTTTGAAAATATAAAATGTCTCCACTCTGTTCAGTTTGATCTCGATTACTGTATGTTCAGCTGCCATGGGTCCAGGGACACTATTCCAGGGGCTAGTAACTCTTTTTGGTACTTTGGACTTGGCCATAATTTGACTTCCCTGTGGTCATGGTCATCTAAAGATTAATACCATTAGGTTCAAACATTAAAACTCTAGTTTGGCTAGAAATTTGCCATTTATCTATCTAGCCTCGAGATGACTTCATTAAAGACAGAAAATTTGTGGGTCACCTGTTTGATTCAGTGGGTTAAGCAACTGCCTTTGGCTCAGGTCATGATCCCAGGATCAGGTCGAGACCCAGGATCGAGTCCCATATCAGCACCATGGGAAGTCTGCTTTTCCTTCTGACCTTCTCCCCTCTCATGCTCTCTCTCTATCACTCTCTCTCTCTCTCTCTCTCAAATAAATGAAATCCTTAAAAAAAAAAAAAGAAAATTTAGATCTACCACTCTAATATAACATTAAAAATATTGCAACTTGAGACTCCTCCAAAATTGTCTTGGTTTTGCTTGTCCAAAGACTCATGATAAAATAATATTATGTAAATACTGGAATTCTGTATAGTCATGCATGGAGGTGAAGAGTGTTTCTTGAAGTATGTTCTGAGGAACCCTGGTTGCATGAGATGCTCTGAAGCATATATAGGCAAGGATTCTGGAGAAAAATTTGGGAAATGCCACAGACCATCTCCCTCACTCATATATTCATATTTGCACAGTTCTAGAGTAATCTTTATGTTTGTATTAGTCTAGTATTTGACCCCAAATCTCTATGATCATAAAATATTTTTTCACATTGTTTTGCAGAATAACCTATGGAAAATGCATGCATTGTGATGTTTTTAAGGCTTATTATTCCTACCTTAGCTCAAATAGAGACCAAGTACATTTCTGGAGCGAAATAGTCGATCAGAACATTTAGATATGTAAAAAAATACCCATCATCTGCTCACATAAGCTGAACTGCTTAGTTCCCCCACTGTTCTCAAATACAACCTTGTTCAATCCCACCTCACCCACTGTTTGGTGAAACCATTGCTAAAATATATAGATGCTCCCTAGAAGCTAATTGTGCTCAATCGAGCCTCTGAAACCTCACCTTTATGTCCTGACATAAATCAGTTCTCCCTCTTGCCCTCAACCAGTCACCTTATTTCTCATTATTCTTCTAAACAGGCCACTTCACTCTGCTCCATTCACCTCTTGAACATATACTGCAAATTTCCCATCCCCAAGCATTTGTTCTTTCTACCTCAAATGTTCTTCTTACCACTGTCATGTTGCTTGACCCACTCAGAGCTTTTTCCCTTCATTTCAGTGGCTATTTTATAGTGGATGCCTGCTCAGCATTCATCCCCTACCTTCTGATCCGAGAAGTCCAGTTTTCTTTTGAGGTGACCTCTGTTTCTTAGGCTTGTCCATTGTGTTTTGGGGGAGTGATCAGTCCCCAGTTTATGGGATTATAGTTGGCCCAATAGGGTCACAGTGATTGGTTTGGTTTAACATGTGATGCTTTTGATCCAATAAGAATCCCCTCCAGACTGCTTCTGGAATTATAGGGACGGATAAGGTTCCCCTGTCTCCTTACTCCTCACATTCAAATAGGCTTTGCTAACCCCTTAGGGTATGAGGTTCCTGTTGGTAAACAGCTTACCGCCACATTAAGAGAATCTGTTGAAGAATGAAGCCCTTATGGAGAAAAAGCGGAGTCAAGAAATGGAGAAATACCAGCAATCCTGTATCCAGCTGTGCCGAAAGGAATCCCATGCATTTTCCGGTAGCTTGAATTATGTTCAATTAGGTTTCTGCCATTTGCAGTGAAAGGAAGAGAAATTAACCTGAACATCGACTTTGGAACAGACCCTCCGCTAGTTCTGTTCCTATCAGCCACTTACCCAAATACTGTATTTTTAGGCAGACAAACAGTTGTGTGTGGTCGGCATGATTATCAACAGTTGGAGCCTGAATGTTTCAAAGCCTGCCTGTGCCATTCTTCTCCCTGTGCCTAGCTTTTCTTCTTTTACTGATAAATTTGTCTGTCTTGATTTTAAAGTACATTTTCCAATTTTTTTGTGTACCCTCGTATTTATCAGTAATATAAACCAACAAATATATGGAAAGGATCAAAATGTGTTGTATAATTCACAGCACACTGCATGGAGATGTTTTTTGCTTGTGCACCTGCTAATGCATTTTGCTGTCCAAACACACAGCCCAGAACCTGATAGCACTGTTAGCCTTGAGACATCATAAGCTGGAGCCCAATCAGGTTGGAGCATATCGCGGACATCACAAATAGAAATCCTGCCATGCAAACAATTCTGGTCATTTTCAGCCCAGTGGAGGGAGCTGGTTTGACACTAGAGGCAGAGCGAGAGCCAGGAGGATACATCTCATAAAACAGATATTTCTCCTCCTTCATGCCTTATGCAAAGCCAGGAAACTGGTTTTATTTCCAATTTGGTAACAAAGAAGAACAAGGTGCTAATCTTTCAAATGAAGATGGAAATATTTTTCCTACTGACTGCCTTTGCTGCACTGTTTCTAAGTGAATGGTCCACAGGGAAGCAGCCCAGGATATAATTTTGCTGTCACAAAAAACATTACTTTGTATTTTCATCAAATACATTTTACGCTTTGACAGTTCTCTCTCTCTCCCTCTTTCTCTCTCTGTATCTCTCTGTGTCTCTGGCTCTCTCTGTCTCTGTCAGCAATTTAAGTGGAAGGTTTTCTTGGAGTGAAACTTTTCAAGTCTGTGCATGCTGTCTTCTCTCGCTTTACTGATGAGCAGGTACGGTTTAACAGATGCCCATGCTAACGAGCATTTGACACTCCCTTCTTCTCCTGGCAAAGAAAACTGCTGTGTGTTGTAAAGAAAATAAAATAAGAGAAATAAGTATAATAAGACAGAAAAGTCCTCCCATTTTTCTTTCCCAAGGAGCTAAAGAAGAGTACCTACTAGTAAATACTATCTTACATAAAATAGAAGTGGAAGGTAGGGGAAAAAGAGTCAAAGCGACTGACTGTCTTCTTTGAAGTCATTTTATATTTTCTTTTTTTCCCCTTCTTTTTCATATTTTATAATACAAGAAAATTACTTTCCTGGGTTATTTTTAAGTGACATGGGGAGGGGGGGAAGAACTTGGTGCAATATGTATTAGATAATATTTTCTTAAATTTTGAAGCTTTTAGGTAATTTTTCTTTCCTACCAGAGAATAATTTGATCTAAGACTCAGATTACTTTTCTCTCAGGTTCACCTTTAATTTATGTCAACTTTTATTGGACTTGAACTATCAGGAACGGTGGAATTAGCATTTCCTCTCCTCATCCCCATATCTAAGTATATAATGATTATGTTGTCCTACAAATCTGGGTTCCTGGAAGTGATTACTGGATTACTGTCATCTTTAAAGTGTAATTCTGAGTCCAGTGCCTTATTTTTAGAGAGGAAAATCACTTCTCTGTGCAACTATAATATGGTTGAGGTGTGGATGGAGAAACAATATTAAATGCATTATGGATAGGCTGGACTGTAATAAAGCCAGGGAGGCTTCATATTGTGAAAAACAGTGGGAAGTCCACCTAGATCAAAGCCTGGGTAATAGCGAATCCATTAATGGAGATACCCACAGGGACCATAGTATAAACCTAAAGCTAATATGAGGATGCCATTCACAGCCCCAGACCCTGTTTCCTGCTGCTAGCTCTATTAGGAAGAAGTCAGATTGAGCCCTTTTCCTTCATTAAATCTGACATGTAGACTGGATCCTTCCAGTTTTAAGGAGTGGGGCATGCACAGCTTATCCCTACTTTGACCTCCTTGAGGACTCAGAATAGCTAGGGACAAGCTGTTAGCCTCACTTCACATTGAACATTGGGCATGTCAGTGGTTCCTTCCCCTGCCTTGACCAAGAGTGTATGATTGCTTTTCCGATTCCTTTTCTTCAAAAGAGTTTGAAGACCTTGTTTTCTAAAATTTTAAAGGTTTGCAGTGCAAAGCCAAAAAAATAAGCACAGATCATTGGAAGGAATTATCCAAAGTAATTACCTAGGAATGGATCTGCACAAATATTTTCTCTATTTTTCTAGAGTGAATTTTGGGGAAGGGCAGAAAATACTTCCCAAGACAAGTAGCTTAGCGATCACTGTTAAAGACTCAGGATCACTATTTCATCAATTTCCAGGGTCATATACTAATACATTTTATTTGTGTGAAGGTAACTAGAAGTTACCTGCTATGTGCCAATGTTAATGACAATAATAAAGACAGCCACAGATATCTTCAGGATAGTTACAGTGATCTAGGTATTGGACTTTTAAATTTCACCTCACATGTTTTTTCTGTACAACCGCACTAGAGAGACCTTGTGATGTTTCCATTTTATAAGGACATGAGGTCTGAGGTTAAGTAAGTAACCAGAGTTTCTATAGCTGATAAGTGGGCAGACATGATCCTCTGAGGATAACTCCTTGTCGTTAATCCCTATGTTACTCTGCTTTACAATGTTGGGTTTCGTAACAAGGAGTAAAAATATATATATGGATGAATATGAAATGAAAACTTCCTTCCTGTTTTCTTTTGTTTAATTTGATTCAATTTTTTGTGTGTTTATTCATTGTTTATGCACCACACACAGTGCTCCATGCAATATGTGCCTTCCTTAATACCTACCACCAGGCTCGCCCAATCCCTAACCCCCCTTCCCTCCAAAACCCTCAGTTTGTTTCTCAGAGTCCACAGTCTCTCATCGTTTGTCTCCCCCTCCAGTTTCCCCCGTCTCACTTCTCTCCATCTCCCAATGTCCTCCATGTTATTCCTTATGCTCCACAAGTAAGTGAGGCCATATGATAATTGACTCTCTCTGCTTGACTTATTTCACTTAGCATAATCTCTTCCAGCCCCGTCCATGTTGATACAAAAGTTGGGTATTCATCCTTTCTGAAGGCTGAGTAATACTCCATTGTATATATGGACCACATCTTCTTTATCCATTCATCTGCTGAAGGCCATCTTGGTTCTTTCTACAGTTTGGTGATTGTGGCCATTGACACTATGAGCACTGGGGTGCAAATGACCCTTCTTTTCACTACATCTGTTTTTTGGGGGTAAATACCCAGTCGTGCAATTGCAGGGTCATAGGGAAGCTCTATTTTTAATTTCTTAAGGATTTGCAGCACTGTTTTTCAAAGTGGCTGCACCAACTTGCCTTCTCACCAACAGTGTAAGAGGGTTCCCCTTTCTACATCCTCTCCAACACATGTTGTTTACTGTCTAGTTGATTTTGGCCCTTCTAACTAGTGTAAGGTGGTATCTCAATGTGGTTTTAATTTGAATTTCCCTGATGGCTAGTGATAAACAGTTTTCTCATGTGTCTGTTAGCCATTTGTATGTCTTCTTTGGAGAAGTGGCTGTTTGTGTCTTCTGCCCATTTTTTGGCGTGTTTATCTGTTTTGTGAGTGTTGAGTTTGAGGATTTCTTTATAGATCTTGGATATCAGCCCTTTGTAATGTCATTTGTGAATATCTTCTCCCATTCTGTGGGTTGCCTCTTTGTTTTGTTGACTGTTTTCTTTGCTATGCAGAAGCTTTTGATCTTGGTGAAGTTCCAAAAGTTCATTTATGCTTTTGTTTCCTTTGCCTTTGGGGATGTGTCCTGAAAGAAGTTGCTGTGGCCAGTGTCAAAGAGGTTACTGCCTATGATCTCCTCTATGATTTTGATAGATTCCTGCCTCAAATTGAGGTCTTTTATCCATTTTGAGTTTATCTTTGTGTATGGTATAAGAGAATGGTTGAGTTTCATTCTTCTACATGTAGCTGTCCAATTTTCCCAGCACCATTTATTGAAGAGACTGTCTTTTTTTCCACTGTATATTTTTTCCTGTGTTGTCAAAGATTAGTTGACCATCGAGTTGAGGGTCCATATCTGGGTTCTCTACTCTGTTCCATTAGTCTATGTGCCTGTTTTTGAGCCGGTACCATGCTGTTTTGGTGATCACAGCTTTGTAGTAAAACTTGAAATCAAGCAACCTGATGCCCCCAGTTGTGTTTTTCTTTTTCAACATTTCCTTAGCAATTCGGGGTCTCTTCTGATTCCATACAAATTTTAGGATTATTAGCTCCAGCTCTTTGAAAAATACCTGTGGAATTTTGATCAGAATGGCATTAAAAATATAGATTGTTCTAGGCAGTATAGACATTTTAACAATGTTTATTCTTCTGATCCATGAGCATGAATGGTCATCCATCTTTTTGTGTCTTCTTCAGTTTTTTTCACGAGTGTTCTGTAGTGGCTCAAGTACAGACTCTTTACCTCTTTGGTCAGGTTTATTCCCAGGTATCTTGTGGTTCTTGGTGCTATAGTAAATGGAATCTATTCTCTATTTTCCCTTTCTATATTTTCATTATTAGTGTATAAGAAAGCAACTGATTTCTGTACATTGATTTTGTATCCTGCCACATTACTGAATTGCTATACGAGTTCTCTTAGTTTGGGGGTGGAGTATTTTGTGTTTTCCCCCTCCTATTTCCCCCAACTCAATTCTCTCCATCTCCCAATGTCCTCCATGTTATTCCTTATGCTCCACAAGTAAGTGAGACCATATGATAATTGACTCTCTCTGTTTGACTTATTTCACTCAGCATAATCTCTTCAGCCCTGTCCATGTTGATACAAAAGTTGGGCATTCATCCTTTCTGATGGCTGAGTAATACTTCATTGTATATATGGACCAATAAAAAATGTATATGGACCAAAAAAATATGGTTTTCCAATAAAATACCATGTCATCTATGAAGATGGAGAGTTTGACTTCTTTGCCAATTTGAATACCTCTTATTTCTTTTTCTTGTCTGATTGCTGTTGCTAGGACTTCTAGTACTATGTTGAACAACAGTGGTGAGACTGGACATCCTTGTCGTGTTCCTGATCTCAAAGGGAAGGCTGTCAGGTTTTCCCCATTTTCCCCATCCTCAATCCCCAACTGCGGATGATATTCACTGTGGGTTTTTCATAGATAGATTTTATGAAGTTGAGGAATGTTCCCTCTATCCCTATAAATTCAAAGGGTTTTAATCAGGAATGGATGCTGTATCTTGTCAAGTGCTTTTTCTGCATCAATTGAGAGGACCATGTGGTTCTTCTCCCTTCTCTTACTGATTTGTTTTATCACATTGATTGATTTGTGAATGTTGAACCACATTTGCATCCCATGGATAAATCCCACCTGGTCATGGTGGATAATCTTTTTGATGTATTGTTGGATGCTATTAGCTAGGGTCTTGTTTAGAATCTTGGCATCCATATTCATCAGTGATATTGGTCCAAAATTCTCCTTTATGGTGGGGTCTTTGCCTGGTTTGGGAATGAGAGTAATGCGGGAAGTTTAAAAAGAGTCTGGAAGTTTTGTTTCTGTTTCTATTTTTTAAAACAGCTTTAGGAGAATAGATATTATTTCTTCTTTGAATGTTTGATAGATTGCTAAGCTTATTGGCATATAACTGTTGATAATAACTTCTGATGATTGTTTCTACTTCCTTGGTGTTATTTGTGATCTCTCCCTTTTCATTCATAATTTTATGAATTTGGGCTTTCTCTCTTTTCTTTTGGATTAGTGTGGCCAGTGGTTTATCGATCTTATCGATTCTTTCAAAATACCAGCTTCTAGTTTCATTGATACGTTCTACTGTATCTCTGATTTCTACCTCATTGATCTCAGTTCTAATCTTGATGATTTCCCTTCTTATGTGTGGGGTTGGTTTGATTTGTTGTTGATTCTCCAGTTCTTTAAGGTGTAGAGACAGCTGCTGTGTTCTGGATTTTTCAATTTTTTTGAGGGAGGCTTGGATGGCTATGTATTTCCCCCTTAGGACAGCCTTTGCTGTATCCCATAGATTTTGGACCGAAGTGTCTTCATTCTCATTGGTTTCCATGAATTGTTTCAGTTCTTCTTTGATCTCCTGGTTGATCCAAGCATTCTTAAGCAAGGTGGTCTTTAGCTTCCAGGTGTTTGAGTTCCTTCTGAACTTCTCCTTGTGATTGAGCTCCAGTTTCAAAGCATTGTGATCTGAGAATATGCAGGGAATAATCTCAGTCTTTTGGTATTGGTTGAGTCCTGATTTGTGACCCAGTAAGTGGTCTATTCTGGAGAAGGTTCCATGTGCACTTGAGAAGAATGAGTGTTCTGTTGTTTTAGGGTGGAATGTTCTGTATATATCTATGAGGTCCATCTGGTCTAATGTGTCATTCAGTGCTCTTGTTCTTTATTGATTTTCTGCTTCGATGATCTGTCTATTTCTGAGAGGCGTGTTAAGAGCTCCTACGATTAGAATGTTTGATAAAATTCTCCAGGGAATCCATCATGTCCTGGGCTCTTGTTTTTGGGGAGGTTTTTGATCACTGCTTCAATCTAGTTACTAGATATTGGTCTATTCAGGTTGTCAATTTCTTTCTGATTCAGCTTTGCAAGTTTATAGGGTTCCAGGAATGCATCCATTTCATCTAGGTTGCTTAACTTATTGGCATGACTGTTGACAATAATTTCTGATGATTGTTTCTATTTCTTTTGGGAGTCGTGATCTCCCCTTTTCATTCATAATTTTATTAATTTAGGTCCTCTCTCTTTTCCTTTGGATCAGATTGGCCAGAGGTTTATCAATCTTATTGATTCTTTCAAAAAACCAGTTTCTAGTTTTGTTGATGTGTTCTACTGTATCTCTAGTTTCTATCTCATTGATCTCTGGTCTTATTTTGATTATTTTCCTTCTTGTGTGGGGGGTTGGCTTAATTTGTTGTTGATTCTCCAGTTCTTAACGTGTAAAGACAGCTGGTGTTTTCTGGATTTTTCAATTTTTTTGAGTGAGGCGTGGATGGCTATGTGTTTCCCCATAGGACCACCTTTGCTGTATCCCATAGGTTTTGAACTGATGTGTCTTCTTCTCCTTGATCTCCATGAATTGTTTAAGTTCTTCTTTGATTTTCTGGTTGATCCAAACATTCTTAAGCAGGGTGCTCTTTAGTTTCCAAGTGTTTGAATTCCTTCCATACTTTTTCTTATGGTTGAGTTCTAGTTTCAAAGCAATGTGATCTGAGAATATGCAGGGAATAATCTCAGTCTTTTGGTATCAGTTGAGTCCTGATTTGTGACCCAGTAGGTGGTGTATTCTGGAGAAAGTTCCATATGTGCTCAAGAAGAATGAGTATTCTGTTGTTGTAGGGTGGAATGTCCTGTATATATCTATGAGGTCCATCTGGTCTAATGTGGCATTCAATGCTCTTGTTTCTTTATTGATTTTCTGCTTGGATGATCTGTCTATTACTGGGTGGCATGTTGAGATCTCCTACTACTAATGTATTCATATTAATATGGTTCTTTATCTTGATTAACAGTTGTCTTATGTAGTTGGCTGCTCCCATATTGGGGGCATACATATTTACAATTGTTAGATCTTCTTGGTGGGTAAACCCTTTAAGAATGATATAGTATCCTTTTTTATCTCTGACTACAGTCTTTAGTTTAAAATCTAATTTATTTGCTATGTGACTTGCTACCCCAGCTTTCTTTTGAGGCCCATTGGCATGAAAGATGCTTCTCCATCCTTTCACTTTCAGTCTGGATGTATCTTTAGGTTCCAAATGGGACTCTTGTAGATAACATATGGATGGGTCCTGTCATTTTATCCAATCTATTTCACTTTATGGGAGCATTTAGGCCATTCACATTGAGAGTAATTATTGAAAGATATATTTTTATTGACAACATGTTGCCATGAAGTCCTTGTTTCTATAGACTGTCTCTATAAATTTCTGTTCTGTGTCACTCTTGGGCTCTTTCTTCTTTTATAGAACTTCCCTTTATTATTTCTTGTAGTGCTAGCTTGGTGGTCACATATTCTTTTAAACCTTGCCCATCTTGGGAAGTCTTTATCTCACCATCCATTTTGAATGTCAACCTTGCTGGATAAAGTATTCTTGGCTGCATGTTCTTCTCATTTAGTGCCCTGAATATGTCTTGCCAGCTCTTTCTGGTTTGCCAGGTTTCTGTGGACAGGCCTGATGTTATCCTTATGGACCTTCCTGTATGCATAAGGAATCTCTTCTCCCTAGCTGCCCTCAGGAACTCTTGTCTAAAATTATGATTCATCAGTCTCACAATCAAGTGTCTTGAGGTCTTTCTAGATTTGTTGATCTTGAGGGGTGATCTTTCTGCTTCTAGGACATGAATGCTGGTTCCATTCCCCAGACTTGGAGAATTTTCATGGAGAATTTGTTCAACTGTATATTCTAGTTGTCTTTCTTTTTTCTTCCCCTCAGGGATCCCAATAATTCTGACATTGGAATGTTTCATGGCATCATTTATTTCCCTAATTCTGTTTTCATGGCTTCTAAGCTGTTTGTTCCAGGCCTCCTCTTGATCCTTATTCTCTATCAGTTTGTCCTCTAGGTTACGAATTCTATCTTCTGCATCAGTTACCCTAGCTGTTAGGGTATTTAGATTAGATTGGATCTCATTGATAGCATTTTCTTTTTTTTTTTTGATGATTGATTTTTTACATTTTTAAAATCTTTTAAATTTCTTTTTATTTTTTATTAACATATAATGTATTATTAGCACCAGGTGTACAGGTCTGTGAATTGCCAGGTTACACACTTCATTGCATATACCTTCCCCAATGTCCATAACCCCATCACCCTCTCCTTAACCCCCTTCCCCCAGCAACCCTCAGTTTGTTTTGTGAGATTAAGAGTCTCTTATGGTTTGTCTCCCTCCTGATCCCATCTTGTTTCATTTATTCTTTTCCTACCCCCTAAAACTCCCCACTTTGCCTCTCAACTTCCTCATATCAGGGAGATCATATGATAATTGTCTTTCTCTGATTGACTTACTTCGCTAAGCATAATACCCTCTAGTTCCATCCACGTTGTCACAAATGGCAAGATTTCATTTCTTTGATGGCTGCATAGTATTCTGTGATATATACATACATCACATCTTCTTTATCCATTCATCTGTTGATGGACATCTAGGTTCTTTCCATAATTTGGCTATTGTGGACATTGCTGCTATAAACATTCGGGTGCACATGCCCCTTTGGATCACTACATTTGTATCTTTAGGGTAAATACCCAGTAGTGCAATTGCTGGGTCGTAGGGTAGCTCTATTTTCAACTTTTTGAGGAAACTCCATGCTGTTCTCCAGAGTGGTTGCACCAGCTTGCATTCCCACCAACAGTGTAGGAGGGTTCTCCTTTCTCCTCATCCTCGCCAGCATCTGTCATTCCTGACTTGTTAAAGAGCTAGTATCCAAAATCTACAAAGAACTTATCAAACTCAACACCCAAAGAACAAATAATACAATCGAGAAATGGGCAGAGGACATGAACAGACATTTCTGTGAAGAAGACATCCAGATGGCCTACAGACATATGAAAATATGCTCCACATCACTTGGCATCAAGGAAATACAAATCAAAACCAGAATGAGACAGCATTTTTAACTCCTTCCCCGGTGACTTTCACTTCTGCCCTTAGAAATTCTAAGTTGTCACTAATGATTTTCTCCAGCCTAGCCATTGTCTGGATAATTTATTTATTTGACAGAGTGAGCAGCATGAGCATGAGCAGGGGGAAGGGCAAAGGGAGGGGGGAAGCAGACTCCCCACTTAGTCCAGAGCCCAACATGGGGCTCAATCCCAGGATCCTGGGATCATGACCTGAGCCAGCAAGTTTCTCTGCTCTTTCCTTGTTTTAAGATGACAGATAATGTCTTCATGCCTTGCCTGTCTTTCACATGAACCTGTATGTTTTTCTTAAGAGCCCTTAACACTCTCTGAAGTTATCATGCTTATTTTATTATTGGTTCATCCTGAATCTTTGTCTTATATATGGCTAAGACTTCATGACTTGGCACACAGTAGGTACTTAATAAATACTGATTGACTATACAACAGTGCGGATTTACAAGTTGAAAAGGACTGTGTATATTAACTTTTATCCAGTTAATATTTTTGCACATATAGGTTTGACTTGCTCCCTAAAAGTAGAATGTCCCTATGAACCCTTGCATACCCCAAGATGGTGCAAAGCAAAGAAGCAGTTACCCTCACGAGAAAGCCAAAATCCTCTTTGGGTTTCTTTTATTAGCAAAAACAGGTAATGATGTAAGTCTTTTGTCAAAGTTGAAGTGGCGCAAAATGGACCCGAGGATAGCGGGAGATACCTGTAATTATTTTATAAAACTCATGTTTTCTGTCTGGATCAGTCATTTATGTGTACACGGACAGGGCCATCTGTTCATTTGAAGTTGTAATTGTTTCTGCAGATGGGTGTTAAATTATAGACGTGACCAAGAAGACATGGCTGAACTCTTCACCACCCTTTGCCAATGGCCTTTTCAGTGTTCAGTCTAGAGACCAGAGCCATTATTCAGCTTAGAAGCCCCCACATAAATCAAATGACTTCTCTATAAGGACCGTGTTGAAGTAGCTTTGGTATGCCATGGAGGGCTTTTTTCAGGATTGAATTGTCTGAGCTTCGAGGAACCCCGGGTGTCCCTTGCACTAGCAGCCCCAGGTGTCTCGAAGCCAAGCTCTAGGGATTCTAAAGGATTATTTCTGGAGAAGGAATTTATGTATTTACTGTGCACCACGGCTCTCCTCTGGTCCCATAGCTTCAGCTGGAGAACATTCGTCTGACTCTCTCTCTTTTTTCGTCTTCTTCACAGAATCATTCTTCAAGCACATCACAGATTTTGATCAAATTGTTTTTCACTGCCAATCAGATGGATGATAGGAATCAGTTTCAGTGATTTGTCCAGTTTTTGGCATTAGGTATGCTGGCAATAAAAATCATGCCAGGCTACACGTAGAATTTGCCATCTGTGATAAATGTCTACCAATTATTTTTCTTAATTTGGAGTCTGTCATCACTTTTGATAAAAGAGGGGTGTCACAGCATTTTCAAACCTAATGAGGAATTTTAAAATACCCTTTGGCTTTATTAAACAACAACAACAAAAAGACATGTTGCTTAACAGAAGTTTTGGTGGTGGGCAGCATAGTGGACATCTGTTGCTTTTTCCTGCTCAGATTTTATGTCCTACAACGCCCCTTCAGGTTTTTCTTTTGTAGACCCACCTGTCCCTCGTCCCACTCCACATGATTCATGTGTGAATGACTCCTGTTCCCTCCTCAGTCTCCAGGCATGGTTACCTGATGAAGCTGTCCAGTTAGCCTGTTCTCATCCAGGATGACTCTGGCTGGTTCAGGGATGGGCCAATGACCCAGAGTGGTCCCAGTAGCCTGAGCTCCACCATGGTGTTTGCGGGAGATACCGAGAAGGAGGCATGCTTATTTTAATAGCAAGAGCTGTGACCAGTGTGAGTCTGGAGTACGGGTAGCCATAAGGTAGAAGGAAGTATAACAAAAGAAAAAAGCTCAAGGTGGAGGGAGCGAGGGGGAGACAGAAGAGGCTCTCGGATCAACTTCTAATAACACTGTTGAAATCCTAGACTATCTGGACTGAAAGGGAGGCCCAGCCGCCAAGACTTTTTCAATTCTTTAATTTTTAAATCTAGTTCACTTTATGTTTTAGAACCCCCAAAATGGCTCACTGCTAGATGTGGATTTACCAAAGCCAAAGGGAACTTTGTAACACCTTAGAAGCTCTACATGAGTTAGTCCTGGAATCCACATTTCCTGGAAACCCCAAGTTTTTAGTTTACACATTCTAAATGAACAATTTGTGAATATGATTTCTTCACCGCTAAGCATGCCCAACTTTCTGTAGAGAATTCCAGGAGCCACACTTGTCAGTAGCTTTCGACATCTCTTGCTCAAAGAAGAGGTAAAACCAATATTAAGAAAGCTCAAACTGAAAAGGAGTTTTTATTTTTCACGTGCATTTCCAATTTATTTCCAGCTGAACTCAGAGGAGAGAAGAGGCAGATCACCATATAATCTATTCAATTTCAATTTCAAAAGATGCTGCTGCTGATCAAAGGATCCTCGTGAGTAGTACATTTCCATAAAATGAATTTTGACAACTTTCCCCCAAATGTGTGTCTTACTTTAGCTTTTGATTTGAAAGGAAAAATGGAGGTTGGCAGAAAAGATAAATGAAAGTGGTACTGACAGTGTTCGGTCTTCCAAACAGTCTGCCTTAGAATTTCTGCCGTTTTTGGAGGCAAGCCTTAACCTAGTATTTTTAATCTAGTATGTGCACCACTACTTAACTCATGGTTTCTCTAGAAGAACCTTTATATTTCCCAGGAGTAATGTATGTCTCAAATGAACATCCCCTTTACCCTCTCCCCAATTTAATCTCAGAGAGGTCAAGCCTACGGATCTCATTGTCTGGCAATCCTTTATATGTCTACTAAAGTAGATATAATACTCTTAGGTGTGATTACCTAGAATTCCGCAAGACTGTACGCTTTGGATAGTAGTCTAGAGCGGTCCGCTGGATCAATATGCTTGGGCAGGCGCCAACATCTGCCTTCCTTTTCAAAAGATAGCACTCCAAATAGTGGCATGTTAATACCTTATTTATTTATTTATTTATTTATTTGACAGACAGATCACAAGTAGGCAGAGAGGCAGGCAGAGAGAGAGGAGGAAGCAGGCTCCCCACTGAGCAGAGAGTCCGATGCGGGGCTCGATCCCAGGACCCTAGGATCATGACTTGAGCTGAAGGCAGAGGCTTTAACCCACTTAGCCACCTAGGTGCCTCAATACCTTAATTTTTATTTTTATTCCTTTAAAAATAAAATTTGATCATCTTCTTGACAACACCTAAAAGTCATTCTTCGTCACCTGCTTCTTCTTCATTTTTTTTTTTTACTTCAATATTGGTTTATTTAAAACAAGATGTAATTCAAGGCTATTTTTTTTTTTTTTTTGCTGTTCTTTAATTTAAGAAGAAAAGAATAAACCAAAACATAGCTCATTCAAAATCTTTTTGTTGTTGTTGTTCCCTGGGTTTTGGTCACCTGCTTCTTATCAGACACTTTCGGAAGTTCACAGCAAACTCGTCTTGGTTATATAAAAAGTCTGACTTGAGCTTGCAGTCCAGCTCATGTGATTGTGGAGCAGGGCAGGACCACAAACTTAAATGAAAAAAATAAATAAATAAGTGCGCAGTGAATCAGATATCATTTCAATTTTTGAATAGATTACTTTTGGCATAGTATTGAGCAAATAGTAAATTATTTATGATAAGTTTGCTCAATAAATACTAAGAATTAGTAACAGAACACAGAATCTATCTTGCAGTAGTTCAAATAAATTTATTAACTTGAAATTTCCTGCTTTTTGACATCACTTCTACAAAATTCAGAACTCTGTTCTCTGAGGCTAAGCTCAGGCAGCATGTAGAATTGATTAAACTGATTTGTTTACTCTAAACCTTACCTCCTCCAGAGGTGTTAGACTTTCAATAGAACATTTAATAAAATGCAGAAAAGTTTAAAAATGAAATGGAAAAATACTGTTGAAACACAACTTATAAAATAGTATTATAAGAGGATTATAATTTTTTTGAATAGATATAGATAATTATATGGCAAAAATGACCAAAAGAGTCTGCCCAAAATATTAGCAGGGTGTTGGGCTGATGGTTCGTTATCTTCATGTACGTCTTATGTGACTATATAAAACTAATAACTATTACCTTTAAAAAGAAGGAGTTTGATAGAAACCTAGTGAGCCCAAATGAATACACAATAATCATTCATTCATTTGATTATTGGGGGCTTTGATCATTCAAAGCTGGAATTGCTCCAGAAGGGATTGAATACAGAGTTTCTAATGGGAAGGGATGGACACCTTCTACAATACATCGCCAGTCCCAACTCTAGCCCTTGCCCACCCACTCCCACATGTATCAGTTATTATTTCGGTTTCTCTGTATCAGGGATCTAGACAGAGCTTAGCGGGTATCTCTACTTCAGAGTGTCTCATAAAACAGCAATCAAGGTGTTGGTTGAAGCTATGAATTTCTCAAGGCTGGCTTGGCAGAAGATCTACTTTCAAGTTCACTCACTGGGCAGGTCTTAGAAAAGTCATTGTGAAGCCGACTCTTGGGGACCTTGGCAGGTCTTAGATTCTCTGTTAGCTGGGTTCACCCATTCCAGGCATGTGAACCTCTCTGTAGAGCTACTCACGATGTGGAAACTTGCTTCCCTGCCCACTCCAAGTGAGGTAGGAGCAAAGAAGGAGAGAGGGAAATGAAAGTCATGGTCTTTCTGCAGCGACATCCTGTACCTTTGCCATGTTCTGTTTGTTAGAAGGGAATCAGCAGGTCCAGTCCACACTGGAGATGAGAAGATGACACACAGGTGTGAATACAAGAGGTGTGGATCCCTGGGGCCGATGTCAAGGCTGTCTTCCCCACCCACTGAGAGATGAGCTTGGAATCAGACACACCTGGGTTTTGGTTCCACTTCTAATACTGATTAGCTGTGTGCTTTGCTCAAGTTTCTTAACATGTCAAGTAATTTAGCCTTAGTTAGCTCAGGTATTACACGTGGATATAGTAATACCTCCCCCTCCCAAGCTTGTAGTAATAATGATATGTCTTGATGACATCACACCAGAACCCGCCTGCCCAATGCCTAGCACGTAGTAAGTGCTCAGTCATGTTAAAGTTGCAAAACACCTCCTGGCCATCTGATCTAGCCATGTCTTCTGCATCTCATTGATAAGGGGCTTTGGTGATTCTGAGTTTGAATCCCGGCTTTGAATCCATTTATCAGATGGGGAAAGTAAGGATCACACAATGTTTGTGAGGATTAAATAAAATAAATGTATAATGAGTTTAGCAGATGCCTGGCTGATGGTTGAGTGGTCACTATGTGACAGCCCATATTTATATTAAAACTATCATTCGATGAAAATTATTAAAAGCGGCAGCCATGGTTATGGTAAGTATGGGCTTTAGCAAAAGAATATTGAAAACCTGTTCTGAGGAACTCACTCACACCCAGGGTATCTTCCACTCGCTCTCTCTTCCTGAAGCACTAGCTCAGAAAGGTCTCCGTATTGAGCAGACAGCGGGCTCCATTTAAGGAAGCGATACTGTGATTAATTTGGGAAAGAAGCATGGACGGGAAAACCAGACTTGGACCATGAACCATAGAGGCAGAGGGATGTAGAAGACACAGTGATCGCTGGAAAAATGCAGAGCGAACAGAGGAAGGAAGAAAGTAGAGGGAGGGGAAACGGTTGCCCAAGTTCACAGCGTGGGCTGGCAGAGAGGGGGGGCATATTGAAAAGCTCTCAAAGCTCTCAGCTCTTCCTGGTAATTAATCCCTAATTCTGTTTGAATTTGTCTACTTAAGGTAAAAAAAAAAAAAAAAAAAAAAAAAAAACAAGGCAAAACCAAACCAAACCTACCTCTGTAATGGGGATGGAATGAATGTTCAATTCCTATTATCCAAGGCAAAGAAAGCAAAAAAAGACGTGATTGAAAAAAAGAATTGTAAATTATGTTCCTGGTTTCTTATTTATGCTTTTCCTCTCCACTTTATGAGCCATCAACCTTTTGCCCCATCCCATCTAAACCACTACCTCTGAAAACACGCTTTGTCCTAGACAACATATTGATAAATTCGTATGCGTCTTTGAAAACAATTTCTCACTTGTGGTACCCTGTCAGGCTTGTCCAGGATCAAGACAGGACCTTCTGGTGCTCTGAAAATGAACTCAGTTAAGCCACTCTGTTTCAATCCCACCGGTTGCAATGATCACCTGGAAACAAGTGTGGCGGGGGACGGTCTGGAATATTAAGAGAATTTCAAGGCTGTGTCTGTCTTCACCGGGGCTTGGTCACCAGAATGGTGTCCCCTTTTGACTGGCCGTGTTCACCATTCCCTTATTCATGGCAGGGGCTGAGCTATTGGAAATGGGGCTCAGGAAGTGGATTTCTGTCAACCACACTAGGGGAGCACCTCACACCCAGAGAATGTGGGTTACTGTCGCCGCTCAGGACGGTCTGTAAGCGGGGTGTGTATCCTTCCATCACACAAAGCTGGGCACAGTGGTGAGAGTCAAGGCATGTGGTTTATTCATTGCTGTACCACAGTGAGCTGGTTTCTTTGAGTCTCTGCAGCTCCACATTCAGCGGAGAAGGGTAATTTCTGATTGCATCCCACCTCCCTGCCCCGTGTGTATGGCTCGGCTTTGAACTGTGTGGCAAATGCATAAAACCAAAATGGAGGCAGCAAAGCAGATGGGATTCACACACGGGCTCTGCAGGCAGGCTGCGGGTAGAAAGCCGGCTCCTCTGCTCCTGGAGTAACTTTGCCTGATGGTTCTGTGCCTTAGCTGTCTCATTCTGTGTTATAGGCATGCTAGTTAATAGAAGTGTGTGATTCATATTTTAATGTTGATCCTTAATAAAGGTCCAGTCAGGGTTGATTTCTGTTTGGATTTGAACCACAACTTCCATTTTGTGCCATCCATGAACAGTTTGAAAGAATTTCTCCTTAGATACCACAATCTCTTAGAAAAACTGAATTTTAATTATGTCTGGTTTTCAGGGTTTGGTGTGTGTGTGTGTGTGTGTTTGGATTTAAAAACCATTTCCTGTACATTCTGGTACGGATTAGTCTACTTGGACTTGTATCTGTCGTAGTGATTTTTGGCATCAGTCTGGTCCCATTTTTTAAGATATATTTATTTATTTGGTACAGGGAGAGAGAGCAGAAGGAGGGGGAGGGGGGAAGGAGAGGAAGTATCTCAAGCAGGCTCTGTTGAGGACAGAGCCTGACATGGGGCTCAGTTTTGTACCATGAGATCTGACCTGAGCCAAAACCAAGAGTCAGATGCTTAACAGACCACGACCGGTCTGGTTCCAATTTTTATAAGCTTCTTCGTTTTCTTTGTTTCTGCTATTGACAAAATGTGTCATTATTCCTTTGTGTCGTTATTCTAATGTTTTTGTGTGTCTTTCGTATTGGAAGTTATATATTCTATCCTGATTCAAAATGTCATGTCATAGTCCTTGCCAAATAATTAAAAGAATTTATAGTATTTAAACTCTGATGTATACTCTTACAAAAATAGACCTCTGTTCAGTGTGTTATTTTCATCATTTAAGCCAGAGAATTAGACATTATTGTTATTACTTCACGTGGAATGTTTCAGTACACCTGCCTTCATCCGTTTTTGTATCCATTCTTTCTGCGCCTCAGACCTCCTTTCTGGAAGATAATTTAAAGCATAAAGTAGTGTTTTTAAGTATATTCTTCAGAATTTTCTTTAATAAAAGCCTGCTTACAGTAAAATTTCCTTGTTTTTGTTTATATAAAAATGACTTTATTTCAACGTATGTTCTTGAAATATCATTTTGCATGGTATGGGCTATCTTAGTTGAGAGTTACCTTGTTTCTTTGTAAGGTTCTTGTTGCTTTAGAGAAGCTGTGAGGATAATTCTTTCCTTGATCTGAGTCTGTCTTCTTCCTCTGACTGCTAAGGCAATTTTCTCATATTTAGGTTTCTTCAGTTTCCCTGTAGTGTGTCTAAGTATGGTTTATTTGCATTTACTTGCTCTGATCACTTTCCTTGGTTCAAAGATACGTTATTCTCTCTCAAAACACTCTAACCCACCTTCCCTCTCTTCTGTTCTTCTGGGGCTCAGATAAAATATCTTTTAACTTCTTTTTTATAACTTTTACCCCTGGCTTGCATTTTGAGTAATTATTTCAGATTTTCCTCTCCCCTAGTCATTTTTTTTTCTTTCTTTGTTTAGGTTCTGAACTAATTTAATGGGTAACCCCTCTTTCCACCCCCCTCAATTCCAATGACTTTTTTCAATTTTTGGAAAGCCTTATATTTTTTCCTTTCTATTCTGATTTTGCTTGGCAATATCTGATTCTCTTACTGGTCTGTTCTTTCTATTATTCATATATTTAATTAAAGTTTTTTGCAAAGTTTTTAAAACTTTTTCCTATATTTTAATTCCAGTATAGTTAATGTAGAGTGATAAATTGCCTGGATGACATAGTCATTTGAGCCTCTGACTCTTGGTTTCGGCTCAGGCTGTGAGCTCTGTGTTGTGAGACTGAGTCCAGGGTTGGGCTCTACCCCCAGTGCAGAGTCGGCTTAGGTTTCTCTCTCCCTCTCTCTCTGCCCCTACCACCCCCAAATAAATAAATAAATCTTAAAAAAGAAAGATTTGTTTCAGGTGTACAATATAGTAACTCAACAATTCAATATATTGCTCAGTCCTCAGCAAGGTTAAGTGCATCCTCCATCCCTTTCATCTATTTCACTCCGTCCTCTCATCGCCCCACTGGTAGCCGTCACTTTGCTCTTTATAGTTTAAAGTCTGTATTTTGTTTTGTCTCTTTTTTCCTGTGTTCATTTGCTTTGTTCTTTAATTCCACATGGAGGTGAAATCATATGGTATTAGTCTTTCTCTGACTGATTTATATTGTTTAGCATTATACTCTCTAGACCCATGCTTGTGGCAAATGGTAAGATTTCATTCTTTTTTATGGCTGAATAATATGTATCAGATTTTCTTTATATTATATATAAGATATATAATATATGTACATTATATCATTTATATAGTAATATAAAATATTAATTATATATTAAATGTGATTGTATTAATATATTAATATGTTAATATTAAATTAATATAATATATTAATATAATTAATATATACAATATAACATATGACATAATTTTATATATTATAAAGAAAATCTGATATATATCATATTTATAAGTCATATGTTATATGATATATAATAATATATATTAATATAATCACATTTAAGCTGATATATTTCAGATATATCTGATATATAATCTGATATATATCAGATTTTCTTAATCCAATCATCCATTGTTAGACACCAGACGCTTGGGCTGTTTCCGTAAGTCGGCTATTGTAAACAATGTCACATTAAACATAGAAGTGCATATAACCTGCAGAGTGATCTTATGATATATTTCATAATTCTATTATATGACATTTTTGAAGGCCAGTTCTGCTGTTTATAGGTTATACTGACATTTACCCTTGTGGGTTTTTTTTTCCCCCCATATTTTGTGGTCTTTGGTTCTAAACTCCTATATGATTGATCTTAAACTGGGAAATTTGGGTTTAAATCAAGGACATATTTTTTCAGAGAAGATTTATATTTGTTTTTAACAGAAAACAGGTTTTACTCAGGTGGAACTTTAAAAAACAAACAAACCCTCCTTTGGGCCCTCAGCTTAATCTTGAAGTGTCGTATGTGGTTCCATTACCTTTGTGTTGACCAACTGCTCTCCAATCATGACACTGAGGTTCATGTTTTCTCCATCCCCCTAAGACCTTTGCATGCCTTTATTTGTGTTTTTCCATTTGTTTGTTTCAGCTTATGGGTTTTCTTCTTTGAGAATATGTAGCCCCCCAGGCTGTTGTGGGAACCCCCAGTGAGCTCCCAAGTCAGAGCTCCTCGAACTCATCCTTTTGTTTTGTTTTGTTTCTCTCTGCTTTCAATTTCAAACCCTAAAAATGAGAAGCGATTCAAGAGGAAAAAAACTGGAATTAATTTATGTGAAAGTGAGTGTGGCTGATAACCTCACCATGGGCTGCTTATCCATCATTCTTTCACTCATGCTTTTAGGAAATACTTGAGTATCTCCTATGTAGCACTAGACCAGGTGCAGGGTCCACAGTGGCAAACAAAACAGACATGTTCTGTTGTACAGCAAGATGAATTGCAAGGTGTAAGCTAAAAGAGTGTTCTTTTAGGGGATGGAGAAAGTTTAGCTCACAATTCCATGATATAAAGCACTCCTACTCTGCCTGTAAGTAATAAACTGTACCACTGTGCACAATTTTATGGTAGAGAGACAAGGTCCTATCGTGTTATTTTAAAGAGAAGCCATAAATGTTGGCGTAGAGTGAGAAAATCTGGCTTGAGACCCGCATCTCCCACTTTCTAGCTCTGAGACCTTTGGTCCATCCTTTAATCTCTCCAGTTGTGTTTTCATATCTAATAACATATCTAATATTTAATAATACCTAATATTTAATATCATATATAATATCTAATGATATTAATAATACCTATTTTGCAGGGCTGCTGCAAGGACAAAATTAGATAAGTCATGAAGTTTTATATGATGGCATAAAAAGGTAGATGAGATTCCTTTTCTTCCCCCAGAACTGTTCCCATGCATAAGAATTCCCCAGGCAAGTAGTTGGGCACAACCCACCTCTACCAACTCCTGCAAACATCACAGGGCTGTCATTTGCACTCACTGTCAGAGTCACTGCGACGCAGAAATCTTAGCATCTCTTCAGAGCCCTCTGATCCACTTGAAATTGCAGATTGAACGGGGGAAAGAAGAGAGGATTTGGTGGATAAGTGGACAAAGTTTAGATACTTTATGATGAAGAAATAAATAATCATTGAGATCTGATTTGTACCATCTTCATTTTTTCCTGCCCCCAAAACAGTAACAAAAACCAATAAAATGAAACAATTAGGGACACCTGGCTGGCTCAGTCAGTTAAGCATCTGCCTTTGGCTCAGGTCATGATCCCAGCATCCTGGGATCAAGTCCTGCATCAGGCTCCACAGGTGCCTGCTTCTCTCTCCTCCTCTGCTACTCCCTCTCATTGTGCTTTCTCTCCCTCTGTGTCAAATAAATAAAATCTTAAAAAGCCCCAGTTAGTTCAGCAAAAGGAACAACATGTTGTTTGGACAAGACAGGTAAACAGGATAAGAGGAAAAATATAAGTAAGATCCACATAAAAAAATTTCACCGCAAGCCTGGCTTGCGTGCCTGGTTGGCTCAGTTGGTTAAGCAACTGCCTTTGGCTCAGGTCATGATCCTGGAGTCCTGGGATCGAGTCCTGCATCGGGCTCCTTGCTCAGCTGGGAGTCTGCTTCTCCCACTGACCTCTCTCCTCTCATGCTCTCTCTCTCTCATTATCTCTGTCTCTCAAATAAATAAATAAAATCTTAAAATAAAATAAAATAAATTTCACTGTACTAGCTTGGTATCTGACATATCACAGCCAGACAAAGTGTGTTTGCTAAACAGAAAAGTGCAGCAAATGGGGACCACTTCCAGGCAGCATCCTTATTTTATTTTATTTTATTTTATTTTATTTTTATTTTTTGTATCATAAAGAGTCAGTGTAACTTATAATTTGTTAGGAGCCTGGACTTTGGACTGGAGCGCACCTTAGGTAAACATTGGTTGTGTGGATTCGCCTCTCTAAGACTCAGATTCCCCCCTCTCAGAGACATAAATACAGCACATATTCATACAGTTGTCAAGTTTAAGAGAGATTGTGCCTGGGTCCTGCTTACCTTCTTGGTTTTTTTATTCTTTATTTCCTACCACCTTTACCCTAATCATCATCACTGTTGTTACTAGTCCCACATTTTCTGAAATTAAGAAGTCTCTTTGCATGGTGGTAGTCAGGCATTTGACTATGAGAATATTGACTGAGTGAGAGTCATATCTATATATCTATATCTATATATATATATATATATTTAAAGATTTTATTTATTTACTTGACAGAGATCACAAGTAGGCAGAGAGGCAGGCAGAGGGGGAGGGGGAAGCAGGCTCCCTGCTGAGCAGAGAGCCCGATGGAGGGCTCAATCCCCGGACCCTGGGCTCATGACCTGAGCTGAGGGCAAAGGCTTAACCCACTGAGACACCCAGGTGCCCAGAGAGTCATTTTTTAAAAAATGTTCAAGTTTATGTAAACAAGGGGAACAAGACTTAGGATAGAATTTTCCCCAAGAGGGAAGAGGAGAGAATAAAGGCATGCGGATTCTGTACCCTCAGATAGTTAAAAATACAGCTGTGCCCGGTGCCATCACTCTGACGAGCCCCAGTCATGTGCTTGAGGGAAAGAGCAGCTGATGTGCTTTTAGGCAATTATTGAACTTTATTTTACTGAATGGGGCACTGAACAGCGAAGATGAAGAGATGGATTTTTTTTTTTTTCTAGACCATTTTAGGAAGGGAAAGGAGAGAGATGAGATGTTAAAGAGAAGAAAGGCATTGGGGGAAAAAAGATACATTTTTATGAGAAATTCAGTAATATATTTTGCCGTGTAGTATGTATAGTCACTCTTCTCCCTACCTCCCCACAAAATCTTTAGTAAAATACTTATTTCTCTTGATTTATAGACTCTTGTACACCTTGATTCAGTTAATTTCTTTGTCTTTCCTTATAATACTTCGATGAAGAGTACAGGAATCTGACAACATTTAAAAATTAAGGCAACTAGGCATAGCATAATACACACAGTTGTTGAATCACTGGGTTGTACGCTTGAAACCGATGTAACGTTGTGTGCCAACTCTACTTCAATGAAAAAAAGACAACTTAAAATGATATTAAAATTGAGAATGTAATGAACTTGTTAGGGACGGGAAGAGAGAGAGGAAGTGGGGCCCCTGAGAATGCAGAGGATCTCATGCTCAATGGAAATTAAACTTGGATGCCAGAATCCTAAAAACGTTTCAGTACAATCTCCAAACTCCGAGCCTGAAGCTTTAGTATTCAAAGGCTCCATTTGCATCATGTCCTCCGTCTTCCCATGCCTAACTGACAATTCATCTCAAGATATTGACTTAAAACTGATTAAAGTAATTAAGATTATATCAAACTTATTTTACCAGGTGCCAAGAAATGTGCTATTTTATATGTATAACCTCATTGTCTTAAAAAATAACCAACTATTACTATCTTCATACTATAGACAAGAAAAGAAACGGAGTCTCTGAGAAAGTAAGTTATTTTCCCATAGGGGGCTGGGTTCAAACCAGGCCAGTCTATTTTAAGCCCCTTAAATACCATATTTCAGCGTTCCTTGGTTTCTCCATTCAAATCCAAAGGGAAAAGGATGCATTTTAAAGCAAACAGAAGAGAGGGGGTTTTTAATTCCAAGGGTAAAGGAGTAGGCACAAGTGTCGGACGGGTTTATAGTATGACTTTGTGGAAATAGATGTAATTTGAAATGCAATTAAAGGAATCCGTGAATGAAATGAGAAGAGAATTGGAAATGATGCCTTCTGTAGAACACCAGTTGTGCATAACAATGTCATGGGTAAATGCCCATCTGATAAAGAGGTTTTAATTAAACTAAATAATTTATTATCCATTATACTTCAATGAATTAAAAAGGATATAATCTAAGATGCTTTATTTCTCTGAAACAGGATTGTATACCATAAATTCAGCACATCATGTGTTCTCAAGCGAGAAAACGTCCAGATTAATAAAATGTAGGGGAGATAATAATTAATTTCCATTATATATTTTAACCCTTGGCACATTCATCCAAATACTTTTCCCTGTGCAGAGCTAGAGATTGCTTTTTCTTGGAAGGAAACTGCATGAAAATGAGTTCTTTGTAGGAAAATTTTAAAAATTAAACATGAGCTGGTGACATAATTAATTCAATAAGAGAATGATACCTTTGTGTATTTCATATATATACATGCATACACCTTTATATATAGATTATCTGTACATAATTCTCATATATATACTCACATACACATATTATTCCCATATTTATGTAGGTAAGTGAATATATATTCGTATTCACCAAAGCCATATATGGTTTCTTGGTTTTATACACTTCTGTTTTTAAATGCTTAAATATTTGTAGTTGCTGCATATTCAATTAAAGGCATGTATACGAAAAGACTTAAGTAAAATATAAGGGGTTAATTTAAAAAATACTGAAGTTTTTCTTCCTAATTTCTCTCCCTACCATTCCTTTTCATAAAGAAAACCACCATCAATAATTTATGGAATTCATTTCAGAAAAAAAAAGAACTGTTCAAAGTGGTATACAGTGTTATATGTATTTTTTATCTCTGTATATTCTATTTCTTTTAAATGTTCGTTTTAAAAAAGATTATTTTATTCATTTGAGAGAGAGAGAGACAGAGCAAGTGTACAAGAGTGGGGGCGGGCAGAGGGAGAGAGAATCTCAAGCAGACTCCCCCTGAGCATGGAGCCTGTCATGGGGGCTCGATCTCATGACCCTGAGATCATGACCTGAGGCAAACCGAGAGTTGGATGCTTGACTGACTGTGCCACCCAGATGCCTCTATTTCTTCTAAATGTTCTTTTTTTTTTTTTTTTTAAAGATTTTATTTATTTATTTGACAGAGAGAAATCACAAGTAGATGGAGAGGCAGGCAGAGAGAGAGAGAGAGGAGGAAGCAGGCTCCCCGCTGAGCAGAGAGCCCGATGCGGGACTCGATCCCAGGACCCTGAGATCATGACCTGAGCCGAAGGCAGCGGCTTAACCCACTGAGCCACCCAGGCGCCCCCTTCTAAATGTTCTTAAATGAGAACTTATCACATACAGTATTTTGACCCTTACTTTGTTCACTTACAAGTTTTCCACATCAACACCCATAAACACAGCTTGTTCTTTTTAACAATTTATATTTTAGGAATAGAAACTCTAGCTTATAGATATGTCTTCTGTGGATGAGTATTTTATTTCAAATAATTTCCAGATATTTGCTATTTAAAACAATGCTGTAATATATATCTTTGTGAGACTTATTAATTATAATTTTAAGCAGTGGAATCATTGAATGATAAGAGATGGGCATTTGAAATGTTGATCATTATTGCCAACTTGAGCTATCCAGAAAGTGTTCACCAATGTACACTCACTGACAATGTTTTCCTACTCCTTACTGACTAATGGGTGTATATCGTCACTGATTTTAAGACAATTATTTAATCAAGTTGGCTGTTGCAAAATTTTATAGGACTATTCATGAAAGTGTTTTCTTAAAAGAGAAAGCCACTTTTGAGTACTTGAGAAATATATTTTTGAAAAATTAATTTTCTTACAGCTTTTCAGGATTATATTATTCTTCTGAGTATATGATTAATTAGTATCCTCGCTAGAAATATGGCTAATTGGAGGGAAGATCATTATTAAAGGTATCTACAGCATTCTCCCTGATAATAAAACTGGTCTAGGTCATTACTAAAATGTAAAAAATATAGAAAATCACAACAGAAAGCGAAAAACACCCATAATTCTATTTTTGAGGGGTATATATTTTTAAAAGGATGAAAGTATATTCTTGGCTTGAATAATCATTGGCTCATAATTTGTGTATCTTTCTGTTTTTCTTTATTCTTGTGTCCGATGCTACGGTACTTATCTAGACAAACAACAGACATGTAACAGGTATATATATGTGTGTGTGTGTGTGTGTGTGTATACATCTATCTTATATTTATTCCCATTTGCATGGATTAAAGGGGAAGTAAAACAATAAGATCTGATTTTTGTTCTGCATCATCATTTGTAACTGTACTTTTATTAAATTATTTTCCATTGGTAGATGGTAACACCCAGATCTTCCAGATGTGTCTCAGAATTTTAATTCTGATTCAAGTGAACTGTAGGAAAACAAGAGAATTTCTGCAAGGTTCTCTGTGGACTTGAGTCGCTTCTTTCTCAGCCTGTATTTCAGGAACATGGTCTTCTGCAGTGCTTGCTAATGATTCATCAGGAGTGCTAGGGTATCTCTGTGAAAGAAAAAGGGAGGAGCTCAAACAGGAATCTGCGAAGGCATGATTATTCATGTCAGTTAGCATAGTGGTTTTACTAGCTTACCAACATATAACAAAATATTCTTTAAAATGCAGCACCTGCCTTTCCCTCTGGTTCGCTCTTCTCTCCTTGATTGATAGTAGGTACATCATGAAAGGAGGATCTCTAAACTCTTTATATTTATTTCTTCATTTTTCTACACAACTCGAAGACTTTCCTGCTCATTTCGGAATTGCACTCATGTCATTGTACTGACACCAGGTTGACCTCTGTTCTAAAGTCTTTCGTTCAACTTTGTTCAAAATGTTCTTTTCCTCAGAAAATTCTCAAGACTATTTCCAAGATAGCCTACTGGTTTGACCTGTCACATTTGTTGTAAATTTACCGCAGATAGACCCACTGAGAGAAAAGTAGGGGAATGGTAAATATTTTGTATTTCTTTATGAAACATTGACTTCTAAATTCGTAATTTGAGTTGGAACAATGCCTTTGTAGGAACAGAGGACCAGGAGGTGAGAGTAAAAATATGTCATTTATAAACAAGAACTCTATTTCTGAAAAGTAATGGAGAGCTTAGCCTGAGAGATGCCATAGCAACAGAAAGAAACTTTACTATTGGACAGTCTGGGTCACCTGACTTACATGCTTCAGTACCCCCTCCCTTTGTCTAACTCTCAGATGTAAAGAAAAAGAGGGATTGTGTTCTGCCTTGTTTATTTCATCTCTTGGTTGCTCAAAAAGCTAGAGAGTTTACTTTAAAGACTGGGAACATAAGTGCTGAGGGAATCTAAATTCCATGTTAGGAGAAGAGCTTTCACCGTGAAAATGTGGTCTATTCAGAATCTTCTAAAAATGTGAATTTTAGACTTAGATGTTAAGATAAAGGGAACATTTATCAAAATGTAACCTAGATTTGTTCTGCTTTACTTTTTTTTTTCTGCTTTACTTTTAGTCTTAATTAAAAAATAAAATAATATGTGAACACAATTTTGTCATTAAGATTCAAATATTATATATAATTACATATAATAATATGGTACAGTTAGTGCTTTTTTTTTCTCTGATGCTGATGATGGCGATCTCTTTGCACACCTGTGCTATATGACTTGGAGAGATTTTTAGAAGCAGTATTTATTGTGGAAGGAATCAGCATAAAAATTTTGTTAATTACTGACACACTGCCCTCCAAAAAGCCTTTACTGTTTATAATGACTCATTTGTATCGGAATAGCCAGGTTCCCAGCGTCACTGCAATTTTCCATCATTTACTTTTTTTGCCAACTTCATGCAAAACACCCAGTTGTTATTTTATTTTATACTTTTAAAGTCATGTATGAAAGAGGATTTTTCTTTTTTACATTTGCAGTTACTTCAGGAAATATATATTAAATCATAGTCAAATACTGAATGCTTGGAAATGGACATTCTCGAAGGCCAAAAAGATGGACATAGAGCTAGTCTTCCAGGGAACTGTGCCCTAGCTCTGTCTTCTTTCCACCAGAGGAAGTTGTGGGCTTGTTGAATTTGCTCCAAGACTCAGAAAAGACTCAGAAAAGTTGTCTCTTTTTTCTTTTCCCTTACCAGTATTATACTGCTTGCTTTGCTATTATTTTATAAAATGTGAAGTTGTCTGATAGGATGTCATCCTCTGTCCTTTATGCATGTCAAGTTATATTTTCTTTTCTTTGGATAATTAGCTAAAATGTTAAAAAATAATCTGTTTTGATGTTTATTGGGATGAATTTGAATACATAGTTTGGTGAGATAATTGACATCAATAAAATACTGAGCCTTCCCGTATGAAGACGTGAGTATTCTCTCTGCTTATTTAGGTCTCTTCTAGTAAAGGTTTGTAGTTTTCATTTGTATAGCATAGTACAGTGCTTGCTAGATTTTGTATGTGTATTTAGTGTGTCTATTTATAGTGGCAATTATTTGCATTGACTTTTTAAATTGTTGCTGATCTGAAGAAAATTTACAAGTAACATATATTAATCTTATATTTGTACACCTTACTAAATTAATTGAAAGGTCTTTCGGTTACTTCCGTTTTTTGTCAAATTAATGAAACATCTCATCTGCAATAGTGATACCTTTTTCTTTTATTTACTTTTCTTGCCCTATTGCATTGACTTTAAGTCTCTGGAAAACTGATAATTATGATAAATATCACATATGGGAAAATCTATGTAAACAGAGCTCCGGCTAGTAAGCACAATGCGTTCCAGAATCTGAGTAGACCCAAATGCTCTTATCCCCAATAATTATCCCCTCTGTCTCCTAAAGGTGACCATTTTTATGACTATTATGCAGTGGTGTGCTGATAAATGTTTACCAACCCTTTCTGCAGAAAACAAAACAGAACAAAAGCTCAGATTTATGTGTTTGTTGAGATTAATAATGCAGATATTCCTACTATCACCCATTTCGTGCTATCAACACAGATTTGGGTTGAGATGACCCAAGCAACTCTCCAGATGCAGCCTGAGCTAACTCCAGCACACCACTGTGATTATGGTAATCCTTTCAATTATTCATGCTTTTACTGCTTAAGTACACCTCCCTAGAAACCTGAAGTTTAGTTGAGCCCTCTTTTCTTTATACAGTTGGAATAATATAGAGCTTCTTTTGATCAATATTGTGCGTATTTCATCAGTGTTGTCTAGAGTAATTATAGGGTAACCATTTTCATGGATGTATAGAGTACGAATGTGTAATTGTATCTTAATTCATTTGGACATTTAGATTGTTTCCACCTAAGGATACTAAAAACAATAGGAACTAGAGGATATTGAGCTAAGCAAAATAAGTCAGTCAGACAAAGACAGTTATCATATGATCTCACTCATATGTGGAATTTAAGAAACAAAACAGAGGAACATAGGGGAAGGGAGGGAAAAATAAAATAAGACAATGTTAGAGAGGGAGACAAACCATAAAAAGCTTAATCATAGGAAACAAATGGAGGTTTGCTGGAGGGGGGCGTGGGGAATGGGGTAACTCAGTGATGGGCATTAGGGAGGGCATGTGATGTAATGAACACTGGGTGTTATATAGACTGATGAATCACTGACCTCTACCTCTGAAACTAATAATATTTATTTACTATATGTTAATTGAATTTAAATAAAAATATTAAAAAATAATAGTAAACATTCTCTTGGAGCTCTACTACTGATTGTATTTCTAGGTAGTAGGATAAGTTCTACCTTAAACTTGCATGGATTATGCAGTTTTTTCTAAAGTGGTTTACCAAATTATATTCCCTCCCATTGTGTACGGCACTTTGTTTTGCTCTGGGTTATCAGTTGTTATTGTCAGTCTAATTTTTTAGTGACAACTTAACATTTGTTTGGTTATCAAATGAAATTGTGAACAACTGACATGTTCAATTTTTGCAGTCCTGTTGTTATTTTAATGTTACTTTGCAAAAAAGTAAGTTTTTTTTTTTTTTTAAATCAAGAAATAGAACAAGAAGAAGGTAGTTTCTATCTGTTGAACACCAGCTCTGTGTTGACATTTTTTTTCTACAACTCTGTCAGTTTTTTTTTTAACTACTTTTTTGAGATATAATTGACTTATAAAGAGCTGTATGTATTTAATGTATACAGTTTGGCAAGTCTGGAGATAAGTGTATACCCGTGAAACCATCAGCACAATCAGTGTCATCAACTTATCCTTTACCTTCCAAACTTTCTTCCCTCCCTCTTTATATTTTTGTGATAAGAATACTTAACATTAGATCTATTCTTTTAAAACATTTTTAAGTATACAATACAGAATTATTAACTGTAGGCATGATGGTGTACAGTAAATCTTTAGAACTTATTCATTGTACTTAACTGAAACTTTGTATCCTTTGTCAGAAAATTTAGTATTCTCTCTTAATAGAATGTATAGATACTTCATTGTGTTTTAAAGTTTATTACTTGATTCTTAATTAACATATCCCCCCCTTTTCTGGGGGGGGGGTATTTTGGATTTTGAACTGCCCATTCCTCTCTTCTGAGTTTCTTCTGAATTTCCCTTTTTCTTATTTTGGAGATATTTTCCCACAGTGTACATAAGAGCCCTTTGCCAGTTACATGAATTGTTTGATTTTTAAATGTGGTGTCTTTTCATTAATATACATTTCTTTTTTTTTTTTTAAAGATTTATTTACTTTAGAAAGAGAGAGAGTATCAGTGGAGGGACGGACAGAGGGAAAGAATCCTCAGGCAGACTCCCCACTGAGCATGGAGCCTGATATGGGGATCTATCCCAGGACACTGAGATCATGACCTGAACTGAAATCAAGGGTCAAACACAACCAACTAAGTTACCCAGGTGCCCCTCATTAATATACATTCTTAAGTTTCCCTTTATTGTTGATAATTTTTATATTTTTAAAAATCTGTTCCTAATCAAAGCATGAAAACTCAGAGTAGAAGCTGGAAATTAATATTGGAGATTGAAAAAAAAAGATGATCTTCCTTATGTACATTAGAATATTAGGTAATAATGCAGAAGCTAAAAAATTTACTTAATCAATTTGCGGATACTGCTCATGAGATTTTTAATAGAATGTTGAAAAAGTACCAGTTGGCTTTTTTAAGCTGCATATAATAAACATGGGAAGGAAGAGATAAAGTAAGGTAGGAACTACTTAGTTTTCAAGCAGAATTAGAGAACATATGGAAAGCCCTGAGGAGTTTCTCTGGCTGGGAGAATATCCTCACAGTAACAGACTTGGGGTAAAGTTCAAATGAAGACTTTAGCTCTAAGACCCTTTGTTAAGACCTCAGAAAGATTTGAAAGGGTGTCTCTCCATTAGATAAAAAGGCGCTAGAAAAAAATCAAGGTATTTGTAACATGGAAGCCTGGTATACCTAAAGCAGAAAGGCTCATCTCATAAAATGGCAAGGAGACATATTACTGGGGCATTAAGTGGACCCCAGTAAGAGTCCTTAAAAAAAACAAACCACAAGGTTTTTAAGAGCATTATAATGACAGAGCGCTGTCAACTTGAAGTAAAAGTAATAAAGGCATTTCAAAATGAAAGAGGCTTCCAGCTTTTTTATAGGTGGCAAAAAAAGCCAAAAGCTTCAGTTTAAATGTTTTTAAAAAAGGGTTCAGGGTACCCTCCCAGTGAGCAGAATTAGGCCACAATCAAGATAACATTTCCTAACACTAGGTATAGGATATTAGTGGCAAGTTCCTAGCAGATTTCAAGATTGTTATGGATTAGTTACTATGATTTATTTTCCATTATTCCTCATTTTGAATGGAAATGTATAGTGTTATTTGGGTGTGCAAGACACAGATACATTTTTAGTTAACGGATCTCTGGAACAAGTGACTCAGCAATTATGGAAATTGAATTCTGTCTGGATTTAATTTAGATCAGACCCTGGCCTTCAAGATTGAGCCCAGTTCTGTGATAAGGGTCAGGCTCTTGGAAGTCCTTGGTATTAGCATATTTTGCATGTAAGTGGGATAGAAATATTTTTTGGCCAAAGGGACCACAACATTAGACAGTTTGATGTCCATAAATACCTCCCCTCTGAGTCTCCATGCCCAGATGCAATGTGACCTTGTTACTCTTCTATCCAAGAGTCATTTCTTTGTCTGCAAGTGTAACTCTCAGTTTGGTCATGTGACATGATTTGGCCACTGAGCTACCGGAGGCATGTGCATTAGGGTGTGTCCACTTAACAAACCAGCAACTATGTAATGAAGTATATGCTGTCTTGTTGGTGAGACCTGTGGGGAAGAAGTGCTGGGGAATGCGGGAGCTCCTGGAGAAGAACCAGAGTCTCTAGCTGATAGTCATCATTAAAGGGCAAATGTGAGAGGGATGCCAACCTTCCTGCACAACCTGTGAGAAATCCCTGAAGATAAGACATGGAACAAAATCATCACCCAGCTATACTCATCCAACCTGTCTGTGAGAGATAATGTGTTATGTTGTAAGTCACTAATTTTGGGCCCATCTGTTACACAGCAATAGCTACTGATACACCTACCATTTTTGAAGTTAAGGTGATTCTAATTAATTAATTAATGATTAAATTATTAATCATTCTCATTAATCCTTTTACAAATTGATTTCAATTCAAAACAACCTTTCAAAGGAATGTTTGGCACTCAAGAAAATTATTCTAAAGTTCATCTGAAAGGATAGACTGAGAGGATATCCATTTGTGAAAAATTGTAAGCAAAAATATTGTGCCAATGTTCTTGCTTATCATCTCTATAAAGCTGTACTTATGTTCCGAAATGTACAAAATGTGAAAAAAGAATCCATTTCAGAAATGCAACATAAATGATATTCAACATGAAACCATTCATTCAACAAATATATACTGAACATCTCTTACTGTAATGTCATTAAATTATGTTACAATTCTTTAAACCCATTCCTGACCTAGTTTGGAGGCCTTGGATAGAACCTGGTTAGTTCCCTTTCTTGAGAAGCTAATTAAGGACAAACTATATCCAGTTCCCCCAATCAGGCTTCCATACTCTAAGACCACTAGTCTGAACATCCCTGGGGCAAAACTAGGGACAGTCCCTAAACAGGACCCTAAACATTTTTAGAATTAGCTTGTCCCCAAGAGACTCAAAAAACCTAGCTAACCTCTGGCATTTGCCATAAATAAACCACATTTTATGATTTTTTCCATCTTCAGGTGCAACTTCTGGCTTGCCTCTGCCTCACAAGCCTTATTCCCTTTCTTTAGAGCTATCAGTAACAGAGAGTGCTACTCTCCATCTACTCAAGTCTTAGCATGTTGTGTCCCTCCACCAGAAGAATCTTTCAAGTTTATAAAACAAGGGCACTTGGGTGGCTCAGTGGGTTAACCATCTGACTCAGGTCATGATCCCAGCGTCCCGGGATCAAGTCAGTGTTGGGCTCTCTGCTGTGCAGGGTGCCTGCTTCTCCCTTTCTTTCTCCCTCTGCCCCTTATCGTGTTTGTGTTCTCTCTCGTCCTCTCTCTCGTGTATGTTCTCCATCTCTCTCTCTCTTAAATAAAATCTTTAAAAATTTTTTAAAAATAAAGTTTATAAAACAATTACTTGCCAGGAATGTTTGCATGTGCTGGAAATATAATGCGAGTAAGCAAGCAAAATGCCCTGCCCTCAGGTAGCTTTCCTTTTTATGGATTTTGAGGGAAGACAAAACCTGGGGTGCACATTTGTATCATACGTTACCAAAAAAAGTTTTTGATTCTTTATACGTATGCGATTATAACCAGATCCCCCAAAATATAAATATGCTAAAAGACAATTGAGAATGCCAATGACATTATTGACAAAGAAAATGTCAAGATTCAAAGATCACAGGGAAAAACATTAATAAAAGTAGTGCAAGTGGAAATATTCATGTATTTTTTTCTACCAGGTTGGCCATTATTATAAAGAATAATACACACCATATGCAACTTTTTTAATTAAAAAAAATTTTAAAGTAGAACACAAAGGTGCATTTTAGGTCAACTGAGTCCTTTTTACCAAAAGTGGATGAATGATAAAATTTACATAAAGGAGAATTGGGACTGCCAGCCCATAAAAGCTAAGACATAAAGAGCTAATAAGGTAAAAGGTTCTGTCTGCGTTTTTTCTGACAGGTGAACAGATGTAGCTGTGAGCTGTGCTATGAAACTTAACTGGAATTCATGTGCCCCAACCCGTATTCTTTTTTTCACTGTTCATTACCCTGGTAATTACAGTATTGACTGAAAGCTTAGTTTAATTTGTATCAATTATCCAAAGACCATTTCAATACACTTTTCTTTGCCTTCTTGATCAAAGCTTGCGTGAGAATGTTTTAAGTATATGCCTGCCCTTGAATTTCATATTGAAGTTGTTGTGAACTGAGTGTCAAGTGAGTCTTGCTGGTTTGATGATGGTTCTTGGTTCTCTATGCAAATGATATATTTTTCCCCCAAGCTTCTAATGAGTTTTAACTTCTCCTCAGAGTAACTTTTTTCAGCATTTAATGGATACTGTGAAAACAAGTCAATATCTTAGTAGATATATTTGAAATAACAAACTACATTTCTTCTTATTAAGAGCTAGTTCGTGAGTGAATCTTCAAAAACTTCTGGTTTGCTTGTTTCCAAAAAGAAAGGAGAGTCAATAAAACAGTTTTTTTTTTATTATTTATGTCTATCAATCAATCTCATAATCCTTTCACTAGAATTTCTTATTTAAGCTAATTAAGTAATTCACTAGAATTACTTATTTAATAATAAACTTAAGGAAAGTAGCCACATTTTATGGATGTAGAAATTAAGGCTCAGATGAGTTAAATCATTTATCCCTGGTCTTTCAGTAAGTGATAGGTGGAGAATTGCTTCTGATCTCAAAACCAGTATTCCTTTGAATTTTCTATGCCTTTTAAGATATTTTACTTGGAGAGGGATTGGAATCACTCAAGTAACTGGTTAGGAGGTGGGGGTCACAATCAAAGATTCCAGACAATGGGCCAAACTCTTAAGAAATAGGCAGGTTTTCACCACAATCCAGCATGATCCGCCCAGATGCATCTGTATTGAAACTATAGAATAGAAGTGGGACACAATGATGAAAATCAGTAATAGAAGCGGGTGAGTTAATGCTATTGAGCACAGTTGGATCTAGACCAATTCAGTTGTGTTTCTAGTAGGGGAAAACTGGGTACACATGGCAGAAGAACCATTTAGAAATGGAGATAGACTTCGGTTAGAGATTTGGTCTCGGACCAGGGACAGTGTGGTTCACAAGGCACCTGACCTGTGTATGGATATATGGATATATTTAACAGGACTCATGCTTTAACCAAATGGATAGTGTATTAGTGTGTGTGTGTGTGTGTGTGTGTGTGTGTGTGTGTGTGTATGTGTGTGTGTGTGTGTGTGTGTGTGATTGCAGTATAACAAAGCACCCCAAATTTAGTGCCCTAAAGCAGCCACCATTAATTATCTCACAGTTTGTGTGGGTCAAGGATCCAGGTTCACCTGGTCATCAGTGGTCACCAAGCTGTAGTCCAGGTGTCCGCTGGGCTGTTCTCTTCTGGAGGCTTACCTAGAGAAGTCGCACCTTCCAGACTCACTCACGCTGCCTCAGTATGACTTTCCTTGGCATTGTGGGAGTGAGAGTTCACTTCTTCTCCTGGCTGTTGGCCAGTGCCACCTTCTGCTCTTAGAGGAGAGTCACAGTTCCTTGTCCTATGGCCCTCACCATGGCAATTTACAACATGATAGCTTGCTTTTTTGAGGCCAGCAGGTATGTAAAAGCAAGTCTGCTAGCAAGACAGAGTCTTGCAAAATTTAATATAATCACAGAAGTGACATCCCATTACCTTTGCCGTATTTTATTAGTTAAAAGCAAGTCCTAGATTCCATACACAGTCAAGGAGAGAGGATTACAATATTGAAGGAAAGGTGTGAGGCAGGGATCATGGGATCCTTATTAGTCTGTCTACCATAGATAGTGAAACAGACTGATTTCCATCATTTAGTACCATGTAAAGAGAAATGACTAATTAGGTTTTCAATATATCTGATAATTTGTTTTGAATAGGAAGTGGTCACTACCAACTTTTTGACACACTTTTAAAAATTTGGGCTTAGAGACCATATACTCTCCTTTTTTATTTCCTTATTCACTGGCTACAGCTTTTACCTGTTGGAGGTCTCAAGAGTTACCTACCAGTTCATGCCACAAGGGCACTTTCTACTTTCTACAAATTTTGGCCTCATTGCTGCTTGTTTTTCTTATCTTGTCTTTATGAACACTCATTCCCCAAGTGGTTTCATTTGGTCTCATGGCTTTAAATACCATCAATATACCACATACTACCAAGTTTATATTCCAAGTCAAACCTCTCTGTATTTGAATATCCAATAGACTACTTAACATTTCCACTTAAGGCTTTCCAATTCCTCTGAAGCTTAATAAACCCAAAAATAAAGTTCTCATTTTCCTCAAAATCTGTCCATCCTTCCTTATTTTAGTAAATAAGTCAGTCCTTCTAGATTTCCAACAAAATAAAACAGAACAGAAACAAACAAAACCCTTGGTGATATTCTTGAATCTTACCTCTTTCTGTCGCAACTTGAGTCCAATTTGAAAACAAATATTATCTTTCTTATGACCATAGCATTTACCATTTGACATCCTATTTCTCTTGAAGTAGGCTCTTAGGGCTTGTTTTCCTGATTTGTTACCCTTAGCCTCCTATAGTTTTTTTCTTGGTTATAGCAAGAAAATGATGTCTTTGTAATGTGCTTCAGATCATGTCAATTCTCTGCTCAACTCACTTGCAAAGCTAAAGTGAAGGAGTAAGGTTAAAAATCCTTGTAGAGCCTACACAGGCCTAACTGGTTTCATTCACCACGCTTTATGTCACATCATCTCTTCCTTTCCTTCCCTTGGCTTCCTCTACTTCAGCAAAACTGATCACTTCTGCCTCAAATTCTTTTCACTTCTTGTTCCTCCTTTGTGGAACACACTTCCCCCAGATAATCAAATGACCTGCTTCCATATCTCTTGGAAGTCTTTGATCAGATATAATCTGCCTATGACCATGGCATTTATCATTGACATGATGCCTATATCTTTTGTCATATATTCATTGTATATATGTGTATATATATATATATATATATATATGTAAAATGTATAAATGTATAAATGTCTGCCTTTACAGAGGTCAGAATATAATGGAGTGTGTGTATATATATATATATATATATATAGAGAGAGAGAGAGAGAGAGAGAGAACGCTGCTGGATCTCTGATGTCCACTCTAGTTTCAGGCATAGGGTAGGTGTTCAGTAAGTTATCTGTTCAATAAAGGATGGGACTAAGTAAATTACGTTGATTTCAAATGCTAAACTGAATTGCATTTCTAGGATAGACCCCACTTGGAAAAGGTATGGTATCTTTTTTATATATTGTTGGATTTGATTCACTAACATTGTGTTTAGAATTTTTGCATCTGAGTTGACAATGAACTTACACCTTCTTATATACTCTTATACACTCCTGGTGAGAATGTAAAATAGTGCAAAAGCTTTGGAAAACATCTATCATATGGCCCAGCCATTCTACTCCCATGTATTAACCAAGAGAAATGAAATCATATGATGGTGCAAATACTTGTATGTAAATGTCTGTAGCAACTTTAGTTTTCATGATGAAAAACTGGAAATAAGCCAAATGTCCATCAATAGCCAAGTAGCTTAAAAAAAAAAAACTTTATATCTGCACAATGGAATATGACAGCAATAAAAAAGAATAAACTATTGACATTACTACAGTAGGGAGGTATCTCAAATAATAATTCCAAGCTAAAGAAGATAGATGAAAAAAAAAAAAAACAAAAAAACAAAAACCCAAAACCATACTGAATCATTTCATTTATACCAAATAATAGAAAAGACAAACTAATCTCTACTGATAGAGAAGAGATCAGTGGTTGTGGACAAGGTAATTAGAAGCATAGTACAGGGGAATTATAAAGAGGTGCAAGTTAACTTTTAGATATAATGGAAATATTCATCATGCGCACTCACAGTAGTGTACATGTCAAAACTGACCAAATTACACGCCTGAAATATGTATATCTTGTTGCATATCAAATACACCCCAATAAAGCTGGTTTTAAAAGTGGAATAAAACTATGTAATTGATATAGTTCAATTTTATCATGTCCTAAATCATACACAAAAAATCACTACCTGCTCTAGAATTTTTCAGTTTATTTGTTAAATTTTATTTATTTGAGAGAGAGAAAGAGAGCAAGAGTGAGCGAACACAAGCAGGTGGAGGGGAAGGGGCAGAGGGAGAGGGAAAAGCAGGCACCCCACTGAGCAGGGCGCCTAATGTGGGCCCACGGACCCGAGCCCAAGGCAGATGCTTAACAGACTGAGCCACCCAGGTGCCTCAATAATATTTCAGTTTAAAGATATGTTCTGACATTGTAATTTTGATATTCCATAGGAGTTATTTTGAGCTTTTTAAGAGTTCAGTTCAGCCAATAACGATAGCTTGAGATGTATTTTAGCTTATACCAGAAAATCCACTATTTTCTTGACGTGGTCATTTTATACTGATTAGAGTAAGTTAGAAGAAGCTTACATGTGACCTCACTCTTGAATTTGTTTCTATCCCACATCACTAATGTCTGAGAACGAAGAGGTAGGAGATAAGAGCTTATTTATTGCAACTGGCTTTTCCTACTACTTCTTTATTAGCCCCGTGAATTTATAAGTAGAGGATGTTATGGAGCCTGAATTCTCATTGAAAATAAAAACCATCTTTAGAAAGGTATTTTTCCATGTTTATTGAAGATTGAAAATGCACCGATGTGTGTGTGCATTTACGGTGCGTGGGATCACATGCAGTAAATTAGTTACCACTTGTGATTTCTCCCCCTGTTATTACATGGTCAAGGGTATTGTCAAAAAGTCCATCCAAAGGGATACGTTCTTGCTTTTCTCTCCTTCAGAAAGGATGTTGCACGATACTTCCCAATTTATGTGACAAGACCCAACTTCCAGTTCTCCTTTGTCTGTGATTGCCAATATTACTTGAGCACAAAATATATTTAAAGGACAAAGTGAAAATAGACACTGTAATAAGAAGTGAAGCTTTCAAAAAAAAAAAAAATATCAGTGAGGGGGCGCCTGGATGGCGCAGTCCTTAAGCGTCTGCCTTTAGCTCAGTCATGATCCCAGGATCCTGGGATCAAGCCCCACACCAGGCTCTCTGCTAGGCGGGAAACCTGCTTCTCCTTCTCCCACGCCCCCTGCTTGTGCTCCTTCTCTCACTGTGTATCTCTGGCAAATAAATAAATAATCTTTTTTTAAAAATCAGTGAGAAAATAGATCTTTGGGTAGAATCCAACAGCAATTCGCCTGCCGTGAATAATCTAGTCTCTACCTCTCCTGGGTCCAAACACATTATACTGGATATTCTACTGATATACAAGGATATAAGGACAGGAAACATAAAGATCTTTCTACCAGGATATAGATTATTTTCTGACAGCTTTTCATAGTATTTGAGCCCCCCCCACGTTTATGTTATTTCTTTTCTTTGAAAAACTGTCTAAATACTTCTAAATGATGCAGAAACTACTAAAATGATCTCTTTTTAACAGAGTATCAGAAAACAGAACACATAATAACTATTAATAAAGTGTTTTTAACTAGAAAAAAATAAATTCCAATGGGTTTCTTTTTTTTTTTCTTTTCTTCAGAAAAACTTGTCGTGTAATTAAAAGGAGCCTAAGCAGGTATATGTTCTCTTTTACTTAAGCCCTCTATTGCACTTAATGTGCACTTAATGTTTTCCGTTTTTCTTTCCATATTGACTCTTGGCTTGGGTCCATTGTTAGAGAGAATGACATGTGGTTACATAAAAGTCTTCTAGGAAGATGGAGTAGATACACTTTTTCCTATTCAACCTTGCTAAACACAACTAAAACCCACAGACATTATACATGAAACATATGTAAGCATCTGAAGCATGGAAAAAAGGAAGACTGGCTAGCAACCTTGTGCTAAGATGAACAAGGGAGTAAGTTCCGTGGCTTTCCTTTTGCCGCATATTTCCCTGGGCCTCAAATACAAACAGTATTTCTGTTAGAAAAAAAAAAAAAAAATCTTTAGGAATAGAACCAGGCAAAGAATTTTTAGTCCACACCAAAACATACTTTCTAAAAGGAAAAAAAAAAAAAAAAGATAAATTGGATTTGTAAAAATTAAAAACTATTGTGAAATCTCCTGTTAAGAGGATAAAAAGGTAAGACACTGTGAGAACATATTTGCTGACTGCGAGGAATTGTGTAATGACAGAAGACAAGTTCTAGACAGAAGACAAGTGTCTAGAACACACGAAGAGCTCTTAAAACTCAAGAGTAAAGTATTATAAGCTGGTTAGAAAAATGGACAAGAAGAGACATGAGGAGACTATCCTATGAAGAGGAAATACAGATAGGCACATGTGACCATGTTCAACTTCCTTAGTCATTATGGTACCACAGACGATTATCCTCACACTACATACAGAGCAGAATAAAATTTTGAAAATAATGTAAAACAAAACACCAAATGCTGGTGAGGATGTGGAGATATTGTATCATTCATTCATAGCTGGTGGGATGTAATTGGTATAGCCATTGTAGAAAAAGTCTGGCAGTGACTTAAAAAATACTAAGTTTGAAACCGTCATATAACTCAGCCACTGCATCACTGGAATTTATTCCCGAGAAATGAGCATTTACATTCACATAAAAACCTACATACAAGTGTTCATAATAATTTAATTTATAATAACCTAACACTAAAAAAAACACAGATGTCCTTTAATGGATGAATGGTTAAATAGACTGTGATAATTATATAACACAGAATACTCAGTAATAAAAAGAAATGCTTTATTGTTACATGCAGTAATCTACAGGAATCTCCAGAGAATTGTGCAGAGTGAAAAAGCCAGTCCCAGTGGTTTGGTATAGTATGATTCCACTTATGTATCAGTCTTTTTTTTTTTTTTTTTTAATTTATTTATTTGAGAGAGAGAGAGCACAAGCTGATGGAAGGGCAGAGGGAGAGAGAGAAGCAGACTCTGCACTGAGCAGGCACTCATGGACTGATACAGGAATCCATCCCAGGACCCTGGGATCATGACCTGAGCCAAAGGCAGATGCTTAACCAACTGAGATACCCGGTCTTGAAAGAACAGAATTACAGAAGTAAAGATTAGAGGAGTAGTTGCCAGGACTTCGTGCACTGGGTGAGAGGTGAGAGGGAAGTGGATACAGAGTATAAAATAGCAACTTTAGGGATCTTTGTGGTGATGGAAATGGTCTGCATCTTGAGTGTCAGTATATTGCTTTTGAAACTTAAGTTTTGCAAAATTTTGCCATTGGGGAAACTGGGTAAAGTGTACATGGCCTCTCTCTCTATTATTTCTTACAAGTGCCTGTGAATCCAGAATTATCTTAAAATGAGAAGGTATAGAAGGTCTTTTGTCCTCTTGCTTCTTTTTAGTTCAGCTAATGGGGAACCTAAGAAGGGGAGAATTTAGAGGAGGAAGTGATTATTTCCCTTGGTGCCCCATATGCTCCCGTCATCTGGCTCTCCTGTTCAAGCCGGTCTTCTTTCCATGGTGCTCTCTCGCTGGTCTTGTGTATCCATTTCAATCCTTTGTCCATTTAAGTTGGGCTGGGGTAACACCGGTTTGAGCTCTCCCAGGATACTAGTGCAGTTCTCTGTGCACTGCCCACAACTTCATAAATGAAAAGTTTTAAACTCTCCTCTAATTACCTTAATCTGGGAGAGCTGTTTTCTCCTGGTATATTGGTTTATGCAAATTCTAGATTGTAGAATGTGGGGCGTTGTTGGAGTTATTCCCTGCACGTTTGTGTATATGTATCAGGTGGCAGATCAAGTTGTTCCTGCCATGGACTTTTCTGTTACAGCAGAAAGAGAATGAAATCCACATGTGGATGAAGAAGGTAATGTCATATAAGGATGTGAAGAAAGTCCAACACCGTAATGGAATCAGAAGCAATAGTAGTCATGGTTTGCTTTAGATATTATGGTTTTGTTTATACTTCTCTGAGCAGGTGGTATTTGAGCCAGCCTTGAGTTATGTAAAGAATCCCACTGTGCCACAATCTAGTGGGAAATTTTGGAGTGTTTGAGCACAGGAAGGCCAAGGTCACTGCAACATATTGACTAAGGAGAAGGAAGGTATGAGCTGAGATCAAAGAGTTAGGCAGAGCCCCTGTGGGGTTTTTGTAGCTATTTGTAACAGAACTTGAATCTTACTGAATTTGAAATGGGCAGTGATTAGAGTGTTTCCCTCACTACCCATTCATTTAGACATTATAAGCAAGGTTTTACAATGAAGAAGAGGGATTTTACTAAAGAAACACAGGCTCTAGGACTCCAGAAGCTAGAAGTTCATTGAAAGAGATAAGATGAATATACAAACAGCTACAATAGAAAGCTCTAGCTAATTTACATAATGATCGATTTCTTTCTTAAAAGTGCAAACCCTTGGGATTACCCAACTTGTCTGTCACTTCCACATTCCAGCCTCTTAACAGCTACTTGGGTAAGAAGAAAAAAATAAATGAAGACAAAGGAAAATACTCTTGATAAACACCCTAGTTGTTTAAAAGTTTTTAATGTTTTTGCATTTTTAATGAAATGGAGTCATTTGGGACACCAAAATGAAAAGGAAATTAATGGATTTTATTATTTCCCCTCTTTCTCTTCTGGACAATTCCTCTTTTCTAGTATGATCAGGACAAGATGTATTCTGGGATACTATAGGGATTTGTCTAGATTTATTAATGTTTTAGATAGCATTTTCTCAAATTTCAGTCCTCGAAGTGAGCCAATCTCTTCTGAGGATTCTGAATTAAAAAAAAAAAAAAAGAATTCTGAACAAACTTCTGGCCTTATCCCTGGGAAGTCTTACTTTATTGGTCATTATGTTGGGGAGGGGTGGTAAAAATTTAATCACATCTCCTAGCTGACTTTAAATGCTCGCCTGCAGAAAATAGCATTTTAGCAAATAAAGTGACCAAATGCCATTCAAATCAAGTATTTGAGGTCAGCACACCTACCATAATTCGCTCATGGCCTTTCTACATACTAGTCTCTTATCTGAAATGTCCTTTCTCCTCAAAGGGGAAAACCATGTTGTATAGTGGGGCACCCTTCCCATTGTCCCGAGTCCTGTGAGCGGGTGGCCCTGAACCACCAGCTTGCTTTCTCCAACTCTCAGCTTCAATATTAATTCTTCAAGGAAGTCTGTTCAGACCCCCAGGTTAGGGCTAGACTCCTACTCCTCACCCCAGGTTTGGTTAAATAGCCCAACATGTACTTTCCTAGCCACCATAACTTTTCTGTAACAATAAATTTATTAAAGTCATAATTAAATAATAATGCTTGTTCCTGAGTTGCTTCTAGAATTACTCTCTTTTATGGGAATAGAAGGAGAGTTTAATCATTCAAGGCCTCATAATCCATGTGTGAGAAGTTGGACTTTCCTAAGGACAAAGGAAGTTCATTAAAAAAAAAAAAAAAATTAGGCACAGGAGAGAAATGATCCGATTACCATTCGCAATATATAACTGGGCTTGAGTTTGGGGCATGGAAAGGAAAGGAAGTGGGAGGGAGGTAATTGGAGGCAGGGAGGCCAGATAGGAAGTCTGTTTCAATGAGAGTATGGCAGAGCCGTGGTAAAGATGGGAAGGAGACAGACTAGGATCATAAATGGATGGTCTGGGGGAGGAGGAAGAAACAAGGCTTTCTAGCTGGAGACTGAGGTGGCTTTGTAAATTCAGAAATGGAATGGAGAGAGAGTCTGCTTTTCCAGAGGACGAGTGACATGTGGCTGTCAGATACGTGGGTCTGAAGTCCCAGTATGTGGTCCAAACTGAAGACATACATAGACTGGGCATCGGGCGAAGACTGTTAGCCATCCTCAATTGTGTGTTTCCTCAGGTTCCCTTGCAGCTAAACTGGGATCATGTAACAGGTCCTGGCCAATAGAGAAGTCATGAGGAAGCCATTGGCAGTGGGACTCTTCAAAACACCTGAAAGCTCTTCAGTAACCCTCCTGCACAGCACCCCAGGGGGCCATGTGCTCCTAGTGGGTGTAGTTTCCAGACAGGCGTCAGGCTTTGGATGAACAAATACCCTTGCATTTAGCCTGTGGTAGCAGCTAGTATTGTTCCCACAAATACAGGAGTCATTGCCTGTGGGAAGATATGAGACCATTCAGGGAAATTAGAGAGAAAGAAGAACCTGAGAGACCCCAATAGGAAGAGAAAGCAATCATTCTGCAGTCAAGATAGGTTCAACTTACTGTTTCTACTCTAGAACCTCTTCCTTTGGGGCCGCCTGGGTGGGTCAGTCAGTGGAGCATCTGCCGTCGGCTCAGGTTATGATCTCAGTGTTCTGGGATAGAGCCCTGTGTCAGGCTCCCTGCTCAGCGGGGAGCCTGCTTCCCCCTGTCTCTCTGCCCCTCTCCCTGCTCAAGCTCTCTCTCAAATAAGTACAATTAAAAAACAAACAACCAACCAAACAAACAAAAAGCTTCTTCCTTTGTCCTGGATGAGATCTTGGGAACCATTGCCCCGAAGTCACGAGATGAATTCAGATTCTGGGGTTTTTATCCAAGTAACCCAGCCACCTCACACCACCTTCTGGTATCAGGACTGTAAAAGACTTATTCCCTAAACAAGGCACCCACCATCCCACCGAGACATGTTATTTGGAAACGAAGCTCAAACTTGGCTCACTCCCTGATCAAGCTCTGGCTTCATTTCTTCACAAGGCACTCCAAACCAGAACTTTTTTCACCATCTCTTACACTGCTAGTTTTCTATCTGTTTCCGACCCTGAAGAACCAGTTGTATTCCATATATAGCATAGATACTATAATTACTTTATTAATGTGTGTCTTTTAAGTTTTGTGAACACAGGTCTGTATTCGTATAGCGGATCTCTTTTATGCCACTTGGCACAGTGTCTGAAACAGAGTCAGCATTCAATGATTACTTGCTGAGTGAATAAATGGACATAAAATGACTTAGTCTCAGGATTTTCTCGTTCATGCTCATAAGCTCTCTTTCTTTCCAGAGTTGTGAAAGTGATTCTGGATGTTCAGCAGGTGTCTTTGTGTCTGTTGCTCAACACTGTCTCCCTCTCAGCAGTCACCGATTTCCGCCATATTTTCAGAGCCTCCATTGGGTGTGACCGTATTGGCCACTGCTGGAAGTGTCTGTCTTCTGCTGGGCATCTCCTGCCTCCTTGCTGGCAGCCTGTGCTAATGTACCAACGTTCGGCCAGGCTCTGCCTTTAAATCTTAAAAATAAAGATTACCCCTCTGAGGAGGAGGAAATTCTGGGAAAGATCTACCTTTCTTCTTCTACTCCACTCCATTTTAAAAGGACATCAAGGAAGAGATTCTTGGGGCCCAGTGAACTATCTTGCAGATTTTTCTTGGATCTTTCTCAGTTCCACAGGGCATAGACGTTAGTCCACTGCGGCCACTTAGTCCACTGCGGCCCGGGCCAGAAGACAGACTTGAGAGGTACCACTCAAGTCTTGAGGTACCTCAAGCTTATGTCTTCTTTGTTCAGTGTTCATTCTGGGGCCCTCTAATTTTTCCTTTTTACCTCTGTGGGGATGAATTTCTCTTGGGAGGGTCTGCAGGTTCCCTACTTCCCAACACATCTTAGAGTCTTAGAAAGAATCTGTGACCCCTATTACAATTGAAAGAAATAAAATATTTTTAATCAAGTATATCATGGTGCAGTTTTTCTAAGGATGTGGAAACTTGGGTAACCTCATTGACATCTCCTGGGAACTTACTAGAAATGCAAATTCTGGGGCACCTGGGTAGCTAAGTTGGTTGAGCATCTGACTTTTGATTTTAGTTTAGGTCACAATCTCAGGGTTGTGAGATCGAGTCCTCTGTCAAACTTGGGCTCAGCATTGAGTCATCTTATCCCTGTCCCTCCCCCCTCCCCTTCTCTCTTAAATAAATAAATAAATAAATAAATAAACAATTTTAAAAATTGATCTTCAGTAAATAAATAAACACAAATTCTTAGACTCCACCAGACATGCCACATCTGAGTTTTAACAAACCATCCAGGTGGGGGTGAAGCATGTTGCTGTTTGAAGACAAATGCAGTAATCCTTAATCTTCCTAAATATTCTTTTACCTCCCTTGTAACAATGAAGATTGCAAGGATTAAATTAATTCAAATAAAGCACATAACAATGCAACTAACATGGGGTAATCGTGCCTGATAGTTTTTGGCAAAAGAAAAATACACACCCTCACAAAAACCACACCATGTGTCTGCGCCACAGCCTTTGGTAACAGAGAGAACTGACGCCCTTGTGCTGTCTGTCTGTCAGGAGGAGAGATCCACAGAGAGGAGCCAGCATTCATCCAACAGGAAAGGAGCTATGCATTTATTCTTGTATGCGCTAATCATAGCACCAAAGACCAAAGTAACATTTTGGCAAGGTAGAGGATTAAAAGAATGCGTAATTATTTCTCATAAAAGTATAGGAAAGTCGATATTAAAGACCTTTAAAGGGACAAATCTCAGCACGTTGCACTTTTATATATGAAAGTGATAGAGAGGCAGGTATAGAGCTGGCAAAGGCAGTGATCCGTAAGGCTGGTACTTTGATTAGAGGAAGGGCTGCTGGAATCTAGTTAGGCATCCATTCTTTTCTCTTTCATTTTCATCCTTAAAAATTGTACGAATCAGGCCAGCCCTATTCACCAGTTCTCAACTACAAAGAGTTGCAGGATGGTACCTCAAGACAGCCCATCTTTGGGGCGCCTGAGTGGCTCAGTGGGTTAAGGCCTCTGCTTTCGGCTCGGCTCAGGTCATGATCCCAGGGTCTTGGGATCGAGCCCCACATCGGGCTCTCTGCTCGGCAGGGAGCCTGCTTCCTCCTCTCTCTCTCTGCCTCTCTCTCTCTGCCTGCCTCTCTGCCTACTTGTGATCTCTGTCTGTCAAATAAATAAATCAAAAAAAAAAAAAAAGACAGCCCATCTTTTTCAATCATTTTGAAGGAAACTTCAGTGAACAAAGCAGGTCTATGAGCAGAAACATTTTAATGCACAGTTAACAAAAGAACCATCTTCACTATGCATGGCCATTAAAAACATAGTATCGGTGTGATAGGGGATGTTAAGCATGGCTGCCTGTGTGAGTATCACTGACTGGTAAAAATAAATTGAACAGGAAAACACTAATGCTTTGCAAAACTGGAACAAAAATGAGCAAAGAATACAAATTGCTGGAGATAATGGTTGCCATGGCAATTGTTTGTCCAGAACCCAAACTGTGATAACTCAGGTAAGAATAATTGAAAATAAAAGCTCTTAGTAGACCTTCCCCACTATGATTTTTTTTCCTGCTGTAGGCTTGGCTCTTAGGACTCAATATTCCTTCCTGGTCGTATGGAAGCCTCAGTTCTGATTCGTTAAACTAGGGGGAAGGCCATTTGCTTAAGTCCCACTCAGAGCAGCAGGCCGTTTCTGAAATCATGGTTTTGTTTGCTAAGCACGCCAAACGTTTCAAGGTGGAGAGATGTGGGCGGGTTGGCACTATTGTTCTGATACCTCACTTCCCGCCACACTAAGCGGGTTTCTTTTATTGAAAGGTGCAGGGTGGTGGGAGATTATATATATATATATATATATATATATATATATATATATATATATATATATTTTTTTTTTTTTTTTTTTTTTTGGATCAGGGTCGCAAAATGCTGGATCAGGAAAGGCAGCAGCTTGGTTTTCTAACCTGTGAGTGGCAGCCCATAGCCACTTCTTCTGTGTAATTACGCATCTGACTGAGAGGAAAGCCATGCTTATAGCATCATTTAAAAGAAATGTACCTGTTTGTGAAAAGGCAAGAATGACCGAGTATACAAGGGTCTGTGGTACTCCAACTTGCCTTTACTGGCTCAGGGCTTTGGTTGGTTGGTTGGTTGGTTTCTTAATGATTAAATTACTCTGACTCTAGGCTTTTCCAATGCCACTTTTTCACCTTTCACCTGTCATTCTTTGGACCAACTTCTGGTGTGAAAGTCATTTCTTGGAGAAGAAAGCAAAAGAAAAGAAAGAAATCACGTGGGAAGAGGAAGAGATTTTTGGAGGACAAGAGAAGTGTAGAAAATCATCTTTCTCTCTCCTAAATTCTGTAACCCTGTGTTTTTAGGCTCTTTTCATCTTGCCTAGTTGGTTGGTGAGAAATGTGACATTTGCATTTCAAGGTAGACTAAGGCTTTCGCCGATGGCCAGTAACCAGGGAAACTTAATGAGAAGTTACACTGGTTGGATTTGTAACAACTTGTTTTCTGTGGTAGCCAGACAGCAGAAGGCTTTGTGTGCACAAACAGAGAAAGTGCATTGCTTGTTAGGTACCACATCTAATTAGCTAGAACCCCCAAAACCTCTGCTAATGATATTTTTATGCCAGGAGAGTTTGAGAAATTGCACTTCACTTTGGATGTTTTAAAACAGTAGGAGTCACCGGGAGTTATAAATAAAACAGTGAATGGGGATCAGTGATTAGTGCTCTACATCATTGAATTCCTAGCACAACACTATGGCATGGCGTATCAGTTTTCTCTTGCTGCCATAACAAATCACTCCGATGCAGTGGCTTGAAACTGCACCCATTTGTTATCTCACCGTTCAGTAAGTCTGGAGTCTCACACTAACACGGGTCTCGCTGGCTTCAAAGCAGAGCATGTCTAGGGCTGTGCTCCTTATTGGACGTTCTGTGGAAGAAATCAGACTTCACGTTCACGGAGGTTATTGGCAAAATCCAGTTGTTTGTGGATGTAAACATGATGTCTGTTTTTCCCTCCTGGCTGCAGGCTGGGGCTGCCCCAAACTCCTGGCAGCCTGTCTCTGTTGTCCGTGCGATCGTGCCCACTCCCTACACCTCTGAGCTAGCAACAGTGTGTCGAACCCTTCCCCGAATTGTAATCTCTCTGACTTCTTTGGCCATTATCTCTCTGCAGCCAGTTAGAGACTGTTCTGCTCTTCCAAGGGCTCCTCACTGGGTCCACTCATAATCCATTATGATCTCACCAACTCAAGGTCATTGATCAGTGACTTTAATTATATCCGCCACATCTCTTGGAGGGTGGGGGGCTGTTCTGCCCACCAAAAGTGGTAGCGCTATCATCTCCATTTTGCAGGAGAAGGTGTTAATAAAGAGAGGTTGAGTAACCTGCCAGAAAGAACACAACTAGGAAATGGCAGCGCCAGGATTTGAATGCTATTTTTGACTCCAGAAGCCAGTGCTTCTGGAGTGCAGCGCTATCCCATATTGTCTAAAAGAGAATAATTGGGGCTGCCTGTGTGGCTCAGTCGGTTAAAAGTCTCCCTTCAGCTCAGGTCATGATCCCGGGTCCTGGGATCGAGCCCCACATGGAGCTCCTTGTTCAGCAGGGAGCCTGCTTCTCCCTCTGCCTGTCCCCCCTGCTTGTGCTCTTTCTCTTTGACAAATAAGTATGTAAAACTCTGGAAAAAAATAAATAAAAGTGAATAATTGATCTTATTGGTGGAAGACTTAAACAATTTGTCCCTCTTGCCTCCAAATGCCTTCCTCAGTGTGCAAGTCATTTTATAAACTGGAAATTATACGATTTTTCAGAGAGAATTTATTGGAAAAGTGATAGTGTTAAGCTCTGGAGGGCTATTAATTAATCACTCCTTTAAGAGATCTCTACCCAGTTAAATTGCTCAGATTGTTCCGGACACACATGGAGATCTGCAGACATGCTTCCCAGGCCTCCTATAGTAGACTGCATCAGCGTTCACTGTTCTCTTGTCATTAAGGTTTTCATCCCTTTCCTACTAGAGAATTAATTTTCCCTTACCATTACCATGACTCTATGGTGAGTGGGGGTATATTTCCTTATCACTGGGTTTGGCCAGATAACTTGCTTTGACCGTGGGAATATTAAGGTTAATGATGCACATAAGGTTTAAATATATTTGAACATGTGGCCTCTTCATTTGTATTCCCCTGATCTGCCATGAAAAGAACGTGCCTTCATTAGTAGTGGGAATGCAAGCTGAGGTAGTCACTTTGGAAGATAGTCTGGCAGTTTCTTACAAAACTAAACATACGTTTACCATACAACTCAACGAGTATGCTCTTTGGTATTTGACCAAAGAAGTGGAAAATGTACGTCCACAAAAGAAACCTGCATGTGGTGTTTATAGTAGCTTTAATTCACAATTGCTAAAACTTGTAAGCAACCAAATTACTTCAGTAGCTGAATGGATAAACTGCGGTCCATCTAGACAATGGAATATTACTCAGTGCTAAAAAGAAATGAGCTATCTAGCCATATGAAGACCTGGAAGAAACTTAAATACACACAAGTAAGTTAAACAAGATAGTCTGGAAAGATTATATGCACTGTATCATTCCAACTACATGATATGACCCATAAGGAAAAACTATGGAGGTCATGAAAAGACCAGTGGTTGCCAGCAGTTGAAAGGTGGGGAGAGTATCAAACTATCTTTGATACTATAACAATGGATACATATCATTGTACATTTCACCAAACCCATAGATTGTATACAGTGAGAGTGAACTATAATGTAAACTAGGGATCTTGCTTGGTTATGGTGTATAGATGCAGGTTCATTGATTGTAACAAATGTACCACTCTGGTGGGATGTTGATAATTGGGTAGACTGTCCATGTGCGAAGACAGGGGATATATGAGAAATCTCTGTACCTTCTTTTCTAGTTTCCTGTGACCATAAAGCTGTTCTAAAGTAAAACAAAGCAGAAAGATCAAGCTTTAAAGAAAACATCTGTGAAAGGAGACCCAGAACTTTTTTTAAAAAGTCAGGAAAAGAGACTTCCTAAGAACTCAAATGTGATTGACAGTATCTTTATAAAAAACCCAAACCAAAACCAAGCCAAAATAAAACAAAACCATGTCCTGGGGAGCTGCTGGACCTTGAATAATGAAGATGCCCAGAAAAGTTCTCAGCTCATTCTGCAACCTAGAACCCAGCTCAGCCCAGTCTAGGCAAATGAGCCAACCCCAGTGACCTGCAAATCTATAAGTGAGAAAAGAAAATACTTGTTTTTGTAAACTACTGAAATTTTGAAGCTATTGATAGTATAACAAAAAACAGAAAAATAAATTTATACTCTCTAAGACAAATTCCCACTCATAATCTTCAGGATCTAAAAAGTCATTTGCTTTGGGAGGGAACCAGCCATGTGAACCCTGTTCAAATCTCAAAGGTGTTCCAATATCTTGACATAATAAAACATTGCCTAGGGATGATCCACATCCGTTGGTGACTGAAAAACCCAGTCAATTTCTGGAGAGGTCAGTGGTGGGGCAGGGAGAGAAGCAAAGGTCAGAGAAACATCTCCTGAAAATCTTTTTTTGTAAGACATCAATTTAAGTCATAATCTGCCATTTACCTTGTCTTTTTTTTTTTTTTTAAGATTTTATTTATTTATTTGACAGACAGAGATCACAAGTAGGCAGAGAGGCAGGCAGAGAGAGAGGAAGGGAAGCAGGCTCTCTGCTGAGCAGAGAGCCCGATGCGGGTCTCGATCCCAGGACTCTGGGATCATGACCTGAGCCGAAGGCAGAGGCTTTAACCCACTGAGCCCCCCAGGCTCCCCTACTTTGTAGTCTTGACCAAGTTAGTTAAACTTGGAGAATATAAACATGGATAATATTAATATTTGACCTCATTCAATTGATATGAGGATTAAATGTAAAAATTCATCTAAAGCATGCAGCAAAATATCCAGTACATAGTAAGGGCTCACGTGTTCACTGTTAAATACTGACACTTGGTAAAAGGAAAGGTGGTGACATTTGTTAACTTCTTCATTTACTCATTCAGCCTCTGCTAAAGACACTGCAGATTTTTTTTTTTTTTAAAGTAAAGTAATACTTTAAAAGTAAAATAATTGGTGGAGCAGCCTCGAACAGATGGTTGGGTCTTAGAATCTGAAAGAAAATGTTTTTAAGCAAGGAACAGATTCATCCATGTGAGAACCTCAAAAAATATGGAAAAAATCTGAATAATTTGTAAAAATCACTCAACATATACCTTATTTATTTACTTATTTAAAGATTTGTTTATTTTAGAGGGCAAGAGAGCGAGAGGGTACGGGGAAGGGACACCGGCAGACGAAGAGAAAATTCCTAGCAGACTTCCTGCTGAGCACAGAGCCCAAGGCAGGGCTTGATTCAATGACCCTGGGATCATGACCCCAACTGAAATCAAGAGTTGGATATTTAACTGACTGAGCCACCTATGTGCCCAATATTTTTTTCTGAAGATTTTATTTATTTATTTATTTATTTATTTGAGAGAGAGAGAGAGAGAGAGTCGGGGGAGGAGCAGAGCGAAAGAATCTCAAGCAGACTCCGCACTGAGTGTGGAGCTCAATGCAGGGCTCTCGTTCACGGCCCTGAGATCATGATCTGAGCTGAATCAAGAGTCAGAGGCCAGGGGTACTTGGGTGGCTCAGTGGGTTGAGCATCCGCCTTGAACTCAAGTCATGAACCCAGGGTCCTGGGATTGAACCATGCATCAGGCTCCCTGCTCAGCGTGAAGACTGCTTCTCTCTCTCCCACTCCCTTGCTTGTGTTCTTTCTCTTGCTGTGTCTTTCTCTCTCTGTGTGTCAAATAAATAAAATCTAAAAAAAGAAAAAAGAATCCAAGAGTCTTAACTGACTGAGCTATGCAGGTGTCCACACACACACACACACACACACACACACTAGTACTAAAATATACTATTTTTTAAAAGATTTTATTTATTTATTTGACAGACAGATATCACAAGTAGGCAGAGAGGCAGGCAGAGAGAGAGAGAGGGAAGTTGGCCTCCCGCTGAGCAGAGAGACCAATGCGGGGCTCGATCCCAGGACCCTGGGATCATGACCTAAGCTGAAGGCAGAGGCTTTAACCCACTGAGCCACCCAGGTGCCCCTAAAATATACAATTTTTAAAACATAAAGCATTATATGGGTGAGTCAATTATCAGAAACATAGACATATGCCAGTTAAAAACAAAACAAAACACTTTGACTTAGAATTCAAATATAACATGCTTGTCACAACTTGAATTAACTGGATGAGATTCAGAGCATGTAGGCTTATTTGCCAAACCAATAAATTAGGCTCTGTTAACAGTATTTGCGTTAGTAAATGAAGACCTCCTAAAAGAAAAATCATTCCTTGGAAAGAAAGATGTGTCATTTAGCTCTTGCTATGTAATAGACCACTCTAGAACTCAATAACCTGAAAGGACAAACATTTAGTCCTCAGGTCCCTAGGTTGACTAGGGATAGTTGGTCTAGAATAGCTTTACTCTTTGCTGTGCTGAGCTACAGGTTGACTTTGCTCAGCTTAGCTGTGGTCTTTCACAGGTATGGAGTCTTGTTTAGGATGAATAGCAGACTTAACTTTATTCCACATGGTCTCTCATTTCCAGAAGGCTCTATTGGATATGTTCATATGGTAGTCTTGGGGATTGAAATAAAACAGAAGTGTTAAAGACCTCTGGAAGACCAAGGTCAGAACCAGCCGATCGTCATTCCTACCACATTTTATTGATCTAATTCAGGACAGAATCCTCTCAGATTCAAGGAGTGAAAAATACACTTCATCCTTGATGGGATGAGCTACAAGTTCACACTGAATAGGGCATGGATGCAAGAAAGAAGAGAGAAATGAAAAAGAAATTGTGAGAAATTTGTTATCAAACATCTAACCAAATTGGATGTGGGATCGCTAATTGCTCAGCCCCACCATGGACTATTGTTTTTGTTTTCATTCTTGAAGGAAGCTGTATGGGTTAAAAAAAATTGCTTTGCTAAGACCTTTATTTGATTTGTGATAAAGTATTTTGATATCTGTATGAGAAAACCAAAATAACAGGGAGCAGAGCAGATAGACCTTTCCATCAGTAGATGGGACATCGTGAAGCTCTGACTTATTAAGAATGGAGGAGAACACTTGAAGCAGGATCCGGTTTCTCTATGGTGCTGGCCCCAGGTGATGTGCAGACAGTGGCTTTGGAGGTTTTAGTTCATCTGTGGGCACTGAGAGCAGAGGCAGCAGCATGCAAAGGAGTTAAAGACAAGATACACAGCACTAGTTAATGGCATGTTTTTGTAAGTATATGTTAGAAACCCTCAGTGGAACCTTAAAAATCATTTTAAGATAAACTGTCAAAAGAAAAAAAAACAACAATTAATGATACTGTCAGAAATGTAAATACCGATAATATTAACACCCACTGAAGACTTCCTGCTCTCCCTCCCTCCCTTCCTCATTGTTTCCTTCCGTCTTTCGTTTCCTTTAACATCTTATGCACTTGAGATGTAAAATCCTTGGGAGGCACACAGATCATTTGTGGCTAGATGACTGGGCTCAGGAACAGTCCAGTTTTCATTTTAAAAGGAGGAAGAATGGGATATAAGTTGCCTTTTTTACAAATGAGGATAAACTTGGCATTTGGCTGAATGTTAATAGGCAATTTCTTATCTCAGTGAGAAAATATATTCAGGTGAATAAACAGTGGCCATCACTGCATGATGGAGACGCTACAGGAAGGGGAGCCAGTCGTGATCATACCTTTATGGTCAGTTGTTCATAATCTTGCTCTAAGGATTCCAAGAACTTAATTAATAGGCTCTAGAGATCCATTTCTTCTTATTTTGTATTCAGACTTTATATATATATATATATATATATATATATATATATATGTATATGTATGTATGTATTGCCTAGGAAGAAGATGTATAGTTTTTATCAGGTTCTCAATAATCTTAATCTAACTTTTAAGATTCAGATGATTTTTTAAAATATTAAACAAACAACAACAACAAAAGATTAAGGACCGCTGCTAGTCTCTGCTGATAAGTAATTTGTAAGCTGTTTGCCTCTCCTTGTTTCATTTTTGATAGCTGTGTAATGGAAGTATTATTCTTTAACTCAGAGAATTGTAAGGAAATGATGAGGTGGAATCTATGGAGAGAATGGGTAGTATGTACACTACATACAGGAAGGTCTGGTGGGCTCTCTGCTTCTCCATATCATGACCAGGCAGTTCTAACTTTAATTGTATGTCAATCTCTACTTCAACTAGTTAAGTGCTGATGAGCTTCCAACTCAGAACATTCAGAGCCCAGCAAGCCTGTGGCTTGGAGTGCCTGAAATGTTCAATAATCACAGTATGATCTGATTTCTCCCTACTGGGTCTCTTTAAAGTTAGAAAGGTAAACATCCTGGGCTACTTTTTATCTCCGGTTAAGCTGAACGGGGCCAGAGCCATCTGATTTTTATATGACACTGATGGCTCGGTCATTTTTTTTTTTTTTAAGCAACTCAATTATCTTTAATGATTTACACAAGATAATTACGATTGATATTCAGATTTTTAGAACAAGGAAGTATTCATTCTCATGTCCCATTTTCTGTCTTCCATGGACTGAAAGCTTTTGCCAATGATCAGATGTCAGAGACTGGAAGGGTCAGGGAAGGTTGGGGGGTGAATAGACAACTTGGGAGTAGAGATTAAAACGTGAAGTAGACAAAGCACCCTTTACGAAACAAATTTGTACAGAAAAACAGAGGTGATCTGAACGTGTTGTCCAAGACTCTTGGTTGACAGTCAAAGAAATTGAATTCATGTGATTTCAGCAAAAAATGGGATTTAAGAGTCCAGTGTCGCTTAAGCTTCGGATGGGGCTGGATCCAGGGGATCTAAAGATTTAGAGAAAGCGGATCTCACTTCCTTGCTCTTGGCCTTGCTTCTCTATCTGCTGTTCCTTTCACAGGCCAGCTCTCTGCACATGGAGCTCCCTGGCAGCTGCAGACATGTATTACCTTGTAGCTTATAATCCTGGCGGAATGTGAGTGCTTCCTGATTGTTTACTCTAAAGCCCTAGAATTAAGTCGTATTGTTCTGTCTTGAGTATCATACTCATAAAAGACCTGAGTAATATACTTGAGAGATGGAACCTCCTGATTAACTAGATGTGGCCCATGTACTCACAACCAGAGCTAGGGGGTAAGGTTAACCTATAGAAACTGCATGGTATCCCACCCAGAAATCAAGGTTCTATTCCAAGGTAAATAGGCCAGTCAAAAACAAGAACTGTCTACCAGTTCTTAAAAATTAATTAAACTTATTTTATATTTAATATATAATATAAAAATATTTAATATTTTATAGTAAATTAAAAACTAATTAAATAAATTAATGCGCTTAAAAATTAGCCTGTAAAAGTATCTTGAACTTCTGTTGACTCCTCAAATACTGAGAATCATAGGGACTTCCGATCATTTGTGTCAAGTTTCTCTTTTCACAGAAGTGAATCCTGAAGCAGAAAGGACTCCAGGGGCTTGTCTAGAGTTACCCACCGAAGGCTGGAGCCAGGGAAGGGATCCAGGACTTCAGACTTAATGCCATATCGTCTAGAGTTCATGTGTGCTTTTGTAGAGACATAGCTACTCTGTTTGATCTAGGAGCACATCTTCTCCCTTGCTTGCTCTTTCTGTCTGCCCTCTCTTCCTATAATACATATTCATTGAGACCTACTATAATCCAAATCTCCCAGTCCTAACTCTTTTTGTTTATGTTTTTGTATTTTTTGAGCTGTTACACAAAGGCACTTATTATTTGCAACAAATAAGATCATGGGGAATGGCTTCCAAATCTGTGACTCCCCAAGACAGAGTGCATGGATTCCTTTTGTGTAGGATTAGGATGGATATTTAGATAGAGAAGCCTTGTCATTGTATGCAGAGGTAGGCATAAGGCTGTGCAGTTGTCTGAAGGAAATGTGCCCACACACACATTGTAAGTTACATGAACGAAGCTGAGGCTCCTCCTTGGGTGAAAATTTTAGGATTATAATGAGGTAAATGTGATTGCAGGCCACTCCAGAGATCGCTCCATGGTCCACCTGCACAGGCACAAGTTCTGTTTAGGTCAAACCACCTGGGTGGTCTGGGCTGGGAGGGGGTATTGTCAGAGCAGTCACCATCACCTTTGGTGCACAAAACAAGCTAGCTTCATTGCTGCTAGTAGTCTGCATGCTCATCAGGGCCAAGGCACAAGAGGACTTTGTTGATAGATTTGTGCTCAGGTCAGCAGAACAGAGGTAGCCCAGCATCAGCAAAGCATCAAAGTGTGACACTGAGTGAGGACTAAAGGGAGAACCCACCTGAAAAGAAAGACAACAAAGAGGTTGTCCTCACTGTCAGTCTCAGAAAGTTCTAGTCATGGCTGCTAGACTCTGCTCCTTCCTTTCTTCCTACTGGGGATTCTGAGGGAAATGAAAGCCTTAGTCCAAGGTGAGCTAAGTTTGTTAGAGGAAGAAGTCCCAGGCCTTCCCTGACAGGAGTCAGGAAAGAGTCACCATTGAGTTCTGCATAATTGCTCCATCACTACAACTGAGGGAGGCCCCCAGAACCCCACCTGAGCTATTATTATGCTGGAAAAGCCTATGTGAGCATGGTTAGAAGTCCACTCCTAACTCTTTATTGAGAGTTTGCTCTGTGCTTAGCCTTGATTCAACATGTATTTGGTAAGAAGTCTGTATTCCAAGTATGCTGCTGGGCTTTGGAAAAAAAATTCAGGTAACATATTCTAGAAGGGAGGAAAGCATAAGCAATCTGATAATTGTAAATTATGAGAAGTGCTTTTAGGCAAGTAACAGGTAAGACTTAATTTCAGGAAAGATGGAGATATTAAAGCCACACCTGAAGGATGAGAGGAACTAGTCATGCAGGAAGCCAGAGGGGAGTAGATAGGAATCAAATATTTTCAGAAGAAATGAGTCTAGATTTTCAAGAAACAAATTTTGGTTAGAACGTAGAAAAGGAGCTAGCCAATTTTGCAAATATTCATGGTCTCATAGGCGATGGTCTCTCTGCTACTGAATTCTGCTGTGGTAATGAAGAGATGAGTTTGGCTGTGTTACAATAAAACTTTATTCACAAAAACATATGGTGACAAAATTCCCAGGACCCGGGGAAATAAGAGATTGAGAGGGAGAGACAGGAGTTGATATTAGAGGATGAGTGGGAAACTTGAAGGCTAGAGATATCAGTGTTGAATTAGCTTCAGGTCTAGAAGCATTCAGGTTTTTGCTTTAAAATATCATGATTTTAAGAGTATTTTATTCCTTCTTAAAAAAAAAACATTATCATCAACATTCAAGTAGCAAGTCCAGTTGGAAGGTATTTCTATGGCACAGTTTGGAGATAACACCAGATATCTGCTCTCTGCTCCGGTTACATTTTTCCATGTATCTTCCTTGTTCCAGATCCTCTCACTTGGCTCTAGAGTCCATAATTTCTTTGCGTTGGACACCAAGAATGGAAAATTGTGTCCAAATGAACAAAGTGGTAACAATGGCAACAATAACAGAAAATTAATTATGAGAATATCTGACAGCTCTGAGTAGACCAGGCACGGTGACTTGGGAAGAGTTCCATGGGGTGTCTTCCCTGGGATTTCCCTGCAGTGAAATGTTAAGGAAATTCAAGACTGTCATTTGATTTCCATTTCAGTTGTATGGTGGTATTTTTCTGACCATGGTAGTATCATGTTGGAAACGTCTACTGAATACATCATTTTTTTCTGAGATTTTGAGTTGGAGGGAGAACGATATTCATATTTACTTGTGGAACAGGGGAGGGACAAACAGGAGATACTTCCGTGCATTGTAATCAAAAAAGAAAGTGGGTTCAAAGCAATGAGGGGCTCACAGTTCATTCTGGAGACTTCCCACGGAAACAAATTGCTGGTCCACAGCTCCAGGATGCTTCAATCATGTCAAAATATATCCTGATTATCAGTAGTTGGGGTTGATTGGTACACTTTGCTGCTCTCCTGTTTAGCAGTTTTAGGAGAAAATGAAAGCAATATCAATGTAAAACCCTAGTATATTCATCAGCTGAAAATTGCTCATCAAAAGCATTGTTGTGCTAATGATATTGTTGAAATGGATTTACTTGTCAAAAAAGAAATATCTCCCTCTGAAACTGGAAAGTTGAGTCCTTTGATGAGATGCAGGGGAGCCCTAGCTGTGTGCCCCACTCCCAATATCTGTCATTTTAAAACCCTTTCAGTCCTATCTGTTCAGCCATATTATCTCAAGTTCAAGAGGAATTCTAATTGTTTTTCTCTCAGGCCTAAAATATATGATGATAATTCATCATGAAATATCAGTGGGTCCCTGATTAATGGAAATTTGAACTCATGTTGTTTTGGCTGCTGTGGTTTTCACATATTCTGTACCATGGTAATATTTTAAATTTACTTTCACAACCATATAATAATAATATATGTTTATTTATTTAGAAAATAAAATTAAAAAATACGATACTATAAAGCAATACATAAAACTTTTCTCAATCAACTCTTGCTACATTTGATGTAGATTTGTCTAGCCTTCTTTTCCTCTTTGTGTATATGTACTTTTGTGAATATGTAGACAATTTCTCTCACCTATGCATAACATAGGTTACATACATTTTTACGAACTGTATTAGAAACTGTATTTTCAGTTAGCATTTTATAACATTTCTCTTGTCTAGTAGTATTCTGGTTGAAAGATGCGTCAGTGTTTTCTGAGAATTGTTTATTGCTTCCGGTGGTTATATTGGAAGCACTCCAACAAATATAATACAGGTTAATTTTTTTCAATTGATGTTATCTCATTAAGCCAAAAATGTTCTCTCTCCTTAAATCTTTTTTTTTTTTTAAAGATTTTATTTATTTATTTGACAGAGAGAAATCACAAGTAGACAGAGAGGCAGGCAGAGAGAGAGAGAGAGAGGGAAGCAGGCTCCCTGCTGAGCAGAGAGCCTGAAGCGGGACTCGATCCCAGGACCCTGAGATCATGACCTGAGCCGAAGGCAGGGGCTTAACCCACTGAGCCACCCAGGCGCCTTAAATCTTTAAAGGAAAGCTTAAATGTAAATTTAAGAACTTTTTTGAATGAAAATATATAGTTGATTTGAAAAGCTACAAGAAGAATAAATTAATGACAATAGAAAACCCAATAAATTAAAACAAATTTACAGTTATTTCTCTAGTTAGTTCCTCATTTTAGGTCTAATTTATCATATTAAAATTTTGTTTGAATATTTTTCTTCTTGATCACTTAAAAAAAAAGAGTCACACAATCACTAAAGCAAAGTGGTTGGCATATCTTGAATGTTTGTTAAATTTGTTTTTATGTGTGGAAGGAGCTACATGGTGGCACCCTGGGGAAGGAAAGTGGAAAGTGTAGGAAATTAAGAGTTATGAGGTAGAGTGTTAGTTTTGCTTTTGTTGACCACGAGTGAGTCACTGCCGTCTCCTGAGTTACAGTGCCCAAGCCTACAAAGTGGGATATTTATGCTGAATCCTCAATTGGAGAGGCATGGAGAAGATCTAGAAAATAGATGTGAACATGTGTGAACGATTTAGCCGTAGGCACATTTTTAAAGAGTCTTTTGTTTATTATAAATTAAATTTTGAATTTAAGCTAATTAGCTGTTACCATGCAGTTGTAAGGAGGAACACAGAGAGATTGCCATGTACTCTCTACTCACTTTCTCTCAATGTTAAGGTCTGGCAAAACTGTAGCACAGAAGCAGGACCAGCTTGTCGGCATGAACACCATCAAGACTCCAGATGTATCCATTACTATGGCGGTCCCTCTTTTTTTTTTTTTTTAAATTAACATATAATGTGTTATTTGTTCCAGGGGTACAGGTCTGTGAATCATCAGGCTTACACATTTCAGAGCACTCACCATAGCCCATACCCTCCCCAATGCCCATCACCCAGCCACCTTATCCCAACCCTGTCCCTACCCTCCAGCAACCCTCAGTTTTTCTCATGAGATTAAAAGTCTCTTATGCTTTGTCTCCCTCCTGATACCATCTCCTTTCATTTTTTTCCCTCCCTACCCCCACCAACCCCCTCCGCCGCCCACCTCTCAAATTCCTCATATCAGAGAGATCATATGCTAATTGTCTTTCTCTGATTGACTTATTTTGTTTAGCATAATATCCTCTAGTTCCATCCACGTGGTTACAAATGTCAAGGTTTCATTTCTTTTGATGGCTGCATAGTATTCCATTGTATATATTTACCACATCTTCTTTATCCATTCAGCTGTTGATGGACATCTAGGGTCTTTTCATTGTTTGGCTATTGTGGACATTGCTGCTATAAAAATTTAGGGGCATGTGCCCTTTCGGATCACTACGTTTGTATCTTTAGGGTAAATGCCCAGTAGTGCAATTGCTGCGTCGTAGGGTAGCACTATTTTCAACTTTTTGAGGAACCTCCATGCTGTCTTCCAGAGCAGCTGCACCAGCTTGTGTTCCCACCGACAGTGTAGGAGGGTCCCCTTTCTCATGGCGGTCCCTCCTGTTACTCTCTTCTCTTCCACCCATTTTCCTCCTACCCATATCTCCATCCAGAACCTTTGACAACCAATAACGCATGTTTTCCATTTCTATAATTAAGTTATTTCAAGAATATTATATAAATAAAATTATATAGTATGTAATCATTTGAGACTGGCTTACATTCAGCATGATTCTCTGACAATTCATCAATGTTGTTGCATATGTCAGTATTCATTCCTTTTTGTTGTGGAGTGGTATTCCCTAATATGGCTGTTTCTCAGATTTGTTTGATCATTCACCTTTGAAGATCATCTGGGTGCCTTCAAGTTTTGGGTTCTTACAAATAAATCATCTATAAAACATGGATCTAGGGGCATCTGAGTGGCTTAGACATCAAGCGTCTGCCTTTGGCACAGGTCATGATCCCAGGGTCTGGGGATCAAGTCCTGCATCCAAATCCCCACTCAGTGGGAAGCCTGCCTCTCCCTCTCCCACTCCCCCTCCCTGTGCTCCCTCTCTTGCTGTCTCTCTCTCTCTCTGTCAAATAAATAAAATTAAATTAAAAAAACAAACATGGATCTACAGATCTGTATTGACATAAACTTCCATTTCCCTAGGATAAAAGTCCAGGAGTACTAGTGCTGAGTCATGTACTAATTGCAAGGTTTTTGTTTTTTGTTTTTTTGTTTTTTTAAGAAACTGATAAGCCATTTTTTCCAGAGTGGTTGCACCATTTAACAGTCTTACAATAATAACAATTTTTATATAATACATGAGAGGCTCACTTTTTGTCGATGAATGCCCAATTGCCCTAGCACCATTGAAAACATAATCTTGCCTTTATTATATTGCTTTTGTACCTTTGCAAGATACCATTTAAGCATATGTTTACATTCTCTATTCTGTTCCATTGATCTATGTGTTTACCCTCTGACAATACAGTCTTGATGCCTGTTGCTACAAATACATTTTGAAGTTAGATAGACTCATTCTTCCCACTTTTTCTTCATTTTCAAAATTGCTTTAGCTATTCTTGTACTGTTGCCTTTCCAAGAAAAGTTTGGATTAATATTTTACTTATTTACTAAAAATTCTTGCTGGAATTTTGATAGAATTTGTTTCAGATTTGCATATGAATTTGAGGAGAATGGACATCTTTACTCTGTTGAGTCTTCCAGTCCATCAACCTGTGTATCTCTGCTTGTTTAGATGTTCTTGGATTTCTTTAGTCAGTTTTATCATTTTCAAAATAAAATTTAATGAATTTTGTGAGACTTCTACCTCAGTATGTATTGAGTGATTTTATACTTATACCTCAACATGTTTTTGTACTTATACAGTATGGTTTTATACTTACACCTCAATATGTCTTGAGTGACTTTAATGGGTATTGCATTTTTATTTTTGATGTTCATGAGTTCATCCCCAATATATAGAAATTTGTTTTATGCTTGTATCTTTAACTTTGTTGAACACTTATTAATTATAAGGGTTTTTGTTTGTTTGTTTGTAGATTCCTGGGATTTACTGTATAGACATCTTTCATCTGCATTTAGGGAGAGTTCTGTCTCTTCCTTTCTGATCAGTATACGTTTAATCTTACCTTCTTCCATCATTGTGATGGCTGGAACTTCCAGAACTGTGTTGAATGGTAGTGGTAAGAGTGGGCATCCTTGCTTGAGATCTTAGGGGGGATGCTTTGAATTTTTCACCATTAAGTATGTTATCTGTGGGTTTTAGGACTCTTGTTACCAAGTTGAAGAAGGTGCCATCTTTTTGTATTTTTTTGTGAGCTTTTATGAGAAATGGATGCTAAATTTTGTCATATTATATCTCTCTATTGATTGATATAATCATGTGGTTTATCTTCTTCAACCCATTAGGCGGATGAATTGCATTAATTAATTTTTGAATATTAAACTAGACTTGTACCCTTAGACCCCTCTTTTTATCATAGTTTGGTGTATATTTTATAAATATTTATATACTATATAAATATACAGTATATATACTTAAGAATATATACATTTAATAATATATATATTAAGAATATATGTGGGATATGTATATATTTAAGAATATATATATATATATGCCTAAAAATATGTGGACATCTGACTTATTTACAAAAAATAGCAGCAAAACTTCTGTATGATGGGGGCAGGATGTGTGTAGAGAACATCTAAGCCTTGTTTTCTGCCCTATTGTCTGATAGAAAGTTATTGTTTTCAATGTAACCTGACAGTGTATAGATAGCACTGTTGATGTAGCCACTGTATCACCATTATCATTATTACCATTATTATCATTACCATCATCATCAAAATCATCTACCATATACAAGAGTTTGAATCCAAACGTCCATGTGTCCATCATGGTGTTCTCCACTGAGCAGCAGATCACTGACATTCACCAATAACCCTGTCCATGGTCATGCCTCTCCTCACAAGTCTGCAGATACTGAAGTGATTATGGTTTCTTAAGTTTGTCCCCAGATTTTCTGTGCATCAAACATCATGTTTGTTCATAAAATGTCACCATTTCACCAGTTAGCCATTTTTAAAATTTTCAGTATAATTTAACATGTCACTTCAAGTCATCATTTTTTCACAAGAAAACAAATTTTACAGTATTAGAATGACTTCTTTAAAAACTTGATGTGCATATGATGGAGGAAAAAAGACTAACAAAGCTCAAAGTTAATACTTACACTGGAGTCTCTTTGGGGGGTTGGGGCTGTGCCTGTCTTTAAGTAACAGGATCCTTCCCATCAACTCATCTTCACTGAGAAAGAAATAAAAAAAATAAAATAAAATAAATAATAAATAAATAAATAAAAATTAAAAAGTGAGCAATACAAAAAAAAAGTCATTGAATTTGAAACATACATATTATCCATTGAGAAAGGAAATGTATGTTGAGTCTAGAGCCTTTAATAAACCCCCCAAATATGGGGGAGATTACAACAAAATAAAGAATACTTTAGTATGGCAAAAAAATAAAAAATGTAGTCCTGGGGTATGCACACTCAGATCATTTATGAATGATTAAAATAGAAAACATCATACTTGTTGCCTAATGCATACTAAATATAATTAGAAAAAATACTGGATTCCTTAATTACTTTAGAACTTAGTGTTTGGGGACGCCTGGGTGGCTCAGTTGGTTGGGCAGCTGCCTTCGGCTCAGGTCATGATCCCAGCGTCCTGGGAGCGAGTCCCACATCGGGCTCCTTCCTCGACAGGGAGTCTGCTTCTCCCTCTGCCTCTGCCTGCCATTCTGTCTGCCTGTGTTCACGCTCTCTCTCTCTCTGACAAATAAATAAAAAAATCTTAAAAAAAAATAAAAAGAACTTAGTGTTTGTCTACCAAATTACTTCAGAAAAATTATGGAAGCAAGACTGGGAATTTATATTGAAATTCTTTATTCCCAGGGCTCTTGTATACGAAGAGATGTTCATGATCTTTTACTGAATGGGAAAAAGGTGATTGCAGTCTTAGCAATCACTAGCTTCTTTTGGACAAAACTTTGGGGAGAAAATGTTACTCACTTTTAAAATGTTCATGGTATATAAAGCATTTTCATTGCCATGAATAACTGTCGATTAGGGGCTTGGAACTTAATTAAATGCCCTGAATTATAACTGTCTTCACTGGCCATAAAGGTGTTTTCTCTGAGATCTGTGGCTGTCTCTCTACCATATTTTACCGTGTAAATTTGAATGTGCATTTTAGTAAATTAGGGTCACAATTGTATATATGGCTAAATTTTAATTATTGGACATTGCCTGCAGTATTTTAAGTACAGCTATATGTGAAACTGAGCATTTAAAAGCAATCTCAAAAATGTCAGATGATCTTCTTTTTTTTTTTTGCATTGCTAGATACTATCGCCACATACCATTTTATTTGAATTACCTCATCAAAAATAGGGATCCAAGTGGAAAGTTTGAAAAATCACCAGGTTTTTCAAAATGATCTTCAAATTTCATGGAAGTCTTCTATAAAGACTGTATCTTTTTTATACCTTGAGTTGTTTCAATCAACCTGCTGCCAGCAGTGTTTCACCTGAGAACACAGATTGTTCTGGGCAGTTCTCATTGACATTAATGTTAGTTTAAAAGCTGCCCCTTAGGTACTGCTTGGAAAATTTAGGAACTCTGTTCTCTGCCAGAGCAATATTTCTTCAGGATGAAATCGAAATGTGGTTTGATACTGAGAAGGACATTTCAGTTGAAAGCCTGTGGAAAATTCAGTGGACAAGCCTTTGACAGTAGTTTATTTTCAGATCAGCCACAGAAGTGGTGTGTTGCTACCCAAAGTTAATAGGGACTGAATGAATGTTTAACTAAGCCCGAGTCACACCATATTAAACGAAATTAGAAAAAGTAAATAGATGAGCTCTTAAACTATGAGCTATGGCTTAAATCCAGATTACCACCTGGTTTTAGACAGTTTATAAGCTAAGAATATTTTTTCTATTTTCAAAGATTAAAAATTAAAAAAATATTATGAAAAGTATTTCATATTTGAATTTCAGAATCCATGAATAAGGTTTACTATAGGGTGGCAGTCTACAACTGCTTCTTGTTGCAACAACAAAGCTGAGCAGTTGCAAGAGAAACCACGTAATACTTGAGTGATATCCTTACTTGACAGGATTTCACAGGCCATCTTTTGAATGCATTTTAAAATTTTCTTTCTCAACATATTTGAAAGATGCCAGGTCATTATGGTAAAAATGACTTGTGTGAATTTATATTTATTTCTTACAGAGGTCTGGGAGTTTATCTATGTGGCCAGTTTTAGACAATAATATGTGCTTGACAAATGCAGCTTCCTTCAAAGGTAGTTTTATTTGTTTTATTATTTTATTATTATTTTTTAAGGATTTTAGTTACTTATTTGTCTGAGAGAGAGAGTGCACAAGCAGGCAGAGACAGAGAGAGAAGCAGACTCCCTGCTGAGTAAGGAGCCCAATGTGGGACCCTGGGATCATGACCCAAGTCGAAGGCAGACGCTTAACTGACTGAGCCACCCAGACATCCCTCAAAGGTAGTTTTTAAACTGAATTTGTTAAGGCACCACAATGCAAGTGGGGTTCTCTTTGTGGTCCTGTTTGTTTCAATCCCCCCATCAAAATAGTGCTCTTTCCTAATGGGGCTCTACCAGCAGGGACTTTACCATTGGGCATGATTTCTTTTGGGGCACTTTACTAGGTCCGTGTATACAATGGTGACCTAGAGACACGGGGCTTTGCCCTCCTTTGGGAAAGTGGGGGAAAATGGTGTGGGAGAAAGAATAGCAGGGTACTTGGGGAGGGAATTTTTCAGAAAGGACATCTGAGCTGAGTGGAGACAACAGAGGGAGTCAGCAAGGCTGAGAAAGATTCAGGGGAGGAAGTGATATTCTGAAGGAAAGAACCAATATATTGGAAGAGCAGAGAATGCAGGGAAAATGAAGTTTGGCAGGACCTTGCAGATGGAGAGGATTATAGGGGAGTCTCTGGATCTTCCAAAACCCCCAAAAGATAGACTCCTACACTTGGTGCAGTGGGAGGTACATGACCAGAGTAAGGGGACTGTGATAGAACACCAAGAATCATAGATGGAAGTCACGAAGTTCCTTCACAAGTAGTAGAAGTGGAAATTTCTGGAGCCACATGAAGCCAGAGTGAAAACCAAATGTCCCTCCCCGTGAAGGGATGGCTTTCTCAGATCCCCATTTGCCGTGGTAGAGAGCACACCACCAGACCAGAGAGTCCGTCCGAGGTTCCAGACATACGAGTTGGGTCTCCCTGCCTCTCGCCCATTTGCCTGGAGGGTGATTTTCTTTCTCGCAGCTGTGCTACTTGAAATAGCATGATGGGAGTCTCCTATTGTCCCGGCAGGGAGGAAACATTCTAAGCTCAACTGTCAACTACTACTACTAGCTTTTCCTGACTATAAATATATTAAATAGTTTTGGATTAAATTTGAAACAGAGAAAAACAAATACCATCTGTATTCTCATCTCAAATATATAGATAACTGTAAAGTAGATGTCCTTCTATTGCCCTTTCTTCAGCCATGATGATGGTGATGATGGTAGAGCCAGGCTTATGATTTAACTACTGCTTTAGAACCTGCATTACTCTTCACTCTGTAACCTACATGGAGACCAGCCATCTTGTGGTTGTCTTTAAACTAGACGTAGCATTGTACTGTATCTGCCATACCAGTGAGCACATATGGACATGCATTTACACAGAAATACACACCACACTCACACACACCTGACTTCAAATGCATTATGCAATGATGCAGATCTTTATTGATGAACCTCAATGAAATAAAATAAGAGATTTATCATTGCATTTATCATAAGACTTTATGTTCAGCATTTTAAATAATTTCTTTACCTTAAAACCAACGCAACACTCCTGATAACTTTGTTTCCTTCTTGACGTGTATTTTTCCTTTGCTTCTTTTGTCTAGCATCTTCTTAGTAATATAAAACACAGGTTACAGACCTCCTCAGGTTTGCCAGATTCTCAGAATTTTGAGACAAGTTGAAAAGACGTATTACGTGAAATCGCCTTATCTTTAAAATAGGTGCAGCTCAGATGAACCATTCCTCTGATCTCTGTTCTAGACTTTAGTTCATGTCGTTTTATTCTTAAATCTTTGCTTTTTGTTTTGTGTGTCCACCTTCTCCGTCTTAAATTCATATTATATGTTTTTGAAAATCTTGCTTCTAAGCTTTAAAATCCTCCCTTTGCTCATTTCAGTAACTTTGTTCTTCCTCTCTGTATTATGGGACATCTTCTGAGCGTTCTCCCTCTATTATGGAATTGAATGACTTCTAGATTTTAATCTCCTGTTGTTGGTGGTGTGTTTTTTTTTTTTTTTTTTACTTTCTTTAAAATTTAATTTAATTTAATTTTTTTAGTGTTCCAAAATTCATTGTTTATGCACCACACCCAGTGCTCCATGCCATATGTGCCCTCCACAATACCCACCACCAATCTCCTGTTTTGATCCCATGTAACCTGTTTATCGTCACCTAGTTTACCTTTTGCAGAACATCACATAAATGGATTTACACAGTTGCATAGCCTTGGATGACTGGTTTCTTAGACGTACCAGTATGCATTTAAAATTAATGCATATCTTGTGTGTCTTCATTGCTGAATAGTAATGCATTGTATAGATATACTGTAGTCTTTATATCCCTTCATATAGAGAAGGACCCTTGCTTTTTGGGGGTGAGGGGAGTGCATTTTTTTTTTTTCTTTTAGGGAATGTTTTCTCATTCCTGTTTACATGGAAGCATTCCAAGGCAGGAAAAAAAAAAAAAAAAAGTCAGTTCTGTGTTTAGTTTCATCAGTATAGGGTCTTCTTGCAACTTGTTTGAAATATGAATTAATCATTATCTAAATATCTAAAATTTTTTCTACTTATAAAGTAACTCCTATTGGGCCCTTTGAACTTTCTTTTGAGCTACCAGCACATTTTCATTTACCTACTGCTTTTTTATGGGTGTCATTCAGTAGTGTGCTGTAACTTCACAAGCTGGTGCAGATGTCACCACGACTGAAATTTAGATTTCCATCACTTTGGGAAGGTCCTCAGACTCACTTGCCATCGGTCCCCTGATCCATGTCAAACTCCGGCCTCAGTCAGCCACGAATGCCTACTGTCCCTGTGGCTTTGCCTTTTTTGGCCATGTCACACACATGAAATGATCAAATACATCGTTTTTTGCTTCTGGTTTCTTTTACTTGTTTTTGAGGCTCATCTGTGTTGCAGCAGATCCTAGCAGAGTGTTCCCTTTTGTTTCTCGATGGCATTCTGTTGCATGGAGTTGCCATGTTGGTTCATGCATTTACCAGTGGAGAGCTGGACTGTTTCCACACTGGGAATATAAATCATGCTTCTCTGAAGATTTATCTGCAAGAGTCGCATGATGATCTCTTCTTCCTTCATTTTTGCCTGGCTGAGGGTGACGCATTTCCGGCACTGGCAGTTGAGATGAAGATTCAGCAATTATGTGGATTTTATCATCTTTTATTTTTGGCTTTTTTTTTTTTTTAAGGAAAATAAGAAAGTTTTTATTTATTGTATTTTTGCCTGTTTAGAATTTCCAACAGCCTGGGAAAGTTGTAGGAGCAAGGGTGAGGGCACAGCCAACAGCCGTATTGGAAGCTTTCACAACAGTTCAGAAAAGTGTCTTTTCATATTTAATGTTAGAGGCTGTCCTTCTGACCCTATTTGCAAAACACAACTGAATCTAACCACTTCTCTCCATCTGTCACACTGGTCTACGCCAACATCATCTTTTGCCTAGACTATCGCAATAGGCTCCTTCCTGGCTCCTTGCCTCTAGTCACAAAATAGGTAGAATGATGTACAGGTTATTTTACCTGTAAATCTCCTGGTGGCTTCCCAATGTATTTGGCATAAAATACGATTTTTTAACCATTGTTTATGAGACACTGTGTGGTGTGGCTCTTAATCATCTCAGTAGCCTTACCACTTCCTAATCGCTTTCTTAGGCTAGAGTAAGTAGCCTTTCTCCTTTCTTTCCTACCAGACTTGTCCTTGCTTCCTCACTCAAGAACTGCCCGCTTCCTAAAAGATCCCCCCCTTTTTTTTCAGATGGTCCTGCTTGCCTTGTTTCAAAGTACATTTCTCAATGTAAAGGTCTTCCTTTGGCCATGCTTGTGTCCATCACTGTCAACTGATCTCCATTTTATAATTTCTCCATAGTACTTACCATGATCACTATCAGGTTGGTCACCCAATTTTTGTTGGTTGTTATTCTTATCCTTTAGATCCGAATCTTTATGAAAAGAGGGACCTCACCTGTCTCATTCTTGATTATATTCCTGGTGCCTAGAACCATATTTGGCCTGCAGTACATATGTGCTCATTGAACAGCTGTTTGCTGGGGCCTGGTAACCTCATGGGTACACAGTCATAGCTGAGTTACCTTTCTGCTGTTTAATTGGATTTTATCCATCAGTGCACACCGAGAGTCAGCACAGTCATAACCCTCCTGCTCTATGTAGCTGACCTCCCCTGATTTAGCCGGCACCTCTAGAGATGTGGAGATGACCATGGAAGCACCATGACTATGACCGCTATCCCTCCAGGTTTTACCTCTAGAGTTAGAGGGTATTTAGTAGAATCTCCATTCTCATGACTTGCTTCTCTGGGTCATGTTGGGTCACTGTTTCTCAATCCAGGCATGAACTGACCCTTCTGTGGTATTCACTGAGGTTATAGAGTTTTTCCTATTTTTATATTTGTTGTTCTTTATAACTCTGGAAACATTAATGTACATGTGTGTGGATGGATGTGTGCTCACTTTTGTGCTTAAAAATATCAGATACCGGGGCACCTGGGTGGCTCAGTGGGTTAAGCCGCTGCCTTCGGCTCAGGTCATGATCTCAGGGTCCTGGGATCGAGTCCCGCATCGGGCTCTCTGCTCAGCAGGGAGCCTGCTTCCCTCTCTCTCTCTCTCTGCCTGCCTCTCCATCTACTTGTGATTTCTCTCTGTCAAATAAATAAATAAAATCTTTAAAAAAAAATATCAGATACCGAGGCAGACAGAATTTTAGATTGCCCCAGTGATCTTTGCTCCCTGGTGTTATTGCTCTGATTCCTTTATGTTCCATGACAAAAGGGATTTCACAAATTAACTACTCAGTTGAGGTTAAGATAGGGAGATGACGATGCAGGGTCAGGGTAATTACATAAACCCTATAAAACTAGAGTATCTTCAACTGGCAGCAGAAGAGAAAACCAGAGAGATTCATCACCTGAGAGGGAACTGACATGGGAGGGAGGCTCCCCACTACTGAGATGGAGGAACCCAGGGGAAAGGCCCCAAGAGTGACACCCAACTGTGGAGAACAGTCCTCGGCCAATAACCAGGAAGAAAATGGGGCCCTCAGTCCTACAACCAAGAGAAACTGGATTCTGCCAACAACATGAATGAACTCGGAAGTTCATTCTTCCCTAGAACCTCCAGAAAAGAACACAGCTCTGCTGATCCCCTCATTTTGGCCTCGTGAGACCTGTCAAGGCCATCTGGACTTCCGGCCTACAGAGCTGTGAGGTAGTAAGTGGATATTGTTTCAAGGCATAAAATGTGTGGTAATTTTTTCACACAGCAGCAGAACTCCTAATTCAGATATGCTTTTAAAGATATTATTTATTTTACTGGAGAGAGAGAGCACGCATGACTGAGTGCGAGTGGGGGAGGGGGATATGGCTAGGGAGAGAGAGACTTTCAGGCAGACTCCGGCTGAACTTGACCCAGACATGGGGCTCGATCCCATGACCCTGAGATCATGACCTGAGCCAAAACCAAGAGTTGGACACTTCACCGACTGAGCCACCCAGGCGCCCCCAGATGGCTTCTACAGTCATCGTCTCTCCTAGGTAAAATATTTCTCTTTACGGCATTTCAGTCATATCGATTCTTCTTCGATGGAATTGATGCTTTGTTTCTCAGAGTGTCGGAGCAAAAGTAAGCTTCCATTTCCCCCACTAATTATTAGGTGTAACTGCCCAGTTTAACTTTCTGTCAGCTGTCTACTTTCTGAAACTGTTTTCGCAGTGGCGTTAATTATTCGCAGACCAAGAGCCACTATTAAACTGATGATGTTCGTGAGCTGATACTTGGCGATAAGAACTGACAGAGACGTGTTCCTTGCTTGTGAAATTCCCACATCTTCTGAAATTCAGTCTCACGTCCCGCTCAGTCAACACAATAGCTCTGGGTTTTATATTTGTCTTCCAAGAGTTGCACTTTTATTCTTCATTTGAGTCATGCACTGCTCAATTCTGACAAGTGTGTCTTTGGATTCTGCTTCTGGTGTTGTCAGTTATTACACTGAGGTACCAGAATAAAGGGTCAGGAAATGCTTGCCCTCCGAGGTAGCATGTTCTATTGAACCAAAGGTTGCTTAAAAAGTTTTCTAGAAGGAGGGCAGTTCAGCAACTAATTTGCTCCTACAGGGAGAAGATTGTGGTATATAATTCCTGTTACTGTGGGTCATCTAATGTCAGTTTGATGCTCTGAGAATCTTAGAGCAAAGAAGATGCATTGGATTGGAGTAATAATTCTTGGTCACTGACTGGCTGTGCATTGTAGGTAAGTTATTGATGCTCTGTGATTTAGTTTTTATGTTTATACAATGACATAACCATGCGTTAATTACCTAGAAATCTGCTGCTCTTACATTTTTCCCTATAGTAATGGTTGTCAAATTGTGATTCCTACACCAGTAGCAGCAGCATTCCCTGGGAACTTGCTAGAAATGCAAATTCTCAGGTCCTATCACAGACTTAATAAATCAGAAATGGTGGTGGTGGAACCCAGCAGCCTGTGTCTTAACAAGACCTAGGTGATTCCATGTGAAAGTTTGAAAACCATCGCCATACTGGTGCATACTATAATCTTAGCACTGGACCGGGCATATATTTTGACCAATGTTAGTTGACTTAAGTCATGTGTATATGAATGAAAGCAGGATTGTATATGAATAATAGACATTAACTGGGGATTCTAGGACATAGGACAAAGGATCTCTGTGAAGCCTGTGATTTGCTTTGAAAATCCATGGAGAATTTTTTTGCATTTTTGTTTAATATAATAATACTTCTTAAATTCCTTTAAAAATGAAAAAAGGAAAAAGAAAAAGAGTCGCTATTCTAAATCACTTAGAAAAATTAAGTAAAAGGAAAGCTGCACGAAGAAATGCCATGCTGTTCCTGCAGCTATGAAGGCTTCCTGGCCCACCTCTGGCTACTCTTGGAGTAAGTTCAGTTGGGATGCTTGGCCCTGTGCTGAGTGACATCATTTAGGGCTGCCCAGGTTTGGTGTGTCCTCTGAGTGTATATGCTGCTTCCTTCCCATCTGCTTAATAAGTTCTTGGTTCAAAACTCACTGTTCATTACAGACAGTGATGTTGGTCTTTCTGTGGGATTTTGAGGAGTGGCTAGAGATTGCCACAATGCTCTTTCTCTGTTGATGCCTGCAGGCTCATCATGGAAGGGTGTGTTCTACCACACTTATGGCTACCATTTTCTCTAGTCTCTGTTGAGTGTGTCTCTCTTGCTCACCTTGTCCCAGGTGTGTGTATATATGTATGTGTGTGTGTGCATGTGTGAGAAAGAGAGAGAGAGAGAGAAGGTGGGTATGGGTCTGTATATAAATTAGAGAATGTCAATTTCCTAGGATCTTTATTATTTGGAAAGTCATTTCCTTTCGTCCTCCATGTCTAGTAACCCACAGAAGTCTTCTCAAAGAAGTCTGCTTAGGTTTAAACTTTTGAGGCAAGACCTCCACATCTTTTCCTTTGGATCAGAGTCTTAGAGTTGTAAAGACTTGGTAGGCAACCTAAGGCAGGACTGCAGAATTTGTTAATGTTCTGTAGTTTCTTCTGCATTTTTCTCTTTATATATCACAGACTTGACTATCAGAGAGCCCTGGATTTGAATTTTGGCTCGACCACTTACTAGCTGTATAATCTTGGCCATGTTACATAAATTCTTTGAGCCCCAATTTTTTCATCTGCAAAATGTGGGTAAAGACACTGATGCAACCAGGCAGCACGTGAAGATGGCTGGTACCTGGTCGGTGTTCAGCAGACTTTAACTGACACTCCATGCAGCAGGTAATGAAATTGGGCCAGGCATTAACCGGGTCAGGTCACTATTCACATGCAGCAAGGCAGGGTAAAAATGCACTGGTGGTAACCCCTTTCCAAACCCTCGGACCCATTCCCTTTTCCCCTTACATTGCTCCTCCTGTGATTTCTTAGATATGTCCATGTCATTCTCTTGAGTGAATTTCTAGTTTTTGTGTCTCCCTGGCATACTTCCCTCCTAAACCCTGCGGCGTTGAGGTGCTTTGCTTAGGTCTTCGTTTGAACGCTGCCTCGTCCAGAGACCCTTCCCTGACCAGCTCCTGCACAATGGCTCTTTTCCCCAAGTCTCTCATCATCACTGACTCTGCCTTATTTTACCTCACAGGGCTTGCATCCCAAAGTATTGATTTGTTTACTTTCGTTGCTGTTGATTTTTGTTTCCCTTAGAACCCAGGGACTGATGGAAAATTGGAATCTAATTCAATTTGTTAAATGCATAAAATCTTTGATGAGTGGATGGATACATGAGATTTATTTAGTGTGTCATGACAGGAGATGTGGAAGGGAGATAAATGATGCCAGGCACCTGTTAGGCTCTTTAAACTCTCTGAAATGGTCTGATAGCACTACAGATCAGGTTTGGTGTATGAAAGCAGCTATGTTATTGTGTCTAAATCTGAGGCTATTTAATATAAAAATGAATTTCTGTTTTTCTTCCTGATAGTAGATTATTCTAAAAAGTATTTTCAGTGGCTTGGAAGCTGAAAATAATGTCTATCGATCAGTAAAATGTGGGGTTTTGAAAAATGAATTTCAATTTTAAAATTTCTGTTGAAACTTTCAAGGAAATAAAAAAAAAAACTTTCAACCAAAAAAATTCAGATATTGGTAATAGTAGCACCAAGATGAGGCTTCCTAAGTAGCTGCAGATTTCTTGAGCATTTACTCCATTCATTCATGCTATTGGCTATCCAGGCAAGTGAGTTTATTCACATTGCTGTGGAGATTGGATCTCCACCATAGGTGACCTTGTTCCAAGGTTGATAATGGTCTTATAATGATTCTTTAAGTCTTTTTCAAAGTTCTGGAGCATATAGGATCATTATACCAGGTGATTTTGTTAATTGGGAATTAATCTGGAAGGATTGTTAATAGGACAAGCTATTACTGACTCTGCCAGATGACACAGGGAGTGTTTCTTCTTCTTTTTCTTCCTTTTCCCCGCCCTCCTTTTGGCATTGACCTTAATTAGGGTCAGTCAGCTTGGTAATGTTTCAAGTTGCAGTTTCAGTGGTGGTGGTTAGTTGACAGGGGTGAGTGGGGTGCTTGGATGGGATGCAAATAAGCAATCCACTGGAGTTCAAACCCTACTTCCACAGTGTGCTAGGGCTGGGCAGAAATGTACTGGTCATCTGCTGGAATGATGGAATTGCTTGCAACCCCTGCCAAGCTACTCAGGGCAAAGGGGACAGATAAGACACATTCTTCCTGAGCAGCAAGAGTATAAACGTGATGGGCAGTTCCTATCATGAAGATGGGTCTGCATAATTATAGTTGAAAGACCCAAGTCTGTATCATGAAAGATGATAAAGGCAGATTTCATAAGATCTATATAACGATGGTTTCAAATTTTAGCTCTAACATTTAATAACTTTCTAGCATTAGAAAATCACAAATTTGGGGGCCTCAAAATCTTCATCTATAAAATCAGAACAATAATAGTATCCACTTTGGCGAGTTGCCGGAATTAAATATGTAGAATATTTAGCATAGTGTATTTCATGCAAGTGTTCTATACATAGAGCTAGTAACTACTACTACTTAACAAATCATCTCAAAACTCAGTGTCTTGAAACAGCAGTATCTTTCTTTTAATGTCAGTTCCTGAAAGTCAGTAGTCCCAGAGGTGTTCAGGTGGTTGGTTTTGGCTCAAGATCTCTCATAAGGTTGCAGTCAAGATGCCAGCTGGGGCTGCGGTTTTCTGAAGCAGTCCTCAGGTCTCTAGGATCTGCTTCCAATATGGCGCCTTCACACAAAGGGCTGTCCAGTTGGTGTAGGCTATGGTCAAGAGTCATCAGGATGTCATTTTGTGGCTCTCTCCACAGAGCTGCTTAAATGTCCTCACATAATGGCAGCTGGTTTCTTTGAGAATGAAAGGATGCAAGGAAGAAGTGACAATGGCATTTATGACAGAAGTCACACCATTCAGAATCATACCATTGCTTCCACCACACTCTACTGGCCAGACAGACCAAACCTAATTCGGTGTGATAGGATGATATACAGGAGGCAAGGATCTTTGGGGGGCATCTTGGAGGCTGGCTACACTAAATGTGTTGACTACTGTAATGATATCTTTTTTCCTAAGAACTAAAAATAATCCATCCAGTTTATTTAGAACACAGCATGCAAAGAAAACAGGGATGGTGCTGGAGAGGCAGATATTAGTCAGATCACTGAGAATCTTGTTAACTCTATCAAGGAGTTTAGACTCTTAGCCTAAGGGCAATGGGAGAACATTTCTCAGAGTTTTTAGCTGGGGGATGAAGATCAAATCTGCTTTCTGTAAAGGTTTCAGATTTACAGTCTTAAATGCGATGTAGAGAATGGACTAAAAATCATGAGTAGTTACAATGGTTTGGAATGGGGAGAAATGGAAATTGAGTGAATTGATTGGACGTGGGACATAAATTGGGGGTGATAATTGTTCTCAGTATTCCTGTTTGGCAGTTGGGGTATAAGAGGGTTGTAAATAAAGAGCAAAAACAGATGTGAAAATAAAACGTGAGTATTTTAGCTTGGAGACAGTGAAGCTTTAGAAGAAATGGAGAGAGTCTAAGTGAGAACATACTCTGTTGATATGAATAATCAGATTTACAAATACATGCTTTCAGTGGTTTCCTTACCAAGAATAGCCTCCAAGGTCAACTAATAAAAATAAACTTGACTATGGCACTAGAGTTTTTACAAAACTAAAACACAAATCCTTTCTTCACTGGTTTTGGAAAGCATTTTAGATGTCTGCTTTTTTTTTTTTTCCCCCCATGATTTCTGGTTCCGATAAGGTAGGGAGGGCATCCATAAATCTAGAGGTGACTCCCCAAGGAGACCTACATTAAAAGAGTCATGTCTTGCCTCGAACCCTGTGATCACCAAGTCAAGGTCAGAAACTCTGCCATGAGGCATCAAGAAGGGTAGGACACGGCTGGTGACTTCTTCTGTGCCAGGAAGGTCATGGAGGTGAGGCAAGTTGCCCCTACCATCTGGCCGTAGCCTCAGCAGGGTAGAAATGAGGGATCTCACAGCTGGGGCGAGGAGACAGCCAAGCAAGTGATCTTGCTGTGTGGACAGAATGTGTGAAAGATTTCACTGGTGCCTCTCCCTGACAGTTCCTGGCATTAAAAGGCACAGTTTGCTATACTCAGCTAGTAAAAAAAAAAAAAAAAAAAAAAAATTCAGTTGCTGGCATTCTTATTCCCCCCAAACAGGACACCATTCCCCTGCTGTAGAAGTGAAGAGAAACTTCACCTCTCCATTTTCGAGACCTGAGAGAATTGTTTCCTAGGTGAAGATTTCAATGGGGTAGCAGGATGGTTTATCAGTGGGCATATAAAAAGAGCCACACACTATAAATCCTTCCTGGATATAAATAAATAGGATAGAAGAGCACTAGGCTCCGTTGGGTTTCTAGGGACAAACAACCAATTGAACAAGTATTTATTAACATGCAATGTACCCAGCAGTGCCATATGGACTCTTCACAGTGGTGAGGGGAGTACATTAAAAATTCAAGGAATGAGCTGTCTGCTTTTTCTGACTATTAATACTAATTCTTTGTTTGTTTGTTTCTTGCTTGCTTGCTTGCTTCCTTTCTTTCTTTAAAGAAAGAGTGAAGGAGTATAAGTGAGGGGAGGGGCAGAGGGAGAGCGAAAGAGAGGATCCCAAGGAGTCTTCATGACCAGCGTGGAGCCTGACATGGGGTCAAGCTCATGACCCTGAGACCATGACCTCAGCATCCAACATTCAACTGACTGCACCACCCAGGGTCCCCTGTTAATACTCTTTCTAATATCACTGAACAGATTTCTGTTGGGCTCTCTTAGTTCTGTGACTACTACCACAGCTGCAGCTCCTTTGGTCACAAATACCATGATCACCACTGCACATTAGCTTTCTCACGGAATTTCGCCGGATTAATGAGTGTTCAATAAATAGCAACCGTTATTATTTCTACTGGGACTGTGACAGTAATGACAAATACTACTATGCGTGTTTTATTAATTATCGCTACTACTTATTTGCTATTTTCTATATGCCATCCATTGTACACAGACTTTTATGCATTCGTCTTTAATTTTCACTTATACTCTGTGACTTTGGTTCTATTAACATCCCTACTTTATCGGTGAGAAAATCCTAGCATAAAAAAAACTAAACATTTAAAAGAAGAAGCTGAACATTTTCCATAGCGGTGATGGCAAGGAATCCAGCCTGCTGCATTTAGTTAAGTATTTGATCAAGAAATATTGCCAATTGTTTGATTAACTTTAAAACTTGTATTTTATTATCTACCCTTCTAGACAAGATGGTAGCTCTTTTGTTCAGAATTGTTCCATGGACATTGTATTTGGCTTTCACAAGCTTTTTTTTTTTTTTTAATTAAATTAAGGGACATCATCATAAATTGGAAGAATTCATACACACATACCCACAATCTGAATTAATGGCTTCTTCTGAAAACAATAAGTGGCCACTTTGCTCCATATTTGGCCTGGAAATAGTTGCCTTGTGCAGAGTGGCAGCCTGCTTAATTCCATAGAATTCCATAGAATTCATCAATTCCGTAGAATTTGCCCATCCTGCTTCACCAGCTCAAAACCTATAGTCATTCCAGTCATCCCAGTTTGAGGTGTCTGAAGACATGCAGACACGGTAGAGGGTCACAGATTTAATTAGGAAGTGATGACTCAGAAATGAAGCAGCAGAATACAGAGATCAGGGCAGGACACAATCATGGGAGACAGTGGTGTGGACAACAGGTGATGTGGAAACTTGAGTGTGGAGATAGATATTTGTCCTAAGTAAGCAGGGACAATGTTTGTGAACTTGAATGTGAATTATGATTAAGGAATAGGTAGGCTTTGTAAAGGCAGAGAAGAGAAAAAGTTGTTTTGTGGGCCTCTCCCTTCCTTTAACCTTCTGGTTCCAGATGATCCCAGAGGGAGAGGCAGGCAGGCAGCAGTGTAGACATTGGGAAGTCCACTCACCAGTGATCATCACTCCATACATGGTATGGGATGGTTGTAAAACCTGACTGCCCCAACAGCAGCTCTCTGGGTTCTTGGTATTGAGGCCAGAATTGTCCAACCCAACTTCTTAGGGTCACAGAAACCCTTGATTTGCCAGCTTCACTAGCCGTAAGGTTATTGGGCTTAGAGGTACCAATGCCAAGTCTACTTACTGTCTTAAGTTTGTTTCCATCAGAGTATTTTCCTCCTTTGTCCTTTACCAATGCAGGGTGAACATATAACATGCGAATTAAAATACGTATTCGAACATCAAACAGACCTGGATTTGAGTCCTTTGCTTGATCTTGGGCTCATTTTCTAACCGTCTAATTTTAGGTTTCCTTGTCTGTAAAATGGGGAAAAGAAATGTTAGAAGAGTTAAATCAGAAAGAGCAAGGAAAGCATCCAGAGCAGTGCCTAGCGCGCAGTGAGAGCTCTAAGTGCATTATTTCACTATTATTGTCATCCTTGCCATGAGGAGGTAATACAAGGCCAAAGAAAAATAAGAAGTAACGTGAGAATTCTAGTGGAACTTGTGGAGTGTCTTGCTTTCTGAAGATAATTACAAGTCGGAGGTATGGATGCGTGGTCTGAGGAGACCCTGATGCTGGAGGCTAGGGAAGAAGTTGTATCTGTGTCCCTTAGAGAAGCGTGAGAGTGACATCCCATTCTGTGCTTCAGTAAGTCGCAGGTGAAAGTGCTAGTGACAAGTGCAAATAGTTTGCTCAGCACCTGGAAAGCACAGGGTGTGAACCTGTTCCACAGAGAGGTGCAGGCTCCTAGGGGTGAGCAGAAGTGTGAATGAAACAAGAGACCGATTAATTCAGTGGCAGCGGGAGCAATGGAAGGCTAATTGCATTTCTAGAAGAGTCGCATTCCGACCACCTTCTTGCTGCCTGTCCTCACTTATAGCATCGAGCTGCTTCCCATGCACCCCAAAGGCTCTTGGTAGGAGACAACCCACGGTGTCACTCAGCATCACCTGGCACTTGGACAAGCGTGGTCATCATTTTTCACCCAGTGCCCCATTAAATCAGCCTAGCAGAATTTGGATGCTTCGAACCACGGTAGATTCACTGAGACACCGAAAGGCTTAGGACTGCCAATCCAAACAGGCTTCATTAGCAATATGGAAAAGCAGAGAATCCTTCCTAGGCTCTACTCGTCACCAGTCAGATGGTGACTGGAGTCACCACTGACCACTGAACAGTCTGCGTGCTTTCCAATCCTGCCAAGTGGTTCGGTTTGTAAGATTGTTGGAGGAATGGAGGAGAGAGGAAAAAGAGAGCTTTGGATTTTTCTCTTCCTGTCTTTATTTTTCAGGTTCAAACCACCTCTCCCTGTTTTTGACAGTCTCCACCAGCAGAATTTATCACAATGATGGTTTTCGTTGTACTACCACAATATACCTTTTGCCTGCATCCCTGTGAATTGCTGAACTTTCAAGGTGGGTAGGGATTTACCCATCAAATACTCTGTCCTCTTATTTCACTGGTGAAAAATCAGAAAACCCAGGAAGGTTAGGTGGGATTAGTAAAACCATAGGGTCCTGTTGACATATACTGTTTCTGTCTCCTTCCAAATATAATAGCCTGTCAGTTTCTCTTTTTAGGAAATAATTTTCCCAATTCTCAGTATACATGTTTCAGGTGAGTTTGACCCATATAGCTTTGGCTCAGCCAACAGACACCATGGTCCAGTGGTTAACATGGAACCCAGATTTGGCCAGTCAGCAACTGGATTAGGCGTGGGCTATGACCACAGCTAGGCTGATGGCACATGATCTGTGGGACTGACTTACAGCAAGCAGAAAAGGAGAGCTCTCTTTCCTGTTGGGTGGCTAAGATGGTAGGGAATGGTCTTGAAAGTGCCAGAAACTATTTGCTAAAGAAAAGAGAGAACCTACCTACTGATGAGGCTAACACAGAAGTCAACAGAGAGGAGAAATGAGAAATACCAATTTCTGATGGCATTGTTGAGACCCTGGATCAGTTTCCTGCAGCTTTCAGTAGCCCAATATACAGTAGTCTCCCCCGTCCCTTTCTCTCAATTCATGCCATCTGAGTTTGATTTGTTCATGGGTAAGCTCTGGCTGCATTAGCACTAGCTAGATAACGGATCATTTGAGGCCTGAAGGACAAAGAAAAGAATAAACTTAACCAAAGAACATTAATGGGTTCAACAATTCTAATTATGATCAAGAAACTATACTTGTAGAATCATAGAGATGTCCCTGATAGACTCAGGGGCATTGGGAAATACCAGTTAGCAGTAACATTATACCTAACACATAATCCCCAACCAAAAATGATCAGGTGTGCAAAACCCATCTTCTCTTTTCAAGTTGGCCTCAGCCCCACTAATGTGACCCTGAAATGTGTTGTCTTCTTTTCTGTTCTGCTTTTCTGTTTCTGTATGACAAACATAATGGCTTTAAAACAATAACAGTTGGGGTTACCTGAGCTCAGGGAGGCTTGGGAACTCTCATATGGTTGCCGTCGGATATTGGTTGATTAGGAAATCGGCTTTACTCAGGCTACTGATTGAAATGCTAGTCTCACCCAGAAACACCCTCTCACACACACCCATAGCTGTATTTGATTGGACATCTGGGCACCCTGTGGCCCCATCAGCTTGTCACATAAAAGTAACCATCACATAAAGTAAAATGTCACGGCAGATAAGAACTCATTAGCATCAGTCACTAAACCGTATTCACTGCTGTGGACTTTGAGAGTTCCTCCAAGTCTAAATGGATTTGAACAGTCAAACTCTGCATAAAGTTTTTGTGTCGGTTACTCTTCTCAGATGTAAGCATAAGCATACTGAATAAAATTATAGGTGTGTATGTGTCCTTAATGGGCCTCTTGAAGTGTTTTTTACATTCTGAACATAAAATTTCAAAAACATTCAGAGATGGAATAGTGTAATAACTCCCTTCCTAGCCATTACCCAGCTTCAGTCATTATCAATTTTTTTTTTTTCAGCCTGGGGTTTATCTACCCATCACACTTTTAGTTTTTGCCACATTACTTTAAATCAATTTCGAGACCTCCTGTCATTTTGCGCACAAGCTCTCCAGGATGCATTTCAATCTGACAAAGGTATTTGGTTTTCCCTGTCTCTCAGCCCTTCCCTTATCACATCTAACATTGATAATAAATCCCTAATATCATCTAATATTAAGAGGGTTTTACAAAGGGATTTTGATGATATGTGATTTTTATCTCATCTTCAGTAATCACCTTACCCTGTACCCAGGTGTACATGGGATGATCAAAATCAAGGAAGGCAAACCAGAGAGACACAGACGAAAGCCCTCCGCAGGAAAATGTGACCACAGAGAGTTGCATGTTGGGCTGCGTGGTGGAGACTAGAAGCATTTGAAGCATTCAGAGGAATGAAAAATCAGAGTGGGCTGTCTTGGTGGGTACGACAGTGTCCTGTCAAACTGTCATACAGAACTCTTGCTGTGCTCCCTGATAGTGGGCACGGAGATGATCACATTCATAACAGAATCCTAGAAAATGATGGTTTCTTTTTTCATGGGGAGAGTGATGGCTTTATAGATGAAACAAGGTGCCTGCCAAAGAAAATAGGATTTTTGCCTCTAATTGAAACAGCTTAATAACGTAAGGGATAGTGCACAAAACTCTTTAAAATTCTGGGCTGATGCAAACTTGCTGCTGGGTCGCTGCCAACCCACCACACCTGCAGCATTTCCTCACTAATATTTCAAAGTGTCAGCTTAAGTGGCCGGAGAGCCGCCTGCAGAACTACGGTAATTGATGAGATATGCCTAGACCAGCTCAGATAATAGGGCACCAAGAAGCAGGGGAAAATGTCAACAGCTGGGGTTCATGCTACTAATTTTGTTTTCTTAAAACTGAACTTCATGGAATGACAAATCCCACTAAGACCTAATCTGGAATTACACTATTACCAGTTCTTTTATTTATTTTTGAGTTGATGCGTTCAGTCACTGAATACATAGCAAAGGTGAATCAAAGGAATGGATGCCTTCTCCCCCAGCACCAATGGTGGGTGTTGTGAGTGCAACCCTCTGTTGGGTGAGCCTGACCACAGACAATGTATCCTTCTCAACACCAAGCCCCAGGCAGCAGGGATCGAGCGTGGATAGTGTGTGATACAAAATCCATTTCCTTTTTTTCCCTACCATGATCTCGGTACACACCTAGAATGTCTGGGAAGGGGAAATAACACTGTCCCGGCCACTCTGTGTGACTTTTCTGGCTCACAGTAAACAGACTAACGAAGGCACAGAGCTCCAGCCAGTGCAGAGACCCTACTGTCTTATATGGTATGTGCTACAAGGCAGGTTTGTGCAAAGCATACCCCAAGTGCCCCTGTTAATCCCTAGCTTGAGAATGTAAGGGTCCAGCCCTCCCTGTCTAGTCTCATTAAGCAGAATGTGTAGAAGAACGTGGTGTTCAGCATTCAAGGTCAGAGGCTCCCCGGGTCACCAACCTGGAGCGTCTCCTTTGTAACAAAGAATGAATGTCTGGATGGCAGGCCTTGATCTCCTTGGAATGCTGACCGTGCAAGGAAGGAGAGGCTACAGATAGTTGCTGGGCTCCGTTGCTATGCTATAAGAAGTTGCTGCATGTAGATCTCAGCAGCTGTCCAGTTGGCCAATCCTGAACTCCCTGTGCCTAGGTTCCCCCAATAAACTTACATCTCCATCACCATCTCTGGGTCTTTGGTCTCACTGGACCATCACCTACCCTTGGCTTACATTCTTCTATGGTGCCGAAATGCCACCACTCTATTTTTAGACCCAAGCGTAATGCCAGGGAAAAAAGGGAGCTACTCGAAATAGATGTATTTAAAAATTCAGTGAGTAGTCGAACAAATTGAATTAGATACCTAGACTAATATGCAAAATGAGAATAACAACGGCAATGATAATAGAAAAAAATTCATAGGGTAGCTGACACTGAATGACTTCTGTGTGCTAAACACGGTGCTAGAGTGTGTTCATGTCTCGTTTATTGCTTACAACAGGCTTCAGGGACAGATTCTGTCATTGGCTGCGTGTTTCCAGTGGAGAAACTGTAGCTTATAGAAATTGAGCCAGTAGTTGAAGGACAGTGAGGTCCACCAGTCAAAATGGCTAAAATTAACAAGTCAGGAAATGACAGATGCTGGCGAGGATGCGGAGAAAGGGGAACCCTCCTGCACTGTTGGTGGGAATGCAAGCTGGTGCAGCCACTCTGGAAAACAGTGTGGAGGTTCCTCAAAAAGCTGAAAACAGAGTTACCTAATGACCCAGCAATTGCACTACTGGGTATTTACCCTAAAGATACAAACGTAGTGATCCGAAGGGGCACCTGCACCCAAATGTTTATAGCAGCAATGTCCACAATAGCCAAACTATGGAAAGAGCCCAGATGTCCATCATCAGATGAATGGATAAAGAATATGTGGTATATATATACAATGGAACACTATGCAGCCATTGAAAGAAATGAAATCTTGCCATTTGTAATGACGTTGATGGAACTAGAGTGTATCATGCTTAGCGAAATAAGTCAATTGGAGAAAGACAACTATCATATGATCTCCCTGATATGAGAAAGAGGGGATGCAACGTGGGGGATTTGGGGGTAGGAAAAGAATAAATGAAACAAGATGGGATCAGGAGAGGGACAAACCATAAGAGACTCTTAATCTCACACAACAAACTGAGGGTGGCCAGGGGGCGGAGGGTAGGGAGAGGGTGGTGGGGTTATGGACATTGGGAAGGTTATGTACTACGGTGAGTGCTGTGAAGTGTGTAAACCTGGTGATTCACAGACCTGTACCCCTGGAGCTAATAATACATTATATGTTTATAAAAAAATTTTTTTTAAAATATAAAAAAAATAAAGAACAGTGAGGCCGCCTGAGTTCATGGTCTGCATTCTTATCTGCTGCAACATGCTGACTCTTGTGGGGAAAAAAAAAAAAAAAAAACCTTGGCCGAGTTTAAGTGATCATTATCCTCTCTTGGTCTCTTTGTAAAATAGATCTTACATAGTCATTCATTTTTTCCCCCTGGGGTTTAAGAGCACTTGATGTAATTCACTACTTATATTGTAAATTCAGGGGAGAAGTAGAAGATGACCCTAAGAAGGGATAGTGGATATGTCCCAGGGAGAAGCTTTACAGAAACTAGGATCAACAAGGGGAACGAAGAGAATCTGGCACGTGGTGTTCCTTAGGGGGATATCAAGTGCCAGTGCCTGAGAAGAGACGGGAGGAAGTATAAAAGCATCTGACCCGAAACAGAGGGGCAAACAGGATAGCTTAGTGCTTGAATGGAGTCAGTTCTGGAAAGAGCTAGCTGGTCAGATAAGAGCAGAATTTCATTTTATGCCTAGCCCTTCAAGACCCCTTGTTTTGCTTGAATTATTAATTACAAGTGGAAACAGTTCAAGGGTGGGGTTCTTGAACCTTTAAACTCAATACGATCCTAGGATTTCAGATCTTCTATTAAATTTAATTGAACAGTTTTAACAGTGGCAGTTTGTTTCTGTTTTGTATTTGAAAACATAAATGCTGTGTGTATACAGACATGTATATGTATATGCACCATATAGCAGACAATATGAATATTACAAAAACTAAAATTAGGCATGTTTCCTTTGGCAGGATCTGGCTATAATTATAAAAGAATCCTTTAAAAAAAACCCTTTTTATAATTCTTAAAAAGGAATTTTTTTTAATTGAAATACAGTTGGCACATATTGGTACATTAGTTTCAGGTGTATAATGCAGTGATTGAACAAATCTATACAGTGTTATGTTGTGCTCACCGCAAGTTAGCTACCATCTGTCATCCTACAACACTGATACAGTACCATTGACTATGGTCCCTATTCTGCATTGGTAAAAGGAGTTTTTGATGCTTTTGTGAATATATTTGAATTTATGAGATTAGGGGATCTTGAGTGACTTCTTTTATTATAAATACAATAACAATCAAGATAGGATAGCTGCCTATCCTGTGTTCATTTCATTGCCATTGAATGATGATGTCATTGCATAACCTCCCAGAGATTGTTAACTTTTGAGTACCTATTCATCAATCTACGTAATTCCTTGCTTTAGCTGAGAAAACATCCTGACTTCTTTCTTAATCATCCTAGATAAGTGGTTGCATTGCTGGGATGGATCCCACACAGTCTCTCTTAGTTATATATATGTAACACAATAAGCTTTTTTACCTAAGGAGGATGCTTTGTAAGACTTTTTGTCTAGTGAGAGTTATCAAAAGTTCTTTCTCCCCTTGACATTTGAAGCTGTGGTATAATGATCCTACAGAACTTCTGGAAGGAAAGGGGTTAATACTTAAGTGATGCTATCTCCAATTACATTGGATCAGGGTGGTTTTGACTGAGCCCCAGTGGATGGTGAAAGATAATGAGATTGCTCAGATAAACTTATCAAGAGGTCTATTTCAGTGGTGTGGGCTAAATATAAGAATGTACTATTTTGAGGGTAATAACTGGCTTCAGCACAGCATGTGGCTAATTCTGAAAAAAGAAAAAAATCTAACTATAAAGTAGTAGTTCTATAATGAGAAGCAATGGCTGAGCTTTGGGGTGTAACTAAACCAAAAGGAGAACCCAACGTGGGACACAAATGACACCTCGGAATGAATTCGGTTGAGTAAAATAGTAGCTTTCTATAATTGCTCCATGAATTAGTTCCATAAATTGTTTTTGTGAATTCTTTAGAATTTTCTGCATAGATAATAATGCCTCTACTTTCCAGCTTTTTTTTTTCCTATCCTGTTGTTTTGGGGTTTCCCTAAGAGCTTCTTCTTAAATTGAGTTTGAGTCTTACAGCTCTGACTTGTCACCCACTGATTCATATTGGGGCCCTGTGGATGTGGTGATAAGGTATTGGGAAGTCAAGCATTCTATAATCCTATGATTAAATCTCAGATGTTTGTAGTGGACCTGAATCTTTGAGCTATGACCATCTGAAGTGTTTCTTGGGCTTTTTTTTTTTTTTTTTAATCCTCCCCTTCTGTGGGTTGGGAAGATAGGGGAGCCAGGGTGTTAGATTACCCTTCTTCTAATTCAGATAAAGCTCTAGTAAAGTAGAGTTTCTTGAGAGCAGATCCTACACTATTGAGCTCTAGGAGTATTTCACAATGGTTATTGTTTTCCTCCTTTTGCCCAAATGATGCATGAGGATATTCTTCTGTGATCTTTACCATGGATAGGCTCTTGGGGGTAAAGCGTGTAAAAAATTGGGGCCATCCTAAGACTTGGCCCCCAGGAGATATTAATCCTCAAGACAGTTCCAATCAGCTCAGGGTTTCACTGAAGGCTGAGTGCCTTCTCACTTAACTTTTTAAATGTTTCTGCCAATGACTGTGTCTGTGGCCTCTGCACCGGGCTGTAGTTCTCTGTATTCTCCTGTCTCATCTGGTTTGGAGATAGCAGTTGGTCCTCTGACCTCAACTATCTGATGACTCTAAGAAAAGTTGTTGACTTTCACTTACTTTTTTCAGCTTTCTTTCCTCATAATGAGGATGGGAGTGATAATGTCCAAGCTCTTTACATGTCAGTGCTGAAACTTTGACCTGCCTTTTCATTTTCTTATATATGGCTTTGATAAGCAGATACTCCCAATTTTAATATAGTCTAGTTTTTGACCCTGTCCTTTATGGCAAATATTCTTTAAGTTCATGAAGATGTTTACCGCTGGCTATTTTCTGGCAAACTTTTTTTTTTTTTTTTTTTTTTTTTTTTTATTTATTTATTTATTTATTTGAGAGAGAGACAGTGAGAGAGAGCATGAGCGAGGAGAAGGTCAGAGAGAGAAGCAGACTCCCCATGGAGCTGGGAGACCGATGCGGGACTCGATCCCGGGACTCCGGGATCATGACCTGAGCCGAAGGCAGTCGTCCAACCAACTGAACTTTTTGATTTAACCTTTCATATTAGTATCTGTAATCCCCTTGGGATAATATCTGTGTTAGAATGAGAAATAATGATGCAACATACACTTGTATATCTAAATGAATATCTAGTTTTCCCATGTCGATTTATTAAAACAAAAAAAGAAACAAACCCAAATGCTTCTTCCCTCTACTCTGAATTGCTACTTTAACACACACATCTGTGTGTCTGTTCCTGGATTCTCTATGCTATTGTTTCATTTCTATGTTCTTAAACTGCATTTAAAAACTGTAGCTTTGGATTAAGTCCATTAATATGGTAACATATTCTCAAGCTTCGTTATACCTTTCCAGAATCATGTTGAATAATTTTGACCCTTTGCATTTTCTTACAAATGAAAGAGTCACTTTGTAACTTTCTCAAAAAAAAAAAAAAAAAAGAAAAGAAAAGAAAAGAAAAGAAAAAAGACCTGGTGGAATTTTTTATTAGGATTTCAGGAGAAAATTCTTCATAAATTCTAATCTACATTCATAAGGATTAACAAAGACAATGCACCATGTGAAGATCAAATTGGAGACTGGTAAGTTTAAGATAGCAATGAGCATGTAAAATTCTAGATTAGTATTAAAAAACATCAAGCCAGTGAAGCAGAAAATAAACAAGAAGCTAAAAAACAAGAAGATTAAACATAGTGGAAGGAAAAATTGCAGTGTTTGGGGGTGGGTTCAAGACTTACAAAGTACACTTCAAATTCGTATTAAAAAATCAGAGCTGGTAAAGAGGAATTATGGAATAAAAAAAAGCAGAGGGAGAAAGGCTTTCCTAAACCACTTGAAAGATGCAGCAGATGATAAATGAGTTTGTGATTTGGAAAAAAAAAAACATATAATAAGCAAGGATAATTTTGAAAATACCAAATTTCTACCCTATCCTTTGTAAGAACCCTCAGATATTTGAAAAATGTTCATATTATAGGTTCAAAGAAACTTCTACAGATGCAGAAAAATAAGCTTCCTCTAGGCCACCTTTACTCGTCATAATGTAAAATAACTTAGGTAAAGAATAAATATATAAACAAAACATCCAACCATAAAGAAAAAGAAAATATTCTTCTCAACAATTTTGGGTTTAAGAGTAAATCTCTAATGCAGTTATCAACTACTATGGAAAAAAATGATAGAATAATATGTATATTAAAATGCTGACTGTAGGGACACCTGGGTGGCTCAGTCAGTTAAGTGTCTGCCTGAAGCTCAGGTCATGATCCAAGGGTCCTGGGATCGAGCCCCACATCAGGCTCCTTGCTCAGCTGGAAGCCTGCTTCCCCTTTGCCTCTCTTTCTTTCTCTCTGACAAATAAATAAATAAAATCTTTTAAAAAATGTTGAAGGCAGTAAAAATACACATGTATTGCTGTGTGAGTAACAATTACAATCAATAGATTCACAATAAAAATGCCAAGAAAAGCAGGAAGAAATAACAATAAAATTTAAAGTGAGAAACTAGTGATGAGGTTCATATGTTTAGAAAAAAATTCAGTACATGAGAAAAAGATAAAAGTGAAGAAATGCTTAGGTCTGCTAAGATAGATATGATAATTTTAAAATATATGACAAATCAATTTAGTACAGTGTAAAATAATGATTAAATATCTGTAAATCTCTCTATAAAGAAATGTAAAAACATCAACGAAAAGATTATTTTTCTTAAATGACTTATCCCTAGAAGTAAAAGAAATGACTCAAAGTGTTGGAAACTTAATGGACATTTATGAAGATATTCAAATTATCAGACTTCAGCTATTCTCCAGGACCACATGATTTTATGGTTGCATTTTAAAAGCTTTCAAGGATCACATAATTCATACACAATTCTGTAAAACAGAGATAAAAGAGGAAATTTTTTGTGGAAACTAATCAGGTTCAGTAACTCACTCAATCTTAAGTGTATAGTAATGTCCTAAATAAAATACTATAAATAAAACATTAACATTTTTCAGTGATAAACTTGTATAATAGGTTTTAGGAAATGATATTTAAAGCAGAGCATCTTTTGTCCCTAATAAGATGCTATGGAATTTTAAATATTATGCTTATTAGCAGAACTTTGGGACTTTTAGGAAAACGGGGTGTATAGATTGTGTGAAATTATTAAATTTGAGAGTGATAATACCTAGTTACCTTTATTCTTCTGACATTGAGCACTTGTTATCACTGTTCACTTCTGGATTTGACTTTCTTTTTTTTTTTTTTTTAATTTATTTATTTGACAGACAGAGATCACAAGTAGACAGAGAGGCAGACTGGGGTGGGAGGAGAAGCAGGCTCCCCGCTGAGCAGAGAGCCCGATGTGGGGCCCGATCCCAGGACCCTGGGATCACGATCTGAGCCAAAGGCAGAGGCTTTAACCCACTGAGCCACCCCGATGCCCCTGGGATTTGACTTCCTGTAATCCAAATGTTTCTTGGTTTCTTCTTGAGTATGGTTAGTTAAATTATTGGCCAAATAATCATTCAGGCAACTATTGCCTTAAAAAATATGTTGTGTATCTCCACTTAGTAAATTGGCATCAGTAATACCGATTTTGATCAGGGACTTCCAAGGACTGTTTCTCTTGCTTTTCTTTTTCTTTTCTTCTTTTAAAGGAGGAGAAGGTCGCATGCAAAGAAGGGATTTTTGCGGAGTGGAGAGGGGCAGAGGGCGAGGGAGAAAGAGGACCTTAAGCAGGCTCCGCACCCACTGTGGAGCCTGTCACGGGGCTTTACCTCCTGACCTGGAGATCATGACCTGAGCCGCAATGGAGAGTCTTCGCCAACAAAGCCACTGCCTCTCTCTGACTTTTCTGTTTGTTTGTTTGTTTTCTTTTTTAAGATTTTATTTATTTGAGAGAGAGAGAGAGAAAGAGAGAGAGAGAAAAAAAAAAAACACCAGTGGGAGGCGAGGCAGAGGGAGAAGCAGACTCCCCACGAGCAGGCCATGGGACTTGGGACTCCATCCCAGAACCCTGAGATGGTGACCTGATCTCAAGGCAGATTCTTAATCAATGTAGCCACTCAGGTGCCCATTCTCGCAGACTTTTCTAATGGGGAGAGTACACTTGTCCCTTCATATCACCTCGGCAAGGACAGATGTTTTACTTTCTCCATTTTACCTTCTCCTTGTCTCTTGGTTTCAGTTTCCCCTCACCTGTACTCTGTGTAGTTAACAGTCCAGTCCCATTCTGCTCCTCATAGGGCAAGGCCAGGCTTTGTGGGAGCTGAACCTTATACAGCTTGGGTGTCCTTTAAGAAAAAGCACAAAATGATGAATTTAGTCACAAGAATAAATGTTTATTTAGAGTGATAAAATAAATCACCTTAAGTCAGAACTGTAAAGCCCTGATAGATATTACAAATATCCTAAATAATTTTGGCTTGTATTATATTGGGTTTCTTAAAAACAGACCTCAAGATTAGGTTTTTCCCAGAAGTGACTGATTGATTGATTGATTATTATTATTTTTTTAAATGGAACTGCATTTCATTTTCTTTTGGAAATCCAATTTTGCTATTATTCTCTCAGGTTTTAAATTTACTTTTTAAATTATATTTTTAAATTATCTTATGTTAGTTACCATAAAGTAGTACATCATTTGTTTTTGATGTAGTGTTCCATGATTCATTGTTTGCGTATAACACCCAGTGCTCCATGCAATACATGCCCTCCTTAGTACCCATCACCAGGCTAACCATCTCCCTTCCCCCTTCTAAAACTCTCCGTTTGTTTCCCAGAGTCCGTAGCCTCTCATGGTTGGTCTCCCACTCTGATTTCTCTCCGTTCATTTTTCCTTTCTCCTAACATTCTCCATAAGGACAAATAAGTGAAACCATGTGATAATTGACCTTCTGCTTGACTTATTTCCCTCAGCATAATCTCCTCCAGTCCCATCCATATTGAGGGTAATGGTGGGTGTTTACCCTTTCCAGTGACGGAGTAATATTCCATTGTGTATATGGACCACATCTTCTTTATCCACTTGTCTGTTGAAGGGCATCTTGGCTCTTTCCATATTTTGGCTATTGTGGACATTGCTGCTATAAACACTGGGGTGCTTATGGCCCTACTTCTCACTACATCTGTATCATTGAGGTAAATAACCAGTAGTCCAATTGCTGGATCACAGGGTAGCTCTATTTTTCACTTGTTGAGGAACCTACACACTGTTTTCTGAAGTAATTTAAATAAGGAATCACCCCTCAGGGAAAAGGACGAAGCCAAGGATGTGTGGGATTTCAGACAGAGTTGTCAGAGGGTAGATGCCCGGATATCACAGGCATCTTGGCCAGACACTGAGCAATCTGGATGTTACCTGTATCCAGGCCGGTCAGGAATTGATTGAATTTCCAGACCAGGCACTTCTGGCTCTCCACACCAAATGGAAGAAGTGCACACAAAATGGCAAAATGGGATCTGAAGAAATCAGGGCCAGGGCGGGGTTGGGGTTTGCATTGACTTGGTTCCCCATATTGTAAGCCTTGTTTCTTCTCCACTACCTAAATTGTGTGTGTATGCACGTGTGTGTGTTGGGGGGGGGGATCATGTTACTGCAAAAATGGTATCCCTGTACCAAAGGAGGTGGAACATTTGTAGGGAGGATCTTCCTTAAAGCTGTTCAGACTTAGATTTAGTGATGTTTTAACCATTGGTGGAAGTGGCCAGACACCAAAGAACTATATGCCCCTAAAACCAACCCAAGTGCATTCCCAACCCCACTTTCACCCGAGAGGGGTCTGGAAGATAAAGCAACTTTAATGCACCCTATTCAAGGCAAATGTGATGGGGGGGGGGGAATCTAAATATAAAACGATGGGAATCTTTATCGATTTTAGTGAAAAGAGCTTATTTGTGGAAGTTTTACAGAAGCATGGGACCGTGGGAATGCTTTTCTAGGATCCCCCGCCCCACTGCTGGATACTTAGAAGGAGCACGTGGATATGAGGTGTCCGGAAGCTTAACCTTCACCATCTTCATCCTGTATCTATGTATGATTTCATGCTGCTTTTTATGGCCCACCCAGAATTTTTTTTTCTAACTTAAATAGTGGAGCCAAAGAGTTTTATTTGGCTGGTGTGAGATTAATGAGAAAACAAAGTGGTGAGAAAGATCACACTTCGACACAGACACTCAATTCTCCCCCTTCTCATCGACTTCATGAATTTTTTTTTTTTTTCCCTTATAACTGACTATGTCCAAAACTCCAGGAATCTTGCTTTGCTTGTTGGCCTCTGTCAACTTGAGTTTACACCTAATAGACCCTAACTTTGGATTGTTTTCTGACCTGATGTTTAAGGCATGTCTTTAATCTAGTTATTTATATTATTGTATCATATGACAGTCTCTGCTCTCTTGTGATGAAGATGTGACTCAGACCCTGGACTATAAAACATTCTCCCATATCCCCCCTGCCTAAGAGGAAGCTCTGAAATGGCTGGGATGACAGGAACCGGAAGTGTCTTCAATACACACAATGACCACAGTCTGACGTTGGGACCTCTGATCACTCATCCAGTGGCTCCCAAATGGCTTTCCATCACTTCCTAACCTGGCTATTACTCATGCTTCAGAACTCAATTTACTTGCATTTCCCTCTGTAGGATACTTTCCCCGATTCTTCAGATGAAATGAACACTATTTGCACTTACACATTACCCACTCTTTGACTGTCACTTCACATCTAGGAATGGAGCTCCTTGAAGCCAAGACTGCATTTTATTGAATTCTGTCCCTGCTTTCAGTACACTGCTGAACACAAAGTAAGATCTCAAAATATTTAATAATTGGCTGATGAATTAATGCAGAGGTATTTTGATTGGTAGTGATTTTACCCCATAGGAAACATTTGGCAACAATGTTGCCAGGTTGTTAGAGCTGGGGCTGCTGCAGGCAGGTGGTGGACAGAGGCCAGAGTTGCTACTAAGGAACCTGCGAGGCACAGGATAGCTCCCCAACAGAGGCTGAAAAACTTTGGGTGAAATGAGTGAGTGAATGTCCTTCACATTTAGTAATAAATCATATGTGTTTTTGTGTCATAAAGAACTATAGGAAATACAGCTTTCATATACAGAACTCGAATACAATTTGTCTCACTGTTTTTGTTCCTGAACTTTTCATTTGTTCCATTTAAGATTTTTTGTTTAATTGTTTAATTTAGTTAATTTAATTGATTAAATTGTTTCATTTAAGAAAGAAAACTCACAGTGATTTCACAATCTTAGAATTTTGGTATATTCAGCATCAGTAAAAGTCTTTATAATCATTTAAAGTAAACAGAAGCATAAAGGAGATATCGGCCATATTTGCCAAAATCCTTTTTATCAGCATTGTCTAATGTGTTAGAACTGGGGATGCCAATATCTGTTGAGTAAGACCTTTGTGTCTCATTTTAATAGACTCACAAATAATGCTACCTATATTCATTTACTACCACCAAATCCAGGATCAAACTCTGATCTGTTAGTCACAAGAAGTGTGCATGTCACATTGCATTAAGTCTGTTGTGTTGGCCGTGTAAACTTGGAAAGCCTTTTCATTTTGGCTCCTGTCCATTCCTAGCCTCAGGACTTATTTAATATGTGCCCCTTGCTAATTGATCTTCTGCAGTCTTTAGTAAATCCTTTCAGCTGGTGGGAAGACAAATGTGGAGCCTTTATTCTTGAATTAATGAAAACACAATGCCTCCCTACAAAGTTTCCTGGTTAAAATTGCAAATACAGAAAGAAAACACGACACAACATGCATCTAATCTAGCTAAAATTAGCTACCAATTTCAAGTCACGTTACAGAATAAATTAATTAGAGTCCAGAGCTTGCCTATGTACATGTTATTAATTACCCACTGGTACTTCCACAACTGTTTGTACTTAAATAATTGAATTTTTTTTAAACATTTTTGGAACACAAAATGGTTTCCTTTGAAAGAACACGGAAAGAAAAAAAAAAAAACCTCAAGAAATTACATGGAGAGGATCATAGAGAAATACATGTCAATTTTGTAGCCAAGAAAAGGCCACAAATATGGTATCTAGTGTAACAAACATAATGTGTATGTGCATGTATATATTCATTCATCTTCTGTAGTTCTTAGATACATAGATGGATCAATCAATAGATAGAAATGAATATAAGTGAAAATATATATGTATAAACAAATGTTCTGGAAAATACACATATACTTCATAAGCACACACATGTAATATACACAATCTGTACTCCTGGTCATTAACCTAATTCATGCTCACTGTAAAAATTTTAAAAACACCAAAAATACAATACAAAATAAAAAAGAAAAACAAAAAACAAATGGCATATGAAATTAATCTAATCACTGAGCAAAGAACAGTGTTGGCCATTCATTATATGTCATTGGTATTTATTCTGTGGGCTTATTTCTGCAGTAAAATGTGTGTATGCATTTGTGTTTATTTTGTATAAAAGCAGCATTCTCTATGCAATTTATTATCCTGACTTTCCATTTATTATATTATGAGCAAATTTGTTAATTCATTAATTTTTTAACATAATTTTTAGTAGCTCCATAATGTTACATACTATGGCTCTGTTAGCTTTTTTTTTCACTGTTTATCATTGCAAACAACACTGTAATTATGAACGTACATAAAATTTCTTTACATATAAATTGATTTTGAAATTGAGATCATGCTAAAGTTTTTTATCCTGATTTTTATCTAAATGCATTATATTATATACATCACACCAATTCATAAAATATTACTTAAAAATTGGTATTTAATGACCATATAGTATTTATGATATGAATGTACAAATGTACACGTGCCCACACATTATGTTTGTTACATTACATTTTTATATATTTGAACACTTATATTGTTTACAATTCATTAATAATATAAATAAGTTAAATATAAATAAGTTAAATATGGAAAATATTATACATGAAGCTCTCCATACTTCTTTGATTATTATCTTAGGACAGAGTTGAGTAAATGATATTACTGGCCTCAGGTGTAATCATCTCTAAGGCTCTTTGTATATGTCAGATAATTTCCTGCTAACTAGGGTTTTTTCCAGCTTTCAACATTAGCATTTATCTACGCTACTGACAACACAGCATTTAATTCCAAAAATAAACTGCCAGTTTGATAGATAAAATATAATGTTTTGTTAATTCATTTCTTTGATTACCAATGAGATTTGACCTGTTTTCAACTTTAAAAAACAATTTTCCATTTTGGGGGGTTGTGATTGGACCATTCATTTGTTAAACTCCTTTTATCAATGGAAAAATTAATCTTAAATACTTCTGAAAATCTTGGATTTAATTTGTTTCTATTAATATATTAAGAGTTTTCTCCTGGAGTGATTGGAGTGATATTTATTTACCATGTTTTACTATTTCCTTCTCTTTACCCGTCTGTGGATTAGGAAAACGTTGTCCACACTCAGTGTTTAGCAACAGACAAGGTGATTGGATTACCTTTAACTCAATCCACTGTCTACCATACAAGATAACAAAACTGGAGTCAGAGAAATGTGGGGCAGTATTATTTCTGCTGTAAGCAAGCAAACCATCAGCAGAATAACTACTAACACTCATTGAGAGTGGGTAATAGCATTGTTGCTTTAAGTCCTACCCGGCTTTTCTCATCAGAAATTTCAAATATTAGAAGCAGCTAGACAAACAACATTTAAAAAGTGGCATGGAATTTGTTTATCTCTATAATCACGGTGATGTACCTGCTTGGGAAATAATTATCAGCATCTTCCAAAGGTACATCTAGAGCCATTCTGTTGGCTTGAATAAATTCCATCAACTCTTTAACATTATTATTTATTTATTTGACAGAGAGAGAAAGAGAGAGAGCACAAGTAGGCAGAAAGTCAGGCAGAGAGAGAGGGGGAGGTAGGCTCCCTGCTTAGAGCCTGATGTGGGGCTCGATCCCAGAACCCTGAGATCATGACCTGAGCCGAAGGCAGAGGCTTTAACCCACTGAGCCACCCAGGCACCCCAAGTCTTTAACATTTTAAAGCAGAATGGATGGGTCCTGTAGTGGAAGAATTGAACATTGCTATCACTCTAGGAGTTACAGAGGAAAGCTACAAAACCTCATGGGACTAGATTGTTTCCTCATGCAGAACTTCTTGAAGGTTGACCCTATGTTCCTCCAAGCCCGTGACATGTCTGTCACTGCCCTGAGCTGGGAAAAGCTTAGAAATTAAGAATAGGCATTTTGAAACTTTTATTAACTATGTGACTTTGCACTGCATTAATTTATTTTACCAAAGTATCAATAGACTGGGGAGAAAAGCCAACTAGGCCTTCACCTAAAAGAACTTAAGGAAACACTCTGAGACCACTGATTTCTTCTAAACCTGAGGGTTTCAACCAACCATCTGCCTGTGACCATGAACAATGATGCTCGCCTGTTGTTTATCCTTTTCATGGCTTCTCCTTTCTTGCTTCAAGTCCTTCTTCTGTTGGGGGAGGAGAAGCTTTGGCTGTGGAAATTCCCCAAACATAAAAACTATGGGGACCAAACTGGAAAATGAAATTTAAAATATTGTCAAAGATTCACAATTTCATGAAGCGGGTAAAAATGATGTTTTAGAGCCGATAGTACAGAACCAAATCATAGCAAATTACGATCTGCCATATTCGATCAGTTTACTTAAAGAGGAAACATCACAGACAGGGTTAACCTGATAGAAAATACAAGCGTTTATGAAAATATTGAGGGAGGGACTTGGAAAACTGAGGAAACAAAAAATTATATTGGCAAAAATATGAGTCCTATCATTCATGGATAGGGAGAGTCAACAAGTAATGATGTCAGTTTCCCTCAAATTATCCTGTACATTTAATGCAATTCCGCTCAAAATCCCAATGAGATTTTTTTTATTGTACACATAGACAAGTTTATATGTAAAATTTTAGGCCCTAGAATAAAGCAGTTTTAAATAGAAGATAAAGTGGGAAGAATAACTATGCCTTTTAGAATGGCTAAAAATAAATGCTTAGTGACTGCACATGCTGGCAAAAATGCGCAGAAACCAGACCACTCCAACACGGATGGTGGGATGTGGAAGGGGGAAGCCCCTCTGGCAGGCTGTTGGGAGTTTCTCATAAAGCTAAATATGTTTTTTCCATATGAACCAGCAGTTCTACCATTGGACATGTAGCCCTTAGAAATGAAAACTCATCTTCACACTTAATCTGTATATATACATCTATAGCTGGCTTCTTGGTAATAACCCCAAATTAGAAACAGCCCAGATGTTAACAAACTTTGACACATCCAATCATGGAAAAGTCCTCAGCAGTAAAAAAGAAAAAAACTAGTGATCACCTGACTGTATGGTTGCATTTATATAACCTTCTTGAAATGAAAAAAATAATAACAATAATAGGACTAGATTAGTGATTGTTGGGAGTTAGTGGGAGTTGAGGATAGGTAGGGGTTGAAAGAAGGAGGTGAAGCTATCCCCGGCTGACATTAGGGGACATTGGTCTCAGAACTGCTGTGTAATTATCATATAACTGGCTGCAATTATCTGGTAGTTTTCATAGGATTAAAAGGACCTCCTTACATAGAATGCGAAAGCCTTTGGCAGTGTACCTGTTTAAAGTCCTGTGTTTCTCTGGAAGATGAGGTCATCAGAGTGGCCTAGGAGAGGGCCCAGGGGACCAGTGGTGGGGGGGGCAATGCCTGCTGTCCTATTTGGTGCCAACTTCGGACTTCTGAGTAAACCGCAGGCACAGGGGAGGTGCGGGGCATCAGCCGACCATCCCTTGGATTGGCCAATCTGTTCTTTTTCAAAGAACAAAGCTCATTTCAGGGTCAGCGGCCTGTCATTTTGCCATTTCAGCTCCATAAGTTAGATAAACTAGTGAGAAATCCTCCAGGATTCTGCTAATATGTTGGCGGTCAGTTTTGGTTTTGGGTATTATCCTTTTCCTTGGCTTTGAAGGACTTGTAAGGGGAAATCAGGAGGCCCGCGGTGATAGACTGCTGGCTAAGGAATCCCAGAAATCAAGGAGGCTCTCATTGTCTTTCAAAGTTTACATGATGCCTTTGGATTAGAGAGGGTTTTTGGTTTTGGTGCAACAAATTATACCAATTTTTCTTTGTGATTCTTTTTTTTTTTTTTTTTTAATTTTTTATTTTTTATAAACATATATTTTTTATATACATATATTTTTATCCCCAGGTCTGTGAATCACCAGGTTTACACACTTCACAGCACTCACCAAATCACATACCCTCCCCAATGTCCATAATCCCACGCCCTTCTCCCCAACCCCCTCCCCCCGGCAACCCTCAGTTTGTTTTGTGAGATTAAGAGTCACTTATGGTTTGTCTCCCTCCCAATCCCATCTTGTTTCATTTATTCTTCTACCCACTTAAGCCTCCATGTTGCATCACCACTTCCTCATATCAGGGAGATCATATGATAGTTGTCTTTCTCTGCTTGACTTATTTCGCTAAGCATGATACGCTCTAGTTCCATCCATGTTGTCGCAAATGGCAAGATTTCATTTCTTTTGATGGCTGCATAGTATTCCATTGTGTATATATACCACATCTTCTTGATCCATTCATCTGTTGATGGACATCTAGGTTCTTTCCATAGTTTGGCTATTGTGGACATTGCTGCTATAAACATTCGGGTGCATGTGTCCCTTTGGATCACTACATTTGTATCTTTAGGGTAAATACCCAATAGTGCAATTGCTGGGTCATAGGGCAGTTCTATTTTCAACATTTTGAGGAACCTCCATGCTGTTTTCCAGAGTGGCTGCACCAGCTTGCATTCCCACCAACAGTGTAGGAGGGTTCCCCTTTCTCCGCATCCTCGCCAGCATCTGTCATTTCCTGACTTGTTGATTTTAGCCATTCTGACTGGTGTGAGGTGATATCTCATTGTGGTTTTGATTTGTATTTCCCTGATGCCGAGTGATATGGAGCACTTTTTCATGTGTCTGTTCGCCATCTGGATGTCTTCTTTGCAGAAATGTCTGTTCATGTCTTCTGCCCATTTCTTGATTGGATTATTTGTTCTTTGGGTGTTGAGTTTGCTAAGTTCTTTATAGATTCTGGACACTAGTCCTTTATCTGATATGTCGTTTGCAAATATCTTCTCCCATTCTGTCAGTTGTCTTTTGATTTTGTTAACTGTTTCCTTTGCTGTGCAAAAGCTTTTGATCTTGATGAAATCCCAGTAGTTCATTTTTTCCCTTGCTTCCCTTGCCTTTTGCGTTGTTCCTAGGAAGATGTTGCTGCGGCAGAGGTCGAAGAGGTTGCTGCCCGTGTTCTCCTCAAGGATTTTGATGGATTCCTTTCGTACATTGAGGTCCTTCATCCATTTTGAGTCTATTTTTGTGTGTGGTGTAAGGAAATGGTCCAATTTCATTTTTCTGCATGTGGCTATCCAATTTTCCCAGCACCATTTATTGAAAAGGCTGTCTTTTTTCCATTGGACATTCTTTCCGGCTTTGTCGAAGATTAGTTGACCATAGAGTTGAGGGTCTATTTCTGGGCTCTCTATTCTGTTCCATTGATCTATGTGTCTGTTTTTGTGCCAGTACCATGCTGTCTTGATGATGACAGCTTTGTAATAGAGCTTGAAGTCCGGAATTGTGATGCCACCAACGTTGGCTTTCTTTTTCAATATCCCTTTGGCTATTCGAGGTCTTTTCTGGTTCCATATAAATTTTAGAATTATTTGTTCCATTTCTTTGAAAAAGATGGATGGTACTTTGATAGGAATTGCATTAAATGTGTAGATTGCTTTAGGTAGCATAGACATTTTCACAATATTTATTCTTCCAATCCAGGAGCATGGAACATTTTTCCATTTCTTTGTGTCTTCCTCAATTTCTTTCATGAGTACTTTATAGTTTTCTGAGTATAGATTCTGTGTCTCTTTGGTTAGGTTTATTCCTAGGTATCTTATGGTTTTGGATGCAATTGTAAATGGGATTGACTCCTTAATATCTCTTTCTTCTGTCTTGCTGTTGGTGTAGAGAAATGCAACTGATTTCTGTGCATTGATTTTATATCCTGACACTTTACTGAATTCCTGTATAAGTTCTAGCAGTTTTGGAGTGGAGTCTTTTGGGTTTTCCACATATAGTATCATATCATCTGCGAAGAGTGATAATTTGACTTCTTCTTTGCCGATTTGGATGCCTTTAATTTCCTTTTGTTGTCTGATTGCTGAGGCTAGGACCTCTAGTACGATGTTGAATAGCAGTGGTGATAATGGACATCCCTGCCGTGTTCCTGACCTTAGCGGAAAAGCTTTCAGTTTTTCTCCATTGAGAATGATATTTGCGGTGGGTTTTTCATAGATGGCTTTGATGATATTGAGGTATGTGCCCTCTATCCCTACACTTTGAAGAGTTTTGATCAGGAAGGGATGTTGTACTTTGTCAAATGCTTTTTCAGCATCTATTGAGAGTATCATATGGTTCTTGTTCTTACTTTTATTGATGTGTTGTATCACATTGACTGATTTGCGGATGTTGAACCAACCTTGCAGCCCTGGAATAAATCCCACTTGGTCGTGGTGAATAATCTTTTTAATGTACTGTTGAATCCGATTGGCTAGTATTTTGTTGAGTATTTTCGCATCTGTGTTCATCAAGGATATCGGTCTATAGCTCTCTTTTTTGGTGGGATCCTTGTCTGGTTTTGGGATCAAGGTGATGCTGGCCTCATAAAATGAGTTTGGAAGTTTTCCTTCCATTTCTATTTTTTGGAACAGTTTCAGGAGAATAGGAATTAGTTCTTCTTTAAATGTTTGGTAGAATTCCCCCGGGAAGCCGTCTGGCCCTGGGCTTTTGTTTGTTTGGAGATTTTTAATGACTGTTTCAATCTCCTTACTGGTTATGGGTCTGTTCAGGCTTTCTATTTCTTCATGGTTCAGTTGTGGTAGTTTATATGTTTCTAGGAATGCATCCATTTCTTCCAGATTGTCAAATTTATTGCCGTAGAGTTGCTCATAGTATGTTCTTATAATAGTTTGTATTTCCTTGGTGTTAGTTGTGATCTCTCCTCTTTCATTCATGATTTTATTTATTTGGGTCCTTTCTCTTTTCTTTTTGATAAGTCGGGCCAGGGGTTTATCAATTTTATTAATTCTTTCAAAGAACCAGCTCCTAGTTTCGTTGATTTGTTCTATTGTTTTTTTGGTTTCTATTTCATTGATTTCTGCTCTGATCTTTATGATTTCTCTTCTCCTGCTGGGCTTAGGGTTTCTTTCTTGTTCTTTCTCCAGCTCCTTTAGGTGTAGGGTTAGGTTGTGTACCTGAGACCTTTCTTGTTTCTTGAGAAAGGCTTGTACCGCTATATATTTTCCTCTCAGGACTGCCTTTGTTGTGTCCCACAGATTTTGAACCGTTGTATTTTCATTATCATTTGTTTCCATGATTTTTTTCAATTCTTCTTTAATTTCCCGGTTGACCCATTCATTCTTTAGAAGGATACTGTTTAGTCTCCATGTATTTGGGTTCTTTCCAAACTTCCTTTTGTGGTTGAGTTCTAGCTTTAGAGCATTGTGGTCTGAAAATATGCAGGGAATGATCCCAATCTTTTGATACCGGTTGAGTCCTGATTTAGGACCGAGGATGTGATCTATTCTGGAGAATGTTCCATGTGCACTAGAGAAGAATGTGTATTCTGTTGCTTTGGGATGCAATATTCTGAATATATCTGTGATGTCCATCTGGTCCAGTGTGTCATTTAAGGCCTTTATTTCCTTGCTGATCTTTTGCTTGGATGACCTGTCCATTTCAGTGAGGGGAATATTAAAGTCCCCTACTATTATTGTATTGTTGTTTATGTGTTTCTTTGATTTTGTTATTAATTGGTTTATATAGTTGGCTGCTCCCACGTTGGGGGCATAGATATTTAAAATTGTTAAATCTTCTTGTTGGACAGACCCTTTGAGTATGATATAGTGTCCTTCCTCATCTCTTATTACAGTCTTTGGCTTAAAATCTAATTGATCTGATATAAGGATTGCCACTCCTGCTTTCTTCTGATGTCCATTAGCATGGTAAATTCTTTTCCACCCCCTCACTTTAAATCTGGAGGTGTCTTCGGGCTTAAAATGTGTTTCTTGGAGGCAACATATAGATGGGTTTTGTTTTTTTATCCATTCTGATACCCTGTGTCTTTTGACAGGGGCATTTAGCCCATTCACATTCAGGGTAACTATTGAGAGATATGAATTTAGTGCCATTGTATTGCCTGTAAGGTGACTGTTACTGTATATGGTCTCTGTTCCTTTCTGATCTACCACTTGTAGGCTCTCTCTTTGCTTAGAGGACCCCTTTCAATATTTCCTGTAGAGCTGGTTTGGTATTTGCAAATTCTTTCAGTTGTTGTTTGTCCTGGAAGCTTTTAATCTCTCCTTCTATTTTCAATGATAGCCTAGCTGGATATAGTATTCTTGGCTGCATGTTTTTCTCGTTTAGTGCTCTGAAAATATCATGCCAGCTCTTTCTGGCCTGCCAGGTCTCTGTGGATAAGTCAGCTGCCAATCTAATATTTTTACCATTGTATGTTACAGACTTCTTTTCCCGGGCTGCTTTCAGGATTTTCTCTTTGTCATTGGGACTTGTAAATTTTACTATTATGTGACGGGGTGTGGGCCTATTCTTATTTATTTTGAGGGGCATTCTCTGAACCTCCTGAATTTTGATGCTTGTTCCCTTTGCCATATTGGGGAAATTCTCCCCAATAATTCTCTCCAGTATACCTTCTGCTCCCCTCTCACTTTCTTCTTCTTCTGGAATCCCAATTATTCTAATGTTGTTTCGTCTTATGGTGTCACTTATTTCTCGAATTCTCCCCTCATGGTCCAGTAGCTGTTTGTCCCTCTTTTGATCAGCTTCTTTATTCTCTGTCATTTGGTCTTCTATATCACTAATTCTTTCTTCTGCCTCATTTATCCTAGCAGTGAGAGCCTCCATTTTTGATTGCACCTCATTAATAGCTTTTTTGATTTCAACTTGGTTAGATTTTAGTTCTTTTATTTCTCCAGAAAGGGCTTTTATATCTCTCGAGAGGGTTTCTCTAATATCTTCCATGCCTTTTTCGAGCCCGGCTAGAACCTTGAGAATTGTCATTCTGAACTCTAGATCTGACATATTACCGATGTCTGTATTGATTAGGTCCCTAGCCTTCGGTACTGCCTCTTGTTCTTTTTTTTGTGGTGAATTTTTACGTCTTGTCATTTTGTCCAGATAAGAGTAAATGAAGGGGCAAGTAAAATACTAAAAGGGTGGCAACAACCCCAGGAAAATATGCTTTAGCCAAATTAGAAGAGATCCCAAATCGTGAGTGGGGAGAAAGGGGATAAAAAGAGGTTCAAAAAGGAAGAAAGAAAAAAGAAAAAAAAAAAAAAAAAAAAAAGAAAAGAATTTTTTTTTAAAAAAGAAAACACCTAAGAAAAATGTAAAAAAAAAATATATATATATTAGATAAACTAGTAAAAAATCGTTAAAAAAGAAAAAGGTAACAGTTAAAAAAAAAAAAAAATTTTACCCGAAGGCGAGAAAAAAAAAAAAAAATGAAAAAGAAAAAATTAAATTAACTGCAAGACTAAAAAAAATCACAGGAAAAAAGCCATGAGTTCCGTGCTTGGCTTTCTCCTCCTCTGGAATTCTGCTGCTCTCCTTGGTATTGAAACCGCACTCCTTGGTAGGTGAACTTGGTCTCGGCTGGATTTCTTGTTGATCTTCTGGGGGAGGGGCCTGTTGTAGTGATTCTCAAGTGTCTTTGCCCCAGGCGGAATTACACCGCCCTTACCCGGGGCCGGGGTGAGTAATCCGCTCGGGTTTGCTTTCAGGAGCTTTTGTTCCCTGAGCGCTTTCCGTAGAGTTCCAGAGGACGGGAATACAAATGGCGGCCTCCTGGTCTCCGGCCCGGAGGAGCCGAGAGCCCAGGGCCCCACTCCTCAGTGCGCCCTCAGAGAACAGCGCCCAGTTACTCCCGTCTGCCTGACCTCCGGCCGCGCTCCGAGCTCACCGAGCCTGCGACCGGTTCAAGGTCACCCCGAGCTGCGAGCTTACTGTCGGCTCTGTCTCTGTAGCCGGCTTTCCCGTTCCAATACCCGCAAGCTCTGCGACACTCAGACACCCCCGATCCTTCTGTGACCCTGCGGGACCTGAGGCCACGCTGACCCCGCGTGGGCTTCGCCCCGGTTTAGCCTCTGGAGCGATGTCCCTCCGCGGAACAGACTTTTAAAAGTCCTGATTTTGTGCGCGGTTGCTCCGCCGCTTGCCGGGAGCCGGCCCCTCCCCCCGGGGTCTATCTTCCCGTCGCTTTGGATTCACTTCTCCGCTGGTCCTACCTTTCAGAAAGTGGTTGTTTTTCTGTTTCCAGAATTGCTGTTCTTCTTCTCTTCGATCTGCCGATGGATTTTCAGGTGTTTGCAATCTTTAGATAAGCTATCTAGCTGATCTCCGGCTAGCTGAAGCAGTCTCAGCTTGCTACTTCTCCGCCATCTTGACTCCTCCCTCTTTCTTTGTGATTCTTTATGTTATTTTATGAAAATCACATTGATACTGCTCTATAGCTTCTAAAACACTAGGACTGCAATATTTTTATATGTGAATATCCCTATTTTCAAATATCCACTCTGTCTTTATTTGGTTAAGAATTGACTTGAATCTCTATTTGAGCCCTCCCCCCCTTTTGTTTTTGAAAAATTGTTTGACTTCTCCGTGATATAGGGAGTATTTATTTGCAACTAATCTGTGATGCTAAACTTACCATTTATTAAATTCTTATGACTGCTTCTGAGCTTAAGTACCTATGAGCTGCCGACATTTTACTCCTACCACACTGCTTTTGTTGTTATACTTCGTGATACATATGGTTACTTAGTATCATCTATTTGTCCAACTTCCTTGAATATTCCTGTTCATTTACTTTGATAAATAAACTTAGGAGTTACCTTAGCAAGTTAAAAGAATATTTCATGATGGTTATCATATTCCATAGGGTGGTTCTTCCTGAATTGATGTGTGGTTTTCATTGGATCATATGAAACCCAGACATCAATTCAGGAAGAACCATCATTTTGCAACATTTAGTCCTCATATTCAGGGCGATCCTATCTCTCCCCACTTATTCAAGTTTGTTTTATGACCCTCAGTAAACTTTTATGATTTCTTCAGAGTAATATGGTTATTACCTGTTATGGTTATTCCTGGAAAGTTGTATTTTCTCACCATTTTAAATGGAGTCCAAGCATACTGTCCTAAAGGTTATGGATTTAAATATGTGATATTGATGAGGATACATTTTGTCTGCCATTGACGCTGATGGTGAGTGAGAGGTCTAAATGGCGTTGAGAATATTGCAGTTGGGATAATCTGAAGAAGTTCCTGACTATAGTGTTGATTTCCAACAATGAAAGCCGTCAGTCTGTTCACTGAATGAAAATAGTGCATTGCATGGAACATTTCTCATTAGTATATATTGTCATTTAAAATGTATTTCTAGTTAAACACTTTTGAGTCTATTTATGTTTTTGTTCAGACACTGTCCAAAAGGGAGTATATTTGTATTCATATTGTTGAATCTATACATTATAAAGAAAAAGCATCAAAATTTCCTGGAATCAGGGAAATTCAGTACATAATTGCCTAAGGATGCCACTTTGCAGTTTCTGAATTTAACCCAAGTTTCTTTCTTACTAGCTCATGTGGAGTCGCAGAGTCTCAGACTCTAGGGCTTATGAGACCAGAAGGGAACCTTTGTAGACCAGGGTTTTCAGTGTATTATCTTTCTGTCTTGGAAATCTCAAAGCAGCAGAACCGTGTGCAGGGAGTTACCGATGAGAATATTAATTGTAGATGGCTCCCAAGGAAATCAGTTATCAGCTGTATCTGAATATCTAGGTTCTTCCTCTAAAATGATAATAATGTACCTCAAGTTTCAGTATAATCTGATACAATGCTGTAAATTCCGCTTACACTTGTCAAGAGGCTTGTGGCGTCTTTAAAAATCACAGATCTTAATGAAGGCTTTGTCAGGACTCAAGGTAAGTAAATTTGTTTCAAATATCAAAGAGAATTACATTTCCTTTTGTCCCTATAGTGAGGCTAAAAACAAAGGGAGAATTAACTTGGGAAGTTAATTACTTGATACTGAGTTTGAATAAAAATCCTAGCATTCTCATTCTCTCCTCCTACTTCTCCCCCTCCACCTCCCCCCTCGCTCTCGCTTTCTCTAAAGTAAATAAATAAATCTTTAAATATCTTTAAAAAGTTCATGTTAAAGTGAATTATTGGCTCAAAGAATTATTGCATCAATTGAATTCTTCGTGTTCCAAGCAGATTCTGAACTTCAAAACTATACTATTATTTTTTTAAAAGATTTTATTTATTTATTTGACAGACAGAGATCACAAGTAAGCAGAGAGGCAGGCAGGGAGGTGGGGGGCGGGAAGTAGGCTCCCTGCTGAGCAGAGAGCCTGATGTGGGGCTCGATCCCAGGACCCTGAGATCAGGACCTGAGCCGAAGGCAGAGGCTTAACCTACTGAGCCACCCAGGGGCCCCTATACTATTCTAATATAAACATTCAACAGTTTACTTTAAGAACAACATCCTGAAGGTAAAGTCCAGTGTTTCTTAACGTTGTGCTTCCCTTCTCTTCCGGCACGAGCAGGCCAGATTTGTCTTGAAGAGGGCACAGGGGCATCACCTACTCTTCTCATTGTCCTCAACTACTGCTTTTAGATGTTCTTGCCATATTGCAGCAGAGGGAGGAAAGAGGAAGGGACTCAGGCTGCCTCTACCACTCCCCTGGGTTGGTTGTTCTAGCTTCTTGGCCTTGTAAGGATCTGTCCACGTGTCCCTTTGTGCTCTATCCATCTGTTGTAGGTTGAATTGTGTACCACTCCTGTCCCCCCGGAATGTTGAAGTTCTAACCTCCGTTACCTCATCATGGGACCTTAATTAAAAATAAGCTTTTAGAGAGGTGATCAATTTAAAATGAGATCATTTGGGTGGTCTTTAATCCAACATGATGGGTGTCCTTATGAAAAGGGGAAATTTGGACATAGTGACAGACCTGTACAGAGGGAAGGTGATGTGAAGACAGGGGGAATGGACCTTAAAAGCAAGGACGGACATTGGAGTGATGCATTGACCAGCCAAGGAATTATAGAACTTGCCAGCAAATCACCAGAAGTGAGGAGAGGGGCATGAAGCAGATTCTTTCTCACAGCCCAAAAAGCAGTCAACTTGTAGACCCCTGGAGATTGGATTTCTGGCCTCCAGGACTGTGAGAAGATACATTTCTTATGTTTAGGCCACAAAGTCTGGGAGACTTTGTTAAGGCAGCCCCAGAATACAAAGACACCATCTGGAATGCTGGCTCTTCTACAAAAAGTTGTCCCCCTGCTTTTCTGTGACATGAGTCTTCTGGCCTGAGTGTGATCCCTTCCACCATTCCCTAACCCCCGTAGGACAGCTCCCATCTTGTGGGACTTCTTGTCTGGGTGATAGCCCTGTTGGAAGGGCACCAGAAAGCAGGCTCAAACTCAGTGACCTTCCCCAGTCAATTCTCTCTCTTCCTTTGGAAAATTCCTACCACACAGGATGGTGAGAACATTGGTTTTTCCACTGGTAAGCCTACATCTGAGCAGGGAATAAAATGCCAATCCTCCACTCTTGAAGTCATTCTTGATCTTGAAAAATGATTATTCTGAATGACCTTGCCACTGAAGGGGTCAATGGCTTCCTCTTCCTCCTCAGAAGGATGTGAGGATAGTCTCTACCTGGGAGCACTCCCTTCTCAAAGATGTGTCAATCTCCTTGTGCTTCTCAGGCCCCCATTGTACTGCCCTGGGGTTGGGAGACTCAGGGTAGTGACCAGGACACTTTTGCTCGTGCATGGGTCCTAAAGCCATCTATGAGGTGTCTGACCCAAATGTCTTAAGGCTTTCAAACTTAGAATATGTGGTATTTAAGCTCAGTTTGTCCTCAGTTTTAGCCATACTTCCAAAACAATATGAAAATGTCACTCAGTACTTGTTACATGTGAACAGTGACTCTGCTATGAAATTAAAATATTTTCTTGTTTTCACTCTCTTTCCTTGTCCCTCTCTTGAAAATGCCTTGCCTATGCCTGAAAGTAGGGAAGATTTCTCAGACATCTTAAAAATAATTGGTTATTTGGTGGTGAGCTTTGTCATTGAGGTTGAAGAGATATCCAAAACAGCAAAACATCAAGGAAACTATTTCAATTGCTTTACTTCATTCTGACCCCTAATATCACTGTGTCTTAAGCATTGGTGTTGTTCCCTCAGTATTTCTGGATCTCTGTCTTCTGGGTCCATGATAATGTAGCACCTGTCTGGCCCTTGGAAGTCTAGCATGGCTTTGTGACTTGGTTTGGCCCGTGAAAGGTGCCACCATAATTTCTGATTGAAGCTTGAAGAACCAATATATGATTTGCAAACATTATTTTTTCCTCTCTGTCATGATGTCTGGTAATCTCAAGGCAGTGGCACTTCTGTCGGCTTGGGTCCTGGAGTAAGGGTGATGCAGAACTGACTTCCAGCTTATTATTAGCAAAAGCAAGCAGTGAGACCAAGAAAGAGGACTGATCTTTGCAGACACTGGAAGAGTTTAGTCATTTGTTGCCATGAAGTGGCCTATACTACTAGTATAGTTGTCATCTCTTAGACTGGAGACGCCCCCTCTTTTCTGTTTTTTTTCTCCTCTTTACCTTCACTAGGCCAATGATTTTTTTTTTTTTTAAGATTTTATTTACTTATTTGACAGACAAGTAGGTGGAGAGGCAGGCAGAGAGAGAGGAGGAAGCAGGCTCCCTGCTGAGCAGGGAGCCCAATGTGGGGCTTGATCCCAGGACTGTGGGATCATGACCTGAGCCGAAGGCAGAGGCTTTAACCCACTGAGCCACCCAGGCGCCCCAAGGCCAATGATTCTGTATACAATCCATATACCTAAGTTCTCCCTTCTACTCCAGAACATATAACCAACCACCTAGTCATTTAAATACAAATAACATCATAACGTAACCTATCCAAAATCAAATTCTTTTTTTTCCCCCCAAACCGGTTGTTGATTATGTGCTCTCCAGCATGTGATCTGCAGCAGTCTTCATCCGCTGAGTATACTACCAACTATCCAGTTACCTACTTACTCTGCCAGAAAGTACTGGTGAGTCTGGTCCCAAAACTATGCCCAGTTCCCATACATATCTCATTAATGCCAGCATGACCTCCCCCATGTAAGCCACCTTGATCTACAACTGGACTTCCATAAGTATCTCCCTGTTCAAGTTCACCACCTGCTGTTCTATGACAACAAGTTCAGCCAGGCTTTTCTTTTTTTTTTCTTTTTTTTTTTTTTAATTTTTTAATTTTTTATAAACATATATTTTTATCCCCAGGGGTACAGGTCTGTGAATCACCAGGTTTACACACTTCACAGCACTCACCAAATCACATACCCTCCCCAATGTCCATAATCCCACCCCCTTCTCCCAAACCCCCTCCCCCCGGCAACCCTCAGTTTGTTTTGTGAGATTAAGAGTCACTTATGGTTTGTCTCCCTCCCAATCCCATCTTGTTTCATTTATTCTTCTTCTACCCACTTAAGCCTCCATGTTGCATCACCACTTCCTCATATCAGGGAGATCATATGATAGTTGTCTTTCTCTGCTTGACTTATTTCGCTAAGCATGATACGCTCTAGTTCCATCCATGTTGTTGCAAATGGCAAGATTTCATTTCTTTTGATGGCTGCATAGTATTCCATTGTGTATATATACCACATCTTCTTGATCCATTCATCTGTTGATGGACATCTAGGTTCTTTCCATAGTTTGGCTATTGTGGACATTGCTGCTATAAACATTCGGGTATAAAATATAAATCAGATTGTGTCACTTCCTCCTCAGTCTTCCCATGGATTTTCATTAAACTGAGAATAAAATGCAAAGACCTTTCCACAGTGCTCAAGGATTAACAGAATATGGCCCTGTCTTCTGCCACGTAGTCCCTTATTCACTGTGTTTCAAGCACACCGACCTACACTCTTCTTCCAACCCGCCAAGTACATGCCTGCCTCAGGACCTTTGCAGTTGTTCTATCGCCTGAGCCTAAAACATTCTTTCTCAGATATTCTTCCATCTGAGTGTCTCATTTTATTTTGATCTCAACTGGAACACTGTGCAGCCATAAAAAAACCCGAAATCTTGCCATTTGCAAAGGTGTGGGTGGGACTAGAGGGTATTATGCAGGGTGAAATGTCAGAGAAAGACAATTATCCTATGATCTCCTTGATATGAAGAATTTGAGAAATAAGACAGAGGATCATAAGGGAAGGGAGGGGAAAAATGAAACAAGATGAAACCAGAGAGGGAGACAACCTGTAAGAGACTCCTAATCTTAGGAAGTAAACTGAGGGTTGCTGGGGGGTGGGGTGGGAGCGATGGCGTGGCTGGGGGATGGGCACTGGGGAGGGCATGTGCTATGGGGAGTGCTGTGAATTGTGTAAGACTGATGAATCACAGACCTGGACCCCGAAAACAAATAATACATTATATGTTAATTTAAAAAATCAACTGTTGAAAGAACTTCTTGGAGTATCCAATAGAAATTATCATACTCTTCAACTATTATTTTAGTCTGATTTATTTATTGCATAACCATTACCTGATGTTATATACTATATTGATTAAAAGAAAAAATTTTTTTCTAGTGTTCCACTTCCATGTAACCTCTATGAGGTCATGAGTTTTGTCTGCATTATTTACCTTTGTACCTCCAGTGCCAAGAATGGCACCAACTCAATCAATAAGCACTCAGTAAATATTTGATTATTGACAGAGTAATGAATACGTGGGCTAATGCAGGGTAAAGAAGAAAAACATAACAATTTTTCCTGACCAGGAATCACAATATAGTAATAACCATAGGAAAATACTTATAATTTACTATATAACCGGACTATATTTTTAGATATTCAATTAGTCCCATATAAATTTGTCCCATATAATCCTTATTATCCTATAGTTCACGCCCATTGAAATAATGGCATTAGTCATTTCAGCTTAAAACTAAACAGTGGATATGCTTGCTCAGGTTTGGGCATCAATTTTTATTGTCACGAACAGTATTGCACAAACAGATAGTACAAGAGAGAACAGTATATGGCTCGCTGAATTAATGAAAAACCAACAGTCCTGTGACTATCACCTAAGCCATGAAATAGACAAAATAGCCCTATCATTTCCCCTGATTACACAACTCTTGGAAACAATTAAAGGTTTGATTTTTTAGTAGTCTGTTTTCTCTAGGGAGTATCCCATTATGATCACATAGTCAGTCTATCAGTTGGAGGCAGAGCAGAAGCTAGAGCCATGGAAAGGGGTGAGGAGGGACTCTCAGATGGAAAAAGAGCCGGAGAGGACTGACCTCAAACTTTGAATAGAAATTCTTCCCAAATCTCTGATTGAACCTTGAATCACACGTGCACAAGAAGAATAGTAAAGATGAATGAATTAAAATGAAATTTAAGCTGTGTCTTCAGAGACAGAATTTGCCATTTGAGTCCTACCAAGTTCATGCTCTGTTAAAACACAACAGCAGTATCCTTTCAAGAATCAGTGCAGTTCAGCATAATCTCTTCCAGTCCCGTCCATGTTGCTACAAAAGTTGGGTATTCGTCCTTTCTGATGGAGGCATAATACTCCATAGTGTATATGGACCACATCTTCCTTATCCATTCGTCCGTTGAAGGGCATCTTGGTTCTTTCCACAGTTTGGTGGCCATTGCTGCTATAAACATTGGGGTACAGATGGCCCTTCTTTTCACAACATCTGTATCTTTGGGGTAAATACCCAGGAGTGCAATGGCAGGGTGATAGGAAAGTTCTATTTTTAATTTCTTGAGGAATCTCCACACTGTTCTCCAAAGTGGCTGCACCAACTTGCATTCCCACCAACAGTGTAAGAGGGTTCCCCATTCTCCACATCCTCTCCAACACATGTTGTTTCCTGTCTTGTTAATTTTGGCCATTCTAACTGGTGTAAGGTGATATCTCCATGTGGTTTTAATTTGAATCTCCCTGAGGGCTAATGATGATGAACATTTTTTCATGTGTCTGATAGCCATTTGTATGTCTTGATTGGAGAAGTGTCTGTTCATATCTTCTTCCCATTTTTTTGATATGTTTGCCTGTTTCGTGTGTGTTGAGTTTGAGGAGTTCATTATAGATCCTGGATATCAACCTTTTGTCTGTACTGTCATTTGCAAATATCTAGGTTTCACTTATTTGTGGAGCATAACAAATATCATGGAGGACAAGGACTATTAGAGAGGAGAAGGGAGTTGGGGTAAATTGGAAGGGGAGGTGAATCATGAGAGACTATGGACTCTGAAAAACAATCTGAGGGGTTTGAAGTGGCGGGGGGGTGGGAGGTTGGGGTACCAGGTGGTGGGTATTATAGAGGGCATGGATTGCAGGGAGCACTGGGTGTGGTGAAAAAATAATGAATACTGTTTTTCTGAAAATAAATAAATAGGAAAAAAAAAAAAAGAATCAGCGCAGTTCAGAGTCTCACAGTGTGCTGGTTGTAACTCGCCACACAGAGAACCAGGGAAACAGAAGTAAAGACATTCAACTCAAATTACCCCAAAGCTGACTCAGATGTGGTCTTTTGGAAAGGGTAATAATGGAAGCTATTATAGTTTTGTTTAATAGAAAGTAAACTAGTCTGGCGATGAAAGAGAAGATAAAAAAAATATTAACAGAGAAACAGAAGCTATAAAAAACAACCACATGGAAATCCTAAAACTGAAAAATGTAATATCTGAAATTAAAACAAACAAACAAAAAAACTGGAATGGCTTAACAGAAGAATGGAGGTGAAGGAAACAGACACTGAATTTAAAAGAGTATGTCTGTTAGAGTAAGTTAAATTAAAATTTTCCACGCTCTCAGGAAAACTTAATGTGCTTTATTTATTTATTTATTTATTTATTTATTTATTTTAGTTTTTAAGCCATTCTTGCGCGTATGTGACTCTCTCTTATGGCTCTAATTCGTATTTCCCTGAAGGCTAATGATGTTGAAAAGAAATGTTGCCGGGCTTATGTGCCATCCAGACCTTTGCTTTGATGAGCGTCTGTTCCAGTCTTATGACCATTTCCTAATTGGATCGTTTGCTTCCTTACTGTTGGGGTTTACATTCTGGGTGGTGTGTGTTACCGTCCTCCTAGGAGGAGAGCTGGACCGAAGGAGTGAATGCACGATTGGTAGAAGCAAAAGTGTGTGTCTTTCTTTTGAAGGGGTGTTTTGCAGGTAGACTACGTAGGTTGGTAGTTAAGTTTCTTTCTGTACTTCAAATACGTTATGTCACATGCCATCAGGCTTTTCATATATGGATACAAAACTCTCTCTCTCTCTCTTTGCAAAAGGAGGTCAAGGCTTTGATAGTAAGTGGCAGAATCCAGAAAAGTAACATTTTTCATTTTTCTTGGTTTATTCATTTTCTGTCAGATTTATCACAAATTTCCTCCTATCGCACTGCTCCGGTTTCTCAGGAAAGCCTTCCTGCGCCCTAACCTGGGCACTACTTAACGAAATATTCCATCTGAAGAGGGGGAGGATAAAAATGTTAAAACTAAGACATTTTAAAAAGCGACCCTACTCCTTGGCTCCTCCTCTGACCCATTTTGCTTCATTTCTACCTCTGGCACCTGTTCCTCTTGAAAACCCATTTGTCGGGTTTTATTGCTTTTCCCCCTGCTTGCTTCCTTCCAAATTCCCTTGCTTTTTCTGAGGTCACACCACCTGGTGACTCCTTAGCGGGGAAGTGGTGGTTCAGACTCATCCTACAGAACTGGGCTAATACTACAGGCAAGTGGGTTTGGGGTGAAAACTATTGTTTTGCTGCTGTGGATGTCGTCACAAGCCAGAGTTGATCCGCTGTTTGGCATTGGGCTGCCCCTGTGGCCTCGAGTGCCCTTTTCCCTGAACACCCAGGGGTGCTCTGAGTCGCGTAAGGAGTCCTCGCAGCACTTTGAAAGGAGCAGCCGAGGAAAGGCAGGCCGAGGACACTGTCTGGAGGTCCTTGCAGCACGCAGTCCTTGAACCCCCGCAGGGAGCAGCTGCCACAGACGCATGTACAAGGGGGATGCTCTTCCCACCTTGTTCACTACCCATAAGATCTCTGCATGCGCCCTTTGCAGAGCTTGTCCGGTCATTGCTTTGATTCCCTTTTGTTCTAAAAGGCATTTAAAACAAAGTTCGGGATTCATGCAGCTTTGGAAGCGGAGGGCAGTGTGCTCCAACACAGCCTGTTGTTCATTAAACAAGAACTCACGGCAACAACAGCAAAAGAAATTAGGCGATCTTATTTTATAGACCTTTTATTCTGTTTCTTTTAAGAGACTGTCTACCTTATTGGTTTATCATATTAATGGAGAGCTAATGTATATTTAACTTTTCGTATTCAGAGCTCTAGTGCCTTTCAACAAGGATTGATCAATCACTTTTTTTTTTTTTTTATCAATCACTTTTATATGCCCAGTATTGCTATAAATTGATACTGGGGAGGACACAAATGCAATGTGTGATGTCAAACTTATTCTCAGATGATTTGCAATGGGAGAACTGGGAAAGAGCTCCTGACACACATGAAACAATCAGGTAACATAGGACTGGTTAGAGAAAACAAGTGCAAAAGGAAACATATGCAGTCTCTCTTTTTTTTTTTTTTTTAAAGATTATTTATTTATTTATTTGACAGACAGAGATCACAAGTAGACAGAGAGGCAGGCAGAGAGAGAGAGGAGGAAGCAGGCTCCCCACTGAGCAGAGAGCCCGATGCGGGACTCGATCCCAGGACCCTGGGATCATGACCTGAGCAGAAGGCAGAGGCTTTAACCCACTGAGCCACTCAGGCGCCGCACACAGTCTCTTTTAATGAAGACAGCATGTCTGAGTGCTGTTACGCAGTCCCAATGGGTCGAGATCATCGACTGCGAATCATGGCAGGCTTCCTAGAGGAATTTTTAAAAAAAGGGACAATGTATCAACTATAATTTGAAAGGGAAAGGATGGATCTTGGAAAATAAATTAGAATAATGGAAAATGCATTCATAATTTTATTTTGATTATTATGCATGTATTTTTAGCAAAACATAGCATGAATGTATCAGAGTTATGCATAGCGTAATTTAAGCGAACAGGAAGTACTTTTAAGATATAATAAGAAATCCAGGAGAAGTCCATCTAAAGTTGGTGAAATGACCACACAGTATCATCCAGGTTCTAAGACCCTCTGTCTGTCGGCTCTGCGTGTGCTTCTCATCATCTGCACACGACGGCTGCTACACCTGCAGCCTCGTGTTTCCGTTGTTGTGGATGTCGTGAGGCCGGCTGTGCTCGCCCTGTGGGAGTGGAGGCCGGGAGTGCAGAGGCCCGGAGTCCACAGCCAGCGGCCTGCAGCCGGCAGCCCCCTTCAGGAACGGCCTCAGCTCCGAGTCATGCGTCTTCTCTGAGAGGATGGTCGTCTTACCCCTGACCGACACAGAGTGCAGACCTGTTGTGCAACGTGGAACGACACTGAAGGGGAATCTCATCTTCCCTGCTCCTGGGCGTGTTGCCTGAGTCCTCTGCTGACGTTACTGTGATGCTACTCTTCATCCTCCATCCAGTCCTGCTTCCTTCCCTTTCACGCGTTTGGACACTGTGAGTGCCTCAGAATATCTCTGCATGCTACTCTCTTCTCAGGGTCAGCTGCCTGAGTAACCCAAGCTTTGACACATTTTGAGTAGAGATAAGCTTGGTATCATAGGAGAAAATAGAGTGTCCGTATTAGGAAGGCCAAACTTATCTCAAATCCCCAGGAGAAATGGAATGTGTTCTCACTGACAGAATGGTGTTTCGTGGCCGCCTTTAGCTACAAGAGACTGAGAGTGTGCACTCTGGGCTAGCTACTTTCTTTCCCAGACATAATATGAGACTATCTTCCTGTTCCAGAAGATTCTCAGAGGACTTCTATAATACCAAGACCTGAATTATCATGAACAATTAGGCAGGCTGGAAATGTCATTTTTATAGGGGGGCATTGTCTCCACAAGTAAAAACCAGGCTTCTATTATTGAGAATGAAGGCAAGAGTGAGGATTGGGTAGGAAAGTAATATCCTGCCACACATAGAAATAATGATGCTGATAACTAATACTTATAGAGCTCTTAGGATGTATCAGGTATTGTGCTATGCAGATTTATATCTACTGGGTCATTGGATTTTCTCAATAACTCTGTTAATTAAGGCCATGAGATCTCTGGGACTCACAAAGCATTGCTTTCATGTCAATATTAATGCACTACTTATAATTTTTTTTCTTTGATAGGACTCGATTTATACAGAGCTATTGATGCTTTCCCTCATATCATTCTCATGCTCATTTTGAGACATGAGCATTATTATTAATCCCATTTAACAGACCGTAAACTGAGGCTTAGGGGACTTATTTTATTTCCTTGAGGCCACACAGCTGCCCAGATGCGAAACTGGGATTGGACCCTCATGTCTGACCTTTGAGCATACTCTTTTCAGCACTTTGTTCTGCAGATCTCCTGCTCTGATTAAGCAATGTCAGCTTCAGGCTAAGCAACTCAGAAATTTGTGTCCTTAGTATATGTTAGGATTTGGGTTTGATGGTGGGCGTAGAACTGAAAACCAACTTATTATCCTTGAAGAGTGCATTCAAGTGGGAATCGATGGAACTGTAAATACCAAGTAATATACAAGGTGACTGGTGATATAATAACAATACATAAACGCTTATGGGTAAGGAAGAAACAATTAAGTCTACCTAAGATCATAGGTAAATCAGAGCCCGAAATCAAGTAATTTCATGGCTTTCATAAGACCATCTTATGTCTTGAGAGGCCTTTAACTGTGACATATCGCCTTTCTGTGTTTTGACGAATATTCACTCTGGGTAAAGTGAGGTAATGCTAGTATGAGCAGATTTCCTATGTTACCATGGCTACATAATAAATGACAGAATTTTGCTCCTGGGTCTACAGTTTCAGTAGGACTCAGCATTGAGAGTGTGTCTCTGCTCTACTCTGCAGCAGTCTGGCTGAATCGAAGGCCGGGGGCTGGCATCATCTGAAGGCATGCTCAGTCACCATGCTCTCTGGTGGTGAGGCAGGTTCTTGGCTGAAACTTTAACTGGGACTGTCAGTGTCTAGGTACAGGGCTTCCACATACCACAGTGGCTGGACTCCAAAGGAGGGTGTCAGGAAGAGGGAGGAAGAAAGAGTGAAATAGAGGAAGGGAGGGAGGGGGAGAGAGGGAAGGTCAGTCGCGATCTCTGTGATCTAGCTTCAGCCGTGTGCCATGCTGTCACACCCACCATACCTGTTGGTCAGAGCCATCATGAGACCCTGATTCAAGGAGAGGAGAGATTGACACCACCCCTGATTGGGACCATGGCCAGTCACAGAGCTGGAAGGACACGTGGAATGGAACACAACCATCTTTGGAAAGCACAGCCTACCACGTGCTGTCTTCTGGTCTCAGCACCTCACATCCCTCCCCCATGCAGAAACACATGGCTCCTCGCCCCTGGGACTCCCAAGACTCTTCCCTTTGGGCATCGGGCTCAAGCTCAAAATCTCAGATACTGTCATCGAAATCAGGTTCAGTTGCGGCAGGGGCTCTTTAGGTGTGACCCCTCCCCACTCTCTGAGCACAGGTCTCTTGTTCTGTATCCCTATGAACTGAAGAGGGGATTTACCACACCTCCTAGGTGCCCAGTAGGCATACACACAATAACAGCCATAGATTTCCCTCTCCTCTTCAAATGTGGGAAGAGGCAATGAAAAGAACATAGCAATGGTCCATAGTAATTCTGAAATCTAGCTCAGAGATATTGGTAGTTCTATAAGTAACATACCATCCTAGAGACAATTTTCCATGGCTCTTGGGTCCTCTTTGTGGGCTCTTAATGGCTCACAACGGGTAAGCTTTCATTTCTGTGAGAAGTGCCTGGCACTTGCAGAATGATAGTTATTCTGAGACTGCTTTCTGCCTCTAGTCATTTGGTCATTCATGGTCATCTTTTCATTCTCTACCATCTCTGTCACTTGTAGTCTGGTGTGGTAGTGTTTTTTTTTTTTTTTTTTTTTAGATTTTATTTATTTATTGGACACACACACACAGAGAGAGAGAGAGAGAGAGAGATTACAAGTAAGCAGAGAGGCAGGCCGGTAGTGTTTTTGCAAATCAATTTCCATGAACCCCCCTGAACCTCCTGTGAATTGTGTTAGGTACACCTCATTAGTAAAAACCAGCCCTGCCAATCAAGAACAGCCCTTCTCTACCTTGAGCTTCCTCTAAGACGGCTGGGGGCACAGCTTGCCAATCCTTGGAAGTCCTATTGCTTCACTGGCGAGAATCTCCAAGGCATGCTTTCAAGGCTCCTGTCTATTTTAGGCATCTTCTGAGGTCTTAATAAAAAGTTTTATAATTACATTCTTAGGTCCATCTTTAGACCTTGTTTCCTGCCAGTGGCTTGGATGTTCTCTTTGCCCAGAAGCCATTTTTTAATTACAGTATTGTTTGCCATCGAAGAAGGTTGGAAATGAGAAATAGTTTCGTTATTTGTGGACTCAGAAACTCCTGGTTTCTTTAGACTTCATGTTTTATTCTTCAGCTCATCTTACATTTTACTTAGGCAGCGGGAGGAAGCCAGGTGGTGCTTGCAACGGTCTGCCTAGAAAGCTCCCTAACTGGACCATCCAGTTCATTAGGTGTGTTTTCCCATTTTCGACATTACTACAGGCGATGCAAATTTTCCTGCCGCTAATGAGGGTCCCTTTTCTCTAGCTTCTGGTAATATTTTCCTCTTTTTGTTTGAATGTCTCACTTCCCCCAAGCCCTTGTTGGCAAGCGTGGCCTGATTCCTGCTAGCAGCCACTTCACGACTCTTCAGGATGCCTCTTCCAGTCCCCTTTTAAAGTCATCTCCATGCTTCCATCTGCTGTGGCAGCACCCCACTCCAGCTACCCATTCTGTTCCAGCCCCTATGGCTGAATCACACATTACCTCAAAACTCTGTGGCATAACACAATGACGACATGAGTTTGCCTGAAGGATCTGTCCTCTGTGCAAGGCTCGGTGGGCATGGTTCATCTCTGTCCAGTCTTCCATGCATCTGGGGGGGCCTATGTGTGTCCAGATGAAACCTTCACACATGACCTCTCTGTGTGTTCTGGATTCCTCATGACATTGCCGAGGCCAGGTTGTGAGGGCTGGCACACAGAGAAAGGGACAGAGCGATGGAGTCAGAGGGGACACAGGGACACTGTCTCCACACTACGATCTAAGCTCAGAGGTCTCATAGCACCGTTTCTACCACACGCTATTAATCAGAGCGGTAACAAGCCCTTGAGCAATTTCCGGGGAAGGGAGCTTATACCTTGACTCTGGGTTAGAGGAATGTCAAACACATAGTAGGATATGGGATAAAACACGGGGCTATCCTGAGCCGTCTTTGGAAAAATATAAGGTGCTGCCAAGTTATGATGTGGTTGCAGCCAGTATTCTGGGAAAAGCTATAGATCTGTGGGTTATTTAAAGAATCAGAGGTGATTTTAATTCCCAAGCCATCTGCCCACAACCTGTGTGATGTTGACCAAATGAAATAATGCCTTTGCTTCTGTTCCTTTACCTGAGACCTCTCTTGTTTTGGTACAGCTGGCATGTCTTTCCCTACTTCACTTCCCTTCTTTCCTCCCTGTTCCTTGGGTAACTGTTTCCTTGCGGCTGGAGGTAACTACTCCCAGCTGCCATGAGAGGTCTGAGAAGGCTTTTACCTACTTATTCCAAGGAAGACATGGGATCTGCGCTGAACCACTAAGATTCATCCTCTGGGGAATTTGAGACTTAAATACAGAAACACAGATGAGGAAAATGGATTGAACAGAGTTGTTTTGGTGGTAGGAAGAATGCAGACTGTTGACGAATCCTTGAGCACTAAGTGAGCCTTCCAAAGACTGGTCATCCAACCTTACTTTCAGTTCTGTGAGGGAGGAATTAGTATTTTAGTAAGTGCCTTTTCAGGCTGAAGTTAGCTAGAGTTGGTTTTGAGTGTACCTAATCAGATAAGAAGAAGGTAATATGCCCTACCTCATGATTGTAAACATTAAGTAAATCCATGAATTTAAATTGCTGGACACACTGTGTCCAGGATTTGATAAAAGGTAGTTTATTATTATGTTTTTAAGTAATCTCTACCCCAGTGAGGGGCTTGAACTCATGACCCCAGGATCAAGAGTTGCATGCTCTACTGACCAAGCCAGCCAGGTGCCCTGGTAGTTCATTATTAATAACAATTTATCAATAGCGAGTATAATGTTTGTCTCACATACCTTCCTCCTTCCTGTTTCTCAGCAGCCAGGTCAGGAGAGGTTGACAGGAGGCAGCCCGGCAGGCCTTTGTAAGTAAACTGTAGCCACCACAGGCTAGATTCTCTCTCTCCATCCGCTCATTGTTCAGGGCCACACTCTCATCAAGAAGGACTTGGGGGCCACCTGAGTGAATCAGTCAGTTAAGTGACCACCTCTTGGTTTTGGCCCAGGTCATGATCTTAGAGTTGTGGGATCAAGTCCCCCCAACCCCATGAGCTCCTTGCTCAGTGGGGTATCTCCTCAGTATGTTCCCTCCCTCTCCCTTTGTCCCTCCACTCACTTGCACGTGCTCTCTCTCTCACATAATAAATAAATCTTAAAAAAAAAAAAAAAAAAAAAAAGGACTTGGGTCAGTGGGTCACGTGGACTTCTGTTCCCAGTCGTCACTTTAATCTCTGGTCTTCGTCACTCAACCCAGCTTCTTTCTCGATGGATAATCTCTTCTAGAAGAAGATGATCTATATTTGAAGGTAGCTGTATTTATAGCGTGAAGCTTCCTTTTCAACGGGTTTGGTAGGTGAGACTCACCTCCTTCTGTATTTCCCATAAAATAAGCAATTAGCCATTTCTTTCTCAAGGCACTGTTATGATGGCTGTTGAGTTCAGGGAGGTGAGACACTATGGGACCGGGCTGTCCTGTGGCATCCTTGGTATTTTTAATTACCTCTAACACACGCAGAGGTGTTTTCTGACAATGCAGCCAACGTTTTACCCCTCAGAGGATTCTAGGAATGTAGTTAATATTTCTCTGGATAGGATGGTACATGAACATAGTATGCCATCATTCTGAATGACCTTGCATCATTTTTTATTAGGAAAATAGGCAGAACACTCATTATCAAGAATTGTTGTCGTGGGATCTGCTGTAAGAGAAGTCCTTTGGGCAGTGGCAGAGCGTGAGGCTAATTCCAGGTTAAGAGGACACAATGTATCTTACTGAAATGTAGCATTTTTCATGAAGATGTGAGATACTGGGCAAGTCCTGAACCCTCTATGTTTGTGTTGACATATGGGCGTTAGCAGGATAATTAGAATATCTGCCTTGTAGGACTCAGTGAAATCATGCAGATAAAGTGATTAAGACATTGTTAAAAATTATAGGCATCTGTTAAATTTTTTTGATCACTTACCATTGCACTTCTTACAAGTGATGGAGGAAGGCAGCTGTGAAATGGATGCTGGGAGAAACTCAGGAGAAAGGAAAAGTATACTGGATTGGATAGCCCTGACTTTGATATCAGTGTGCACAGATATTTTGGTAACAGATACACACATGTACCACTGAGGAAATAATTTAACGTATCTGAATTTCAGATTCCTTGACAGTCAAATTCAGATAAACAGGAATTTGCCCATCTCCAGCATGGTTGAATCACATGGTAGATATTTATTTATGTTTTTTAAAGATTTTATTTATTTATTTATTTATTTATTTATTTATTAGAGAGAGAGAGAGAGAGAGCACAGGCAGGGGGAGTGGCAGAGGGAGAAGCAGCCTCCTCCCTGAGCAAGGAGACTAATCCCAGGACCTTGGGATCATGACCTGAGCTGAAAGCAGACACATCGTAACGGACTGAGCCACCTATTGTCCCACATGGTAGATATTTAATAAGAAGTTTTGAACTATTTCCCTGTAGCCATGCAGGAGCTCAGTCCTATTTATTTATGTGACCTTGGGTAAGTCACTCCTCTGGCCACCCACTGTTCACTGACAAAATGAGGAGATTGGACTATACGCCCTACATTATTCCTTCTAAGCCTGAAGTTGTAAAACTATGTTCAGAAGCAGGGTTGAAATCTGAAATAGTTCATGTTCATTCAGGAATAATTTGTTGGGCGACATTATATGCTAAACACTGTGCTAGGTTCTGGAGATTAAAAAAATTTTTTTCTAAGTATATAGCTCTTCTCCTCAAAGATCTCAGACTACTTGGGGTGGGGGCACACACACACACACACATATACACACTTAGAAAATAACCTAGAAGGAAGGTGATAGAAATATTTTTATGGTATTATGGAAACACAGAAAGGGAGAGCACCTAACCCTTCCTCAAAGAGGTGAGGTTATCTTTCTTGGAAGATATGAACACTGAAAGGTGCATAAAATTTAGGGAGAAAATGTATATGCTTGGTATAGTAGGGGAAGTGTGGCAATTCTATAATAAGAAACTGAGACACAGTGTGACTTATGGGAAAGCCACTGCTCATTCATACACAGGAACAGGAAAGAGCCATGGCTGCAAATATTTGCAGGATCAAATCTTGGTAAACCTTGCTGACCATGCCAGGGGCTCTCCCTCATCTCCATTGGTGCTGGGTAGGAATATGTGCAGGCAGAATGGTATCTAAAGAGAAATATGTCGCTATACTAAAGATCACAGACTTTGTTGGTACAATCCCTAGGTATAAGCCATGGTGCTGGTAGACAGTTTGTAGTCATGGATATCTGTCATTTGTGGGTACCTGTAATTTGTGAACACTGATGATCTCTGACTAGTGTACATTCTAGAATCTGATGCTGAAGTCTCTCTCTTTTTTTAAAGATTTATTTATCTGAGTGAGAGAGCATGGGGGCGGTGCAGAGAGAAAGAGAAAGAGAGAATCTCAAGCAGACTCCCCATCGAGTGTGGAGCCAGATGTGGGGCTCGATCTCACAACCCTGAGATCATGACCTGAGCTGAAGTCAGAAATTAGTGACTTAACTGATGGAGCCACCCAGGTGCCCCTCTGATGCTGAAGTCTTATGCATGTGAGTTCCTGAGCATTTGGACAATGTTCCCAATGGTATTCTATGGACGTCTTGACTGACTTGGTCCCATTACTGGCTACAGGACCCACAGCTTCCTGCCTTATTCTCCAGCCTGACAGCTGGGTTGACCTTCTTCCTCAACCTCTTCGCTAGGGTTACCCTGGTCTGCCCTTCACACTATAATCAGAATTTGGGAATTTTATGCCTTCAGATACTGCTGTGCCTGGCTGAGGCCCTTGTGAAATGTCAGTACCTTGGTTGGCATGAAGCGGCTTGTAAGATGGCTTCCAATCAGACTCACTTAGACCGCAGGGGAGGAGTGCTTCCTCCTCTCCCTCCTTCCCAGGTAATACTGAGCTTAGTCACATGACTTTCTTAGGTCAGAAGAGTGTGGATGGAAGTAAGAGGGCTAGTTTGAAGCTGATGCTTTGGGAGGCCTGGCCCCCTCCCACCAGCCCTTTTGAGTTGTTCTCATTGTTGAGTGGCCTTAAGCCAGGAAATGACTTGGTCATATATGATTTACAAAACCACCTTTGGTGGTTTAATAAAGGACAGATTTGAAAGATGTCAGCTATAAAATGGAAATGGTTTTGTCTGATCTGGGTAGGACAAGGAGAGGCGGTGCTCACCTGCGGGTCCCCCGTCCTTACTTGCCTGCTAGTCTGTTAGCACCACGGCTGAAGAAGTGCTACGGTGTTCCATGGAGTTAGACAAATCTCCTTTCCAGATGGCCGTTGGAGAGATTAAGAAGTTAATTAATATATTTTGGGTTTCTGATATGACCTCTGACCACTTTTCAAGATGGCAATGGAACACGTGCTGAGTTGCTGATCATTTATTGAATACTAAATTAAAGTTGATTTTTTAAAAAAATACTACAGTGAAATTGTCTTTACCCAGTTTTTGGGTAGAGTGTTTTGTTTTTTGTTTTTTTTTTTTTTTAGATTTTATTTATTTATTTGACAGAGAACGAGAGGGAGAGTAGGCAGAAGAGAGAGACACAAGTAGGCAGAGCAGAGCAGCAGGCAGAGAGAGAGGGGGAAGTGGACTTCCCTGCTGAGCAGAGAGCCCGATGCAGGGCTCAATCCCGGACTCTGAGATCATGACCTGGGCCGAAGGCAGAGGCTCAACCCACTGAGCCACCCAGGTGCTCCAGTTTGGAGACAGTTTTAAGCCACTTTGACAAATGGTAGAGACTCGTCTTATACCTGCATTACTGACTTGGCTAAACTCTGAATCCTATGACCTGGAATTCCTATATTGTAGAATTAGATATTCAGGCACGTGATTCTATAATTTAGTGATTTCCTAAGAGAATTTAAGAGTTACTTTTTTTTAATCAGTGGTTGTTCTCCTTATTTGCATTCTAACTTTCAGAACCTAATCCCTTCATATAATCGGTATCAGCTGTATTTTTTCTGATAGCTCTGTTTCACACTCTTTCTCAGGGAACCCAACAGGTAAGAATGCCAGAAAATTGAAATAGGAAAAGCAAACACTTATGGAGCGCCTACTACTGCCACGTGTTAAGATGAGTCAGCTCATTTGAGCCACAAGATCCAAGCACTTAGGTAACATCATCACCCTGTCTTTAAAGTTGAGGAATCTGGGGCACATGGGGGACTCAGTTGGTTAAGTATATGCCTTTGCTCAGGTCATAATCCTGGGGTCCTGGGATCAAGTCCCACATGGGACTCCCTGCTAAGGGGGAACCTGCTTCTCCCGCTCCCTCTGCTGCTCCCCTGCTTGTGCTCTCCTGCTCTCTCTGTCAAATAAATAAATACAATCTTAAAAAAATATATAAAGTTGAGGAACCTGTGATTCAGAAGCAACTTCCCAGTTGAGATATGACTGGATCCGACAGTAGCTTCGTCTCCAATTCAAGCAAGTCTCTGCTCTGTACTTTTATGATTTTTTAAAAATTTATAAATGATTTTATTTTTAGCTTCAGCATTGACTGACATATTTAGTGACAGAGCCTGGGGATCTATTCTGTACTTTTGATCAATCCCGTGACAAGACGCAAACAGCTATTCACTGATTTTTCTCCTTCTCAAATGAACAGAAAGCATGTGTTAAGGTGCAGAAACTCCCAGACATCTGTGTCAGGAAGAACCACCCAGAAGGGATGTCTGTTTCAAAGTTCCACCTAAAGAGACTTGGGCTCCCTTGTCCTCTGCAAGGCCAGAATCTTCATTTTAAAACGTCCCATAAATGTCCAAACACAGCAGGATCTGGTACAAACTCAGAAATGTTAGCTAAACAGATAAATGTTGAACAAAGTATCCAGGCTATAATGTTGAGCAAAGAAACCACAATTCTATGAACAACCAGAATCTGAATTCTAACCCGAGTTTGTTGCTTCCTGCTAAATTAGTAGAGATCAAGAGCTCTCTCTAAGTAAAATAAGAAGTGTAAAATCAGTACAGTAGTATAAAAAGTATAGTATAAGAAGCAATGGTGGGGTGCCTGGGTGGCTCAGTGGGTTAAAGCCTCTGCCTTCGGTTTCGGTCATGATCCCAGAGTCCTGGGATCGAGCCCCACATTGGGTTCTCTGCTCAGCAGGGAGCCTGCTTCCCTCTTTCTCTCTGCCTGCTTGTGATCTTTGTCTGTCAAATAAATAAGTAAATAAATAAATCTTAAAAAAAAAAACAACAAAAAAAATCTTAAAAAAAAATCTTAAAAAAATAAAAAGTGTGGTTAAAAAAAAATAATAAAAAATAAAAAGTGTGGTGGTATAATTAGTATCACAGCGATAGCTACCAACTGATTCCTATCCATCTCACCCCTACCTCCCTGTCTCTGGGTCCTCTACTGTTCCTTGAAGTTTAAATACTAATTCTTGAGCCTCTCTGGGCTTGTCCTGGTCATTAATTTCATATAAACATTCTTCCTTACAGAGGCTTTCTCTGACTCTTCTACAACACCCCTAGTCAGGCTTTCTTACTCTGCCCTATTTTTTAAATTAATTAATTACTATGCAATTTAATTGACATATGGTATATTATTTGTTTCAAAGGTAGAATTCAGTAACTCATCAGTTGCCTACAACACCCGGTGCTCCCTCCATCGAGTGCTCTCCTTCATGCCCGTCACCCCGTTACCCGATCCCCCCACCACCTGTCCTGTTTTGTTTCCGCCTTCCTATTTCCCACTTTTTCAACTTTCTTGATAGTCTCCTAATTGGCCATTCCCTCCTCCACTTGCGTGAAAGCTTCCCAGAATCAGACCAGGTCTGTCTTACTTTCACTTCATATCTGCAGAAACTAGTTGGGGAACCCATGAATAATTTGTGTATGAATGGATCGACCTGTTTCAATCAAGGAATTCTGAGTCTGGATACTACGGCTGGACACTCGGAAAAAAGTCAGAAGTTAAGTTAAACATGTGATGAACTTCCATTTTGACTATTTGATGAGGCTCACGCCTTTGTGAGACTATTTTGAACTTTTCTATCGTTTTTCAAGTTATCTTCCCAAAATAGACCCTAGTATAGAGCAGATCTCCCCATGGAGATGTTCGCATAATTTTGGAATAAAGTTTTTTTTTTTTTCCCCCAGAATGTCAACTCCACTAGTGGTGTGTGCCATCTGGGGGAGCAGCTGGGAGAAGGAAAACGGAGACTGAATGGGGTTCGGCCCAGTTTCCATCATTTCCGGGGTCAGAGAGCTCTCTCTTTGTTTACGGGAATGTTTGCCTTGTTTATAGCAAGTGTTGGAGCAGGGTTTTAGGGAAGACTTCCAGACACGGAGAAACAGGATATCAAATTGACAAAACAGGTGGTAGACTAATTAAAAAAAAAAAAAAAAAAGAAAAGAAAAGAAGGTAAAACACCCTATTACTAAGTAAATCCTTTGCAATCTGTTGAGCAGCTAATCCTGGGAAAGGAAAAAAATAAAAGCAGGCAACTCCCAAGCATCACAGTATTTGCAACAAAAATTCCTGTGTAATTTGTATCACTTGTGTAACCACAGGTGTAGTGAAGGTTTAATGTATTTTTGAAGTGTTCAAATGCCCACAACGGCAATTCAACAGCTGGGGCTGGAGATGTGTTTCCAAAACCAGATGAGAACGTGCACTGTCAGTCTGGAAAAGCAAGAGTTATTTGCATGCTCCCCCCCCCCCTGCCCCATTTTTTTCTTCCTTGGATCCTTTTTCTTTCTTTTCCTCCTTTCTTTCTTCCTTCTAGCCTTGCTTCTTTTTACTTTATTTTCTCTTTATTATGAACATCTTTGTTTGGGATGTTAAGCTGCCACTGCCTGATCTTAACACAAGGAACAAAGTCACCAGATGTCACAGGTGCCACGCAGGAGGAGACAGAGGAAAGAGTGTTTGTCGTTAGGCCAGCAGCGAGTCATTTTCTTACTAGGTTGAGTGTAGCTTTCAACTTGCCTGCTGGATTTCATAAGAACTGCATTATTTAAGACGATGAACAAGGCTTTCATAGACACTTTGGGGAGGGGGAAGAAACCGAGCATCTAAGGTTTGGTTTGAAAGTGACAAAGACTTCTCTTCCCTGTCTTCTTCCCCTGTTTTGACTTCATTAGAATGGGAATCAGCAAAATGATGTGGAAACCTGCTGGACTGTAAAAAAAGGGCAGTCTGGGCTTTCTTCTGTTTTGTGACCTTGGACGAGTTAGTCAACTTCTGGAGACTCAGTTTCCTGGTTAGTAAAATGAAGGAGATTTGGGTTCCCAGTCCACAAGAATGTTATTCCTTTTGTTGTTGTTGTTGTTAATGTTTTTAAGAATGCTGTTCTTAATAAATTGATTTTTGTTCCTGGTTCTTTGATAGACGCAGTGAACAGGTATAGTAATAAATAAAACTTATGTGCCAATCCCCATTCTAAGCACTTAACACATTTCAATGTTCTTAAACCTCAACCCGGTTGGACCTATGTTAATATTTTCTTTATTTTTTTCTGAGAAAATGTGAGACACAGAAAGGTTAAGTAACTGACCCAAGGTTACCTAATTTCTGGCATGGATGCAGAATTTGAACCGTGGCTGTCTAGAACCAAATATATGGTTCTCTTATCACATTGTGAGGGGGGGAGTTCCTATAATCTCCTATAATCTGTCAGTCCTGAGTTTCTCCAAATAGTAGTTGCTTAATCCTAAGTAAATGATTGTGCCTTACTTCCATCATTTGTAAGAGATTATCACGGTACCTTAATCAAGGCTGTTTGGAGGAATCAAATGAGATGATATTGTTATGTTAACCAGGATAGGTAGGATTATGATTCAGTAATAATTCAACTTCCAGACCTCAGTGGCTTAAGATTATAAAAATTGCCGTGACCTGCCTCATGCGTAGTGCGGTTGGTAAGATTTCTGCTCCCTGTGGTAACTCACGGATTCAGGCTAATGGAGGATCTAACAGCTGAATGGTATCTGCCCTGTAGTCAAGAAGGAGACAGTTGAAAAATTGCTTATTTCATTGCCTCATCCGAATGGGACCCACACCCCAGCCTTTGGTCAGAAGCAGTCACGAGGCTTTGCCTGACTCTAAGGGAGCTGGGAATGCAGGAGAAATCAGACACTGGCTGATCACTGCTCTCTCTATTGCAAACATGAAGGCCTTTCATAAGATTCCAGGCCCAGTTACCACTCAGTAAATAGTTGCTATTGTAGTTATCAACCTTAATAATAATCGAAGCACTAATAGAATTTTATCACCTATTATTGGGCATTTAAAAAACGAGTACTGTAGGGTGCCTGGGTGGCTCAGTGGGTTAAGTGGCTGCCTTCAGCTCAGGTCATGATCCCAGGGTCCTGGGATCGAGCCCCACATCCGGCTCTCTGCTCAGCAGGGAGCCTGCTTCCCTCTCTCCCTCTGCCTGCCTCTCTGCCTACTTGTGCTATTTCTCTGTCAAATAAATACATTCTTTAAAAAAATAAAAAATAAAATAAAAAATAAATAAAATAAAAACAGATACTGTAATTTGAAGCGTTCAACATGATAACTTTTTAAGAAGTGTTGAAATGTACAGAGATTAGCGAGAATGATAGAGGAGGACTTTTTGAACCCTAACAGATAAAAGTATTAATATTCCTAAATTGTGGGACAATTTGAAATAATTGTTCATATAGTTAATTAACTCTTATTTAATAACCCCCCATTATTTCTCTCTCTGTTACACTCACCTATTCATAAACAATAAAAAGTTGGGTGTCATCAATGGAACAACTTGCTCATCTCATTGGCTGATGGAATATAAATCATCGACATCCTTTTATGCCTCATCAGCTCATTTATAAGGTATTGCCCTTTATTATGACAGATTTTATGATATTTTGTGATGACCAGTCATGGAGAGAAAAAGGTTTAATGCACTGACATCTAATTTTATTATCTCTGGTACCTCTTCATTTTTTAGAAGCATTTCTTGACTTCGTGCCAGTTTAAGCATGAAGCTTTAAAAACTAGATGATGACAGGGTCGGGAATTAAACCTTTAAATCAGAACGGGATTAGAGAGACAAATCACAGAGAGATTTCAGTCATTTAGCATCCGTCCAGCATGTTAATAAGTGGTACTCATGAAATCAAAAGCACATCACAAAGCCTGTTCTCTGTAAGTTGTTTGTGTCTTAGGTGCCTTTTCTGGGGTGTGTGCTTCACACTGGCCCAAGATGAGGGACAAGGACCCACATGCACGGAGTTCTCACTCTATTCAAAATACCATGTTCGGTCTTTACCTTATGTTCCCTCCCTTTATCTTCAAAACATACTGCCAGGGAGTTACAGTCATTTTCGTTAAAATGTGAAAAAATTAAGAATGGAAGAAAAATGAGGAAAATTTAAACTTGCTTCACACAGTGGCTTTCTCTTCTAAATACCTGCTCACCTTCAGCTTTGCATCTGCTGTTCCCTCTGGTCAGAATGGTCTCTGCCCTGACTGGCATCAGCTCATCATTTAGCTCAGTACGAATGTCTTGGGTTTAGGGAGGGATCTTCCCTATGGGAAGTCACTCCCTTTTACATCTGCTTTGTTCGTTGTTATGGCACGTACACACATTCCGTTTTAAGACAGTACTTTGTTGGGGGTTCCTGGGTCACCCCGTGCGTTAAATGTCTGCCTTGGGCTCAGGCCATGATCTCAGGGTCTTGGGATAGAGCTCCTCCTTGGGCTCCCTCCACAGTGGGAAGCCTGCTTCTCCCTCTCCCTTTGCTGCTTGTGCTCTCGATCGATTTATTTTCTCAAATAAATAAATAAGATCTTTAAAAAAAAAAGAGAGAGAGAGAGAGAAACAGTACTTTGTTGTTTATGTGCTTATTGGGTATTATGTCTTTCTATTTCCACTAAAGTGCAAGCTTCTGAGGGCAAGGGTCTTCCTCACTGTTTTATCTCCAGAGCTTAGATGAATTTCTGGCAAAGAGTAATTTCTTACTAAGTACTATTTCAAGTGAATCAATATTTGTTTGTTTGTTTGTTTGTTTTTCCGCTGGAGATGCTGATGGTCCAAAAAGAGAAGTCACTTGCTTAAGCTCACACATCACAAAAATGCAGACCTGGGTCTGGAACCCAACCAATAACCGTAACAGGTAGCACTGATAGAGTGAATTACTTCTGTGCCACTCGCTATTCGCTCGGATGGTACTTTGGATGTATTACTTTGGCTAATCTGCACTACCACCCAATTGCTTTTTAATTCTCACTTTACCGTGGAGGAATATGAAGCGGAAAAGTTCAGCAGCTTGCTCACAGTCTCCCAGCTCCTTGTGAGCGCTGGGTACTGTACTCCGCAAGCTGGAGTTTTCGAGTACCAGACATTCTTTTATTTGGCAAAATCTGGGACTGCCCTTTAGCCAGCCTTTTCTGCCCCAGTAAGGGGAAAGGGAACTGGCATACAAGTCTTTCAATTATCTGCACTGGCTCCGTTCACCAGCCCCAGGAATTGCAGTCTGCTTAGCCACAGGAGCTCAGTGACTCTCTGGTGATGTGTGAATAAGTGGCTGAAATGGAACACAGAACATTTATTTCAGGATCAGGGAAGCTGGTTGGCTGAAAGGTTAATTGCTTACACTGTATCATTTAACCTGGCCAAGATTTCTGACAGGGAGGAAACTGAGAACCCACAAAAAGCCATATATAATAACGATTTTATTTATTCATTTGAGAGAGAGCACACGTTGGGGGAGGGGCAAAGGGAGAAGGACAGCAGCTTCCCCGCTGAGCAGGGAGCCAGATGCAGGGCTCGATCCCAGGACCCCAAGATCATGACCTGAGCCAACGTCAGATGCCTAACTGATGAGCCACCCAGGTGCCCCCATACTTATATTTCAATCATTTGTGTGGGTTGAAGGTTGAATTTATATCTGGATTAGATAGGTCGCAAAGAAGTTGGATAGAACCAAGTATCCATCCAAGTAATGGTACAGACCCTTAAGTTAGCACCCGTGGGGATTTGTGGGTTTCACTTTCCCTCAGGGTTTTCATTTACTCTAAAACCGAAGTACAAAGAGTAGCCTCCTAAAGGCAATTCCTTATATAAATTTCTTTTTTAAAATTTTATTTTGTTTTTTAACAGTAACCTTTTAAAAAATATTTTATCTTTTACTCAGTGTTCCCAAATTCATTGTTTATGCACCACACCCAGTGCTCCATGCAATATGTGCCCTCCATAATGCCCACCACCAGGCTCACCCAGCCCCCCCACCCTTTTCACCTCCAAAACCCTCAGTGTGTTTCTCAGAGTCCACAGTCTCTCGTGGTTCATCTCCCCCTCCGATTTCCCCTCACTTCTCCTCTCCATCTCTCAGGGTCTTCCCTATCACTCCTTCTGCTCCACAAGTGAGTGAAAACATGGTAATTGACTCTCTCTGCTTGGCTTATCTCAGCATAATCTCCTCCAATCCTGTCCATGTTGATACAAAAGTTGGGTATTCCTCTTTTCTGATGGCTGAGTAATATTCCATAGTGTATATGGGCCCCATCTTCTTTATCCATTCGTCTGTTGAAGGGCATCTTGGTTCTTTCCACAGTTTGGCAACCATGGCCATTGCTGCTATGAACACTGGGGTACATATGGCCCTTTTCACTACATCTCTATCTTTGGGGTAAAGTTCTTAAGCACAAATAGTGCGCTTAAGTCTTAAGGCAAGAAAACCAGTTCTAGACAAAGAGAAGATTTTATCTTTTACACTCCATGCTATCAAGTCTGGTACTCTTTCGCATATAAATGCAGTGATTTGGGGATGCCTTCCTTAAGCACATTTTTATCCCAACTGTCAGTGGGAGAGGGGGTCCCTACACACCATCTGGGTTCTCCCTACTTGGCTGTGGGAAAGAAAGGTCAAGCTCAAGGAAGACTAAATGTAGATTCCAGTTCAAATTTTAGTTCTTCTCTGTATGAGCTGTGGGACCTTTGGAAAAATCACTTAATTCCTCTATGTCTCAATAGTCTTCAAACCTGTGAAATGGGCTAGTGCCTACACAATATGGTTGTTGTGACAATAACAGGAAACAACAGGTGCAAAATGTGTACCATAGGTTCCGGCTCAAAATAATTGCCAAAAACTGTTAACCAATAATACCAGTGCCCTTAAATAAAAATTCATCAATGCAAGTACCACTTGTGCCTTTGTCGTTGACCTTCCTTCCACCAGATATAGTTGCTTTCTTGCTTGTCTGTTCCTTGTTTCCAAGTCTATCAGTATAAGGCAAGACCGAGACCGCACCCAAACAATTGCATTCCGGCCATATTGGTTATATAATCACACTGACCTGTCCCATCGGCATCTTTAATCATTTTAAAAGTAGTTCTGACTTGACCATATTCTTGTTTAACTATCTTAAGCAAATTAATTAGCTTTGTGGGGCCCCTGATGCCATTAATTCATGGTCTATAAAACCTCAGACCTAATTGAACTTTTTAATATTGTATCTTTACTACCTGATATAAGTGTCTTTTAAATTATAAGAATTGCTATAGTTAATACCTTATTAAATAGCTACATATATATGGAAGTATGAAACATTTCCAAGATTGCCAAGTAATCAAAACTCAGATTTTAAAACAAAGATGATTTTATTTCTCTTTTATGATAACATAAAAATATCAAGAAGTTTGTGTCGCAAGAGTAGTATAGGGGTCTCCTATTAACAGCTTGCCAAGAATGTGTGGCCACAGGGCAGCATCTGGTATCTGAGAGGTAATCAGTAAAATATTCATGAACTGAAATACATAAACAAAGAAATACGCCCTTTAAACCCACAAAAATCACAAATACTACTTCACACGCATTAGGATGGCTGTACTCAAAGAGATAATCACAGGTGTTGGTGAAGATACTGAGAAACGGGAGCTCTCAGAACCAGCGGGTAGAGATGGAAAATGGTACCATCCCTTTGCAGAATTGTGTTCAGCAGTTCCATTCTGGCTGTGTTCAGCAGTTCCATTCCTACGTATATACCCAAGAGAAGTAAAAACGTGTTAACATAAAAACATCTACATGAAAAATCATGGCAGCATTGTTCATAACAACCGAAAGAAGAAACAGCCCAGATCTTCCTCGGCTGATGAATAGATGAATAAAATGTGGTAAACTCATGTAACTGAATGTCCTTTGGCAATACAAGGAAAAAAGCACTGATACAGGCTACAGGGGAACTTGGGAAATAATTATGTTAAGTGAGAGCAGCCAGCCACAGAAGACTACATGGTATGTGATTCCCTGTTTATGAAATATCTCGAAAGAGCAAACCTTTGGAGTCAGAAAGGAGATCACTAGATGGCAGAGGGTTGTGGGGAAGAACGGGGGAGATAGACGGCTGATTGGCTTAGACTTTCTTTCTGAAGCGACAAAAATGTGCCAAATTAGATCACAGTGGTGGTTCTATGAGTCTATAAATATAAAACCCGTTTAATTGTACAATTTATTTGGGTGAAATATGTACTCTGTGAACCGTAGCACATAAAGCAGCTCAAGTAAGCTGCCTAAAAACCTTGTTTGGGGGCGCCTGGGTGGCTCAGTGGGTTAAGCATCTGCCTTCCTCCCACGTTATGATCTCAGGGTTCTGGGGGTCCCATATCAGGCTCTCTGCTCAGCGGGAAGCCTGCTTCTCCCTCTTTTCCCTCTGACTGCTGTTCTGCCTGATTGTGCTCTGTCTCTCTGTCAAATAAATAAATAATCTTTAAAAAATTATTTTTTAAACCAGATTACAAAAAAAAAAAAATCTTAAAAAGAAAGTAACTTGGAAGTCAAGTTAAGGGGCCATGGGTGTAATGATTTGAGTGTCCATATGAAAAATCAATATGATTAAGGGAAATATACTACATATGTCAGACCCCATGAATTCATAATGATACTTCACAACTCACTGATTTGTTTTAGAGAGTATCAGGGAGCCACTTATTATTCTAAAAATAGGGACAGAAAGGAAGATATTAAGCACCTAATCTGCTTTTTTTTTTTCTGTTTGAAAACAGCATCTCAGAGTAACCCAATTTATTGACAAAGAAGTACTTCTTTTTGTAGCCATATCCATCTAATAAGGGAAGAAACAATTAGAATTACAGTATTAACACTTTACATGTCTTTAATAAAATCATGAGTATAAGCAATACATGATCACTAATATATTAAAAAGAAATAACCACTATTAATTGGGTGCTCCAATGGAACTATGCAATAGCACCTATACATTAGTGTTGCCAAGAGAAATCAGATCTCTAAACAGAGGATTATGTTTGGTGACATGATGGAGAAGCAAATAGCAAAATCCTGAATGTGGGGATTCTATTGGATAAACAATCCAGTTTTATCAAGAAATTAGTTGCAAAGGGGAATAAAAAGAGACAATCTCAATTTAAATAGAATTAAGGGACATATCAAAATGTATTATGTGGGTCTTGTTTGGATTTTGATTAGGAAAAATCAACTGTAAATATGTATATTTGACTACCGGAAAAATTTCAACACTGATGAGATATTTTATGGTATTTATTTTTTATGTGATAATGGTATTATGACTGTGTCTTTAATGAAAGTCCTTATCTTTCAGAGTTACATACCGAGGTATTTATGGATAAAATTATGTCTGGGAATTGCTTTAAAATAAGCTAATAACAAGGTGAATTCAGTGGGAGTGTAATAATACAAGAATGATCATGATTTGATAATTGTTGTAGGTGGTGATAGGCACATAGGGGTTCATTACACTGTTCTCCCTATGCCGAAATTTTTAATGATAAAAGTTAAAAATACATGCACTTAAAATATTCATGCAGATGCGCATACAAGCAAAAGCTGTACATTAAACTCGTTAGAAAAATTGCCTATTGGGACAGATGAAGAGTTGGAGCAACGTCGAATGCAGGGAAGGAACAAAACAAGGAAGGAGTGTGAAAGGACCCATGATAATTGTGTGGCATCGAATGAGGAATGTGGTTGATCTAATCCACTTTACCTGAGGTCCAAAGCGGGAAATGGAGCAAGAAAATTCAAGGTTGCCTGTACACTTAATGTCAGTCTTACTTGCATGCAAATATATTTTCTTCACTTGGAAAGAAAGTTGAGGAGGACCACCCAGGAATGATGTCTTCATTGATGGTCACCACATATGTATCTGTGCCCAGGAAAACAAAAGTCACAATAGTAACAAGCACAGACTGTAGAATCTAACCGACAAATCTTACCGCTTCCGTTTTAAGTAAGCCTTGTTCAAACGATTGCAGTTACATTAGTCAATACATTTTAGGCTAATAAATTGTTTTGTAGATTCTCAGAGCGATTCACTTAGGCTGGAAGGGTGTTCTAATAATAAGAACCATTAACCATGAGCTACATCTCCTAAGATAATTCATTGCGGAAAGCCACATTCAACACAATGATAGAGTCCTGCCAATTGTCTGTGGTAATTCCAATTTTACCTGTGGAGAGGTCACTAAATGTTACCTTCTGGAGCTCATCTTGTCATTATGAAGGTATTTTGTAGTCATGCAAAATACCTCAGCTGGGAAGTAATGCGAGTTCATTTTAAGCCTACTATTTGGTCAAGAGCCAAGCGATTTAGTGAGCTCTCCAAGACGTTCCCCAGCGCACTTCTCTGAAATCTCCGTAATTCATGTTTTCTTCCCATCAACATTTCATGGACCCAGGTAGCATCAGAAATCTCGTAAACTTGGCTCTGGATAAAAGAATATTGTCTCTGGCTACTTTTTCGGCCGTTTCCTGGCTTAACTTTCAAAATAAAACATATTGACTATCATTTAGAAAAAAAAAACCAAAATGCTTCAGTTTTCCATGGGATAGCGCATTGCTGGAGAATTTGCTTTCTTTCTTGTTTGTAAAAACATTAAAAAGGTGCTGAAGGGCTTCTAAAAGATGGGCAGCAAACTAGATATGGAGAAAAGGCCATTGCAGTAAGGGCAATCAAGACAAAAGAATAATTTTCCTGGCTCATATAAACAATAATTAAGAAATCAGTCTGGTTTCAGCACAGCAGGATTTTGCCATCCAGATAATGTCCTCAAGAATCCATGTCAGGTTCTGGCTTTCTGCTCTACTTCCCTGAGAGTTTGCTTCAGTATCTCATGGATGCTTTTCCCTCATGATGGGAAAGGTGGGCCCCTGTGTGTTCAGGCCTGTACTGCCCTTTCTGCTCAAAATCCCAGAAAAACCCTCCTCCCCACTTGCCCACCATCTATTTGTGAACTTACCTTACCAGATCTAATGTAGATCTGTTGAAAGTCACTTTTAATACATATTGTAACTGTTACCTATTGACCAGAAAAAAGGAAACCGCTTATGGATAAGGGTTAACATATTTTTTTCTCCCCTCTCTTCCTAGGAAGTCCCTTTTTTGATGTGGGTTTGACACCTTTGTGAGGCTGACAAAGATAAGGCAAGGCACACAGGTAGCCTTGGAAGAGAGAGGGAATGGTAGGTCTCTTTCTAGGAGAAAAATCATAAGGCTACTTTCTGGAAAAGGAAGTGCATTCTGAAACTATAATTTGACTTACCTTGTATCCTTTTCATAAAAGCACTGCTCCCATTCCTGAGGACTCTGCCCACAAGCCTACAAAAGCCCACATGGCCAAATCACATCCCCAAGGTCCTGCCTCCAAAACCCTCAATGGTGGGGGAAGAATTTTGACACAGGAGTTTTGGGAGGGACACAAACATTCAGTCCATAAGGCTGTACTTTTCCTAATTCACTAATTTTTCTGCATGTGAATAGTCAGATGTAGGGTTATAGCAGGGATCAGCAAAATAAAACTGGTGAACCAAGTTGTCTTGATGATGATTTTTGAAGTAGGAGATTTTCAAAGGAATGATCTTATAATTTGTAAAAGGTTGGGGGGAAAAACCATTTTTGAGACATGAAAATTAGATGTAAGTTGTACTATCCATACGTAAAGTTTTGTTGGAACACAGTAACACACACTTATTCACATATCGTCCATGGCTGCTTTCCTGCTCTGAGAGGGACTAGTAGTGATGGAGAATGTTTGCTCCTCAAAGGCTCACCTATTTATTACCTGGTATTTACAGAAAATCTGCTTTCCCCTGGGTTGTATACAAACCCAAAGGAGATGTTCAAGGAATAAAATGCAACTCAGCTGGGTCATCTGAGGGCCTGAAGACTGGAGGGAAAACATAATTAAAATACTCTGATGTAAAAGGCAAGTGATTTCAGGGTTTCTCTCTCTGTGTGTATGTGTTTCTCTTTGAAAACTGTGATGATCTTTGGCTGATGGACTATGAAGTCGGCAGCATCTGCCAACACTTGCAGGAAGTTAATACTGAAGATTTGAGACTGCCTTGAAAGGTCTCCTTGAATAGTCCCCAAATAGCTGACCTTCAGGTGTCCTTGTAGCATTCCCACAGCCAGTGTTGTTTTGTGCTTGGGCAGTAAACTCATGAAAAGAGTGACTAAGTAAGTTGACAACAATCGTATGCTTTTTTCTATGCAGTTTAGGATTGCAGGGGAAGAATTCTGAGGTTGGTGATATGTAGATCACCTATAACCAATCAATCACTCTCTCAACTATGTATAATATATATTAAATTATAGATATATCTCTATGTAGATATATATTATTGTATTATATAATATATACCTAGGTCTATAGAATATATAATATATATGATATATAGAATATATGTCTATTATATAATAATTACTATATATCATCAAATATAGTAAGAGATATATTATTATATATTATATATTTTATAGACCTAGGTATCTATTGTATAGATATGGATGTAGCTATCTAGGTATCTGGACAAGGGCAGTGTAATAACTAGAAAGGAGGAACATCTCAAAGAAACTAATAGCGTGTCTGGAGTTGAGTATGGAAATGTGTGAATGGGAGATAAACCTAGAAAAGTAGAAAGTTAACAAATGTAAAAATATGAAATTACCAAAATAAGCAGTTGACATTGAGTAAGCAGGGGGAGACACCAATGGCTTTTAGTCATGGCAGCTAATTAGAATCATGTTTTAGTAAGCCGATTCAGTGACTATGTTTTTGAAACATTTGACTTGTCTTTTGCCTGTGGACGAAAATCAGTCCCTTTGTCCAGCATGAGCTCAGGAGCTAAGATCAGGTGAGTTCAGAAATGGTAAGTTTTTACAGTCTGTCGACTGTGTCTCTCCTGAGACCTGTTATTACGGATGAGTGGTGGTGTAGTATTCCTGAGATAATGCATTTGAAAGTATTTGAAAAACCATAAGGAACCATATAAATATAAGGATTATTACTCTCATCATCATCATAATCATCGTAATTATTATTCCTGCATTGCAGTCTTCTGTGGGGGAGCTGGCATTCAGTGTGTGCTCTCCTTTGTGAGCTTTGAACTTTTTTTTGAGTTATGATTTGTACAGATTTGGCAACTCAGAACCTCCAGCCTGGAACTTATTAACCTTACTAATGTAATTGACCTAAAACTATGTTCACAGTTAAAGGCATGAAGTTCCTTGGAAAACACAGTTGGCATTCTGACGTGAGGGATGGCCACCGTTCCATGATCCTGGGGAATCTGGGAAGGAGAAAACATTCCTGTGGTTTTCCTTTTGGAATGGATTGTTCTCTCAGTGGGGGTAGAGGAGGAAGTCAACTACCACCTTGGCCCATGGAACCAGCATCCAGGACTCTTCAGCTCGCTCAGACAGAGGTGGTTTTCTAGCAACAGAGAATAATATAAACTCCCAAATTCTATTTCGTTCTAAAAGGTCAGTGGCAAAGATAATGGCTCTTGTCTCTCTTGGAAAAGTGAGAAGTGGATAATCCAAGGGTCTTAAGTGGGAAAAGACTTTTTTCCCGCTACCCGTGGAGAAAAGTTCTGCACTAGTTAGTCAGGAGTTACTGATTATGTAAGATAAGGAAGAGATAGGGAACGGAGAGCTCTTTATTCAATGAAGTGACCATTCTGGTGGCGGCATCAGAAGTAATCAAAGACCATGGGGGCAGTCCTTTCTACTTGGCTTAAAAAGGAAAACCCACCTGTAACTCAACAGCCTGCTGGTCTTGTTATTTTACAATTTAAGTGAAGCATAAAAGCCTTATTTCTTATGTCGTTTTACCCTCCTCCACTTATGAAAGAATCATTTTGGATGTTTCCTCTACATGACTGTGGAACTCATCAGACAGGTATAGTTTTTGCTTCCATCATCAAACATAATTTAGGAAACTCTACGGGAGAAGTCGTGTATTCTATGATTCATATTTTCATTTTCGGTGCTCTTTCTCATTTATTTCAAGACTCTTTTCTTTCATCCTTTCTTTTCTGACTGAGTGGCTTCTTTCAGCTTCTCTTTAAGAGTAGAGATGCCAGTGGCAAATTCTCTTACTTATCTCTCATCTGAGAATGTCTTGATTAACCCTTTGTTTCAGAAGTATCCTTGGTTGGGAGAAGGATTCTGTGCTCTTGTTGTTTTCTTTCAGCCATGAGAAAGTATCATGCCATTTCCTTCTGGCCTCCATGATCTTTTAAGAGAAATCTAAACCACCAGAGTTGTTTACATGTATATGTAATGTGTGTATGTGTCTGTGTGTGTGTGCGTGCACATGCAATATCTATCTATCTTGTCTTTAGTTTTCAGAAATTTGACTATAATATCTTGGTATGGATTTCTTTGAGTATATCCTATTTGGAGGTATTTGTTTGCAACTGTAGGTTTTGGTCTTTTGCCAAATTTGAACATTTTCCAACCATCATTTCTTCAAGTATTTCTTTATCTGTACCTTTTGTGTCCTCTCTGTTTGAGACTCAAATAGCGTGTGGGGTGGATATTGTATTTGATGCCTCAGATCCCCAAGCTTCCCCCTCCCCCAGTCTACTCTTTCTGTTGGACAGATCAGGTAATTTCTGTGGTTCTTTCTTTAGGTTCAGTGAATTTTATCTCTTCCCTCTCCATCCTGATGTTGAGTCCATTCATTGAGTTTTAAAATGTTTTGGTTATTAAATTTTTCAGTTCATAAATTTCCACCTGATTCATTTTCATATAATCTATCTTTGCCTATATTACCTATTTCTTTGCTGAGACTTTATATTTTTTAATTTATTATTTATTTGTTTGTTTATTTATTTTTCAAGTGGGCTTGATGCCCAACATAGGGATTGAACTCATGACCCTGCAATTAAGAGTCACAAGCTCTACTGACTGAGCCAGCCAAGAATCATGAGACTTTCTGTTTTATAAAAGTGTTTCTAATGTGTTAGTAATTGCTCACTGAAGCATTTTTATGGTGTTGTGATGGCTGCTTTCATATCTTTGTGCCATAATTCTGTCATGCTCTCATCCTGATGTTGGCATTGATTGGTTGTCCTTTATAGTTGAGTTTTTCATTCAGTTTCCGGGCCGGCATTGGGCCAGTGATCAAGTCCTTCTTACTTTTCAGGGTTTGGACATCATCTCCTGTAGGAAGCTTTTCCTGACATCCACATGCAAGTTTTGGTTAAATGCCCACTCTGGGCTTTCAGCCTGCTTTCTCCCCCCATCAAAACACCAGACTATAATGTATTTCATACTGATTTACTTGTATCCCTCACTTGATTAAGAGCTCTATGATCTTCAGTATTGCATCCTATATCCAGAACGACTCCCACAAAGTATTGGGTGCTCTAAAAAGTCTTGTTGAGGAACTCTTTTTTTGCTTTGATTTATTTTTATATCAGACATATTATATATGATCTCAGGAGTGAATAAATGGACTTTCAAAGAAAGGCTATGCTTGGTGGAAGGCAGAAAATAAGAGACCATAAATATATAGGATTTTTTTTCTAAATTTATAGAAATTTTCCCCATTATAATAGAATATATGAGGAACTTGGAGACCTGGGGGATATAGTCTTTGTGACAGTATCTATTATGTCCTAGTATGTAAACCTTGCATGTCCTCTCTTGCCCAAAGATTCTACTCCCATGTCTTATATACAGAAGACACTCTATAAATGCTGCTTTAATGGAATTTGATTAATTATCTACCCAATTATTATCCACCCTTTGGGTAGATAATAAATCTACCCAAAGGGCTTTGATAGGCCCTTTGCAAATTTAGCCTGAGTCACTGACAATAAAGCTGACTTAGCCACTGGGCTCAGACAGAATGTGTTTTAAGTCAGAACAGGGTAAAATATACTTGACTTTTTAGTTGCTGCTAGAGACCTACCCTTCTGAAAAACAACCAACCAAACTGGGAGCCTTGGATAGGGCTAGAGGTTGGGTGAAGCAAGTGACACATTCTCTCTGGAGCATGAAATGGGAGGGGCCCCAAATACTCAGTGATCAAGATAAGTAATTTTCAGTGCAGTCATTCTAAATTCAAAACTCATAAAAAAATTCATCATGAGCAAACTATTAATATTTTAAATAGAGACAAGCTGTCATTGCTCCACACACCTGCCTTGCTGTGCACTGAGAATAGTCATTTTGGATCAGCCTGCGGTTGATTCCTGGGCCCTGTGGCCATTGTCTCTCGGGCTTCCCCCAGGTGGGTGTATGAAGGCTGACATTAGCACGTGAACAGATTAGGCAATGCAGGGCTTTATATATAGTTATGCTTTTTTTTTTAAATTCAAGTAAAATTGACATACAGTGTTATATTAATTTCAGGTGTTCAATATAGGGATTCAACAATTCTGTACATTACTCAGTGCTCATCATGAAAAGTAGACTCATTTCCCGTCACGTATTTCACCCATCCCTTTATTGTAGAGTTTTTAACTTATTTTCACTTGGTTGGAAATATGAGAAGATACTTTATAAGTGTATGTAGAGGTATGTATTTTCTTTCAATTCCAGAATTGTTTGGTAGATCACTGACCTTGGAGATATCCATTAGATACCATGTTATAAGATGCAAAGGATGTCTGGTTTGCTTGAACCTCATGTCTCAGAATCCAGTCCAAGGACAAGATTTAGACTCGGAGTGAGAGGGCACAAGGAATCCACCGGCGTGGCCAACTTCATTTGCTGAAGGGGCTATAAAGTCAAGCAAAGGTGATTGCCCAGAGCAGCTACTTTTCCTAAAAGCAAAGAGAATGGGAATAAGAATTTTCTTCTGCACACGGCTCTCCATCCACACATACCAATGACTATACATACTCAGCAATTCACTGGGTGAGGGGAAGAGGTGGTTGTTTAAATTTTAGAAGTTGCAATTATTTATAATTGTTCTAAATACTGTATTTAAGATGTAAATTTAAGCCTCTGTGTTCACCAATCACTTCTCCCTCTGTCTCCTACTACATGAAGAGATAACTAATGTCTTGGATTTGTATTTGCTATTAGGTTTCTTTTGTTTGTTTGTTTTGTTTTGTTTTAGATTTTATTTATTTATTTGACAGAGAGAGACACAGCAAGAAAGTGAACACAGCAGAGGGAGTGGGAGAGGGAGAAGCAGGCTCCCAGTGGGGAGCCTGATCTAGAGCTCGATCCCAGGACCCTGGGATCATGATCTGAGCCGAAGGCAGACGATTAACCACTGAGCCACCCAGGTGTCCCTGCTATTAGATTTCTGCTGATGATAAGTAAGCTTCTTCAGCATCATATGCGATTGGTTTGCATAATAGTACGTGTGTGTGTGTGTGTGTGTATCGATGTTATCTTCAGCAACTTGCTTTTTTTTATTTGAGGTTATAAAAGGTATATCATTAATACATGTAGCTCAAGCTGATTTATTTTTAACTTCTGTATAATATTCTGTTGTGTGATGACCGCTAAATTATTTGTCCATTTTCCATTAATGGACTTTTAATTTCTGTCCATCTATCCTATTATGCAAATGTTGCTTTCTTGGACACTCTTGAACATGTCTCCTTATCCAGGGTAATGACTCAAAGGACAAATGCTAAATTGTGAATATGCACAGTACTGGCTTTCCCAGTTATTGCTGAATGGATCTCCAAAGTAGTCATACCAATTTGCAGTCCTGTCAACATCTGTGCCTATAGATGGTACTCAGACTTTTTCAGATTTTTGTCCATGTGCTAGATATAAAATAGTACTCATTTCAGTTTACTTTATTTTTCTCTGGTTACAATGAGCTCAGAAATCTTTTATATGTTCAGTATTCATTTATATTTCCTTTCTTTGGATTTCATATGTATATTAGATATCATATATGTTAGATCTATGGATAAATCTGTATATATACATAAAATCAGTTTTTCTATTTGGTTATTTTAAGTTTTCTTACCGAGTAAGAAAGTCTTTTTACTCTGGATACTAATTTGCTAATCATTTGTTATTCCATGTAAATATATTCTTCTGATCTATTATCTGTCTCTAGACATTCAAAATTTCTTTTGATGAACAATTATATTCTTACTCTAGTCAAATAATCGACATTTATTATGATTCTTGTTTTATTATATTTTATGTTAAAAATCATTCTCTGTCCCCAGATCATAAATATCATTTCTTATGTTTCCTTCTATAGTATTTAAAGATATTTTTTCATATATTGGTCTTCAGTTCCCTTATGTGTGTGTGTGTGTGTGTGTGTGTGTGTGTGTGTGTCTTCTATTTATTTTTTAAATGATACCTAATTGTCCAAGTACCATTTGCTGCAATTACAATTCCATCCCAGGTATTAAATTTTAAAATATGCTGTTTTGAGCTCTGTCTTCTATCCACTAATGTTTTAGGTTTACCAAGACAGACCTGTGTACTCTTCCTTCCCATGCCCAGACACATATTTAAGAAAATCATGCTTTCACCTTCTTTGTCTTCTAGCTCGTCTAGGTTATTTTGTTAATTTGTTCTTCCCTATAAATCCTATCTAACCGGTCTGTTAAGTTACAACAAAAACCCCGTTGGAATTTGTATTGAAATTGCATTTGGAAACCTCCCTCATCTTTATGTGACAAAGTCTTTATAGCTTGAAGACTATGAGTGAGTCTTTTCAACTATTCACAGAGTATATCTCCATTAATTGAGGCCTTCTACCTTATTTGTCAATAGTTTCTAAGAGTACCTAAAAATCCTACATTCTTGTTAGAATTTTTCTTAGCTATTCATAATTTTGTTGGTGTTTTAAATATTACTTTTGAAAATTTTATTTTTTGGTATCTAGGATGTTTTTTGAAGATTTTATTTATTTATTAGACAGAGATCACAAGTAGGCAGAGAGGCAGGCAGAGAGAGAGGAGGAAGCAGGCTCCCCGTGGAGCAGAGAGCCCAATGTGGGACTCGATCCCAGGACCCTGGCATCATGACTGAGCCGAAGGCAGAAGCTTTAACCCACTGAGCCACCCAGGTGCCCCAGTATCTAGGATTTTTTAATAGAGATCTCATATGCAGCAACCTTGCCAGACTCAAATGTCTTTATATATTAAAAAATACATCTATGATCCCTGCCCTTTCCTTGACATTTCCTGTGCTCTATTCATAGCAGAATGGTGGAAAGCATTGGCTTTGGGAGAAGAATGGGACAGAAATTCTCATTCTGAAATCTGATTGCACTGTGGTCCCTGGAGGCAATTATGTAATCTCTCTCAGTTTTAGGGATATTTGTTAAGTCATCCCTCTGTACCTCAGCAATATTAAATAGTACCTCATTTATTGCCTGAGCAGGAAAATAAGCTCTTGGGGGTAAAATGTTTGGCATGCAGTAAGCACTTCATAAATGTTAACTACTACTGTTATTAGTATTATGTTATTGGTTATTTCCAGCAGGCATCTTTACCCATTTGGGAGTGCAAATATTTGTGCAGTTTCTTAAATCTGGGGAAAATTAAATGTCACCTGAATCTATAACAGGGTCTCTCAGCCTTGGTTATAAAAACCTGGGCTGGATAATTCTTTATGGGGGACTGGTCCTGTATACGGTGAGGTGTTTGGTAACATCCTCAGCCTGTTTTCATCAGATACCAGTAGCACTCCTATCCCTGTTTCCTCAGTTCTGGTGGTGACAACCAAAAATAACTCCAGACATGCTCAATGTCCCTTGGCAGGGAGGGAAGCCATATGCACTTTAGGTGCTAACCACTGGTCTGTGTAAATCCCAGTCTTTCTGTGAGTGGCTGGCTGGCTGGCTGTGTTTCTCTCACCCAAGTTATGCATAATAAATTTCCCTATAATTCTCTCTGAACTTCTCTGTCCCGTCTTGTCTCTACATGCCCTTCTCCATCTTGAAGGTCACTAGGTCAATAATGCTTAGGAGGAGGAAGCCAGAAACTGCAAAGATCTGGCCCTTAAGGGATTGTCTGTCTTTTTTGTTTAATTCACAGGAGTCCTGCAGTCCCCGTGGGGATATCTGCCTCCCTTCCCAGAGCTAGCTGGTGGGCGGTCTGCTTGCTTTTGTTGCCCCCCCATGCCACCCCCTCCTGTGTTCCAAATCAGCAACCTGCTGGGCTTTGTCCAAGCAGCAGCCTTTGGTAGAGAATCTGATCTTTGAAATTATGGAGCTGAGCTGAGGATCTTTAAAAACAAAAACAGAAACAAAGAAACAATCCCAAACTTAAACATAGCAAATCAGATTGTACTTTGAGATGGATAATGAGGAGTCCAAGGACAGGGTTTCGGAATCCTGAAAGGAGCAATTAAAAATAATGAGTTTTGAGAAGAAAGAATTATTCTCAAAGAGGAAACATAAGGGCCAGTCAGCACACTCCAGCTTGTGCTTGGGGTATGCTCCACCACTTTCAACCACAAGAACACTACAGGGCTTTACCTTGATGGAATGTACATGCAATAAAGAGGAATGGAGGTTAACAGGGCTCTTGACTGGTTTGGGTTCCTACCATGTTTGCTAACTAGCAATTTATGACTGAGTTAATAATTGATGAGTGTTTGGCTCTGAAATGGAAAGACTGGCTGTCACCTCTCCTCCACCTCTGCCAGGCCTCCAGATGGATCCTGTGCTCCCTCATCCTTGTTTCTGAGCCGACTTCCCAAGCCGCTTAGCAACACCCCTGCCGCCCTTGGGAAGGTTCACAGTCATAGCAAGGCTCAGATCAGAAGGGCAAGATCCCTTCCCAAGGATGCTTCTGCTCTTGGCCCTATATTGCCCCTTTTTCACATTCCTCTAGCTTTTACCTCTGTCCCAACCTTCTTCTTGCCAGATTCTGAGACCGTGAGCACCCCTTCTGACTGAAAACTCCTTGGAGGTGGGCACCTGTAGCCAATGCTATTTTGGTGATATTCTAGAGTAATCAATTTTAATTAAGTGATTTGCATTTTTTCCTGCTACTCTCCCCCTTCCCTGAAAGGCACTCCCGCTGGACTTTCCTTCCTACATAATCCAAAATATGGAGCCATCAGCTTCCACTAGGATGAACTGTCAGAGAAATGGCACTAGACAGATTAAAGGGGTGAGGAAGATTTTACTCAAAATCAGACGATTGTCTGATTTTTAAAGTCTTTGTTTACCTCAAGGTCATGAAGGTAACGTCCAACATTTTATCTGCAGCATTTTATAATAGAAAATTATATAAGCATGCTAACTACCTAGCTGTAAAGAATTGACTTAAAAATGCATACTTGTGGCAGGTAATATAATAGCTGAGCCATTTAAAAGCTTGTAGAATAGTAGGCGATGAAATGAGAACTGTTCGTACTATATTGGTCAGTTGAGAAAAGTAGGTTATGAAATGTGTTGTAAAGTATGATACTTTTTTGAAAATGTATGCAGAACAGAGACTGAAAACACACACCATTTTTAAAGTAATTATCTTTCAGTCATGATATTATGGATCAGTATTTTCTTTTTGCTGATTTTTATTTTGCAATATTTATACAAGTATTATGTTCCTATTGAAAAAAAAAAGAGAAAATCTGCTAAAGTGAAGAGACAGAAACACTGAATTTGAAAATAAATATTTTATCTCATTTCTTGGACTGTTAATGATAAAAAGATGATGTAAATATTAGCTTAGGCATATTGTCTGATATATTTACTGCCTTATATCTGTAGATGTTCATAGACACAGGAGAAGTGTGCAGGAGAGTGGGAACAACTTGATATGAAAGTCAAAGTTTAAAAATGTTTATGTATTCTAATCAGCAGTAATTGTTGCCTGCTGATTCCTGAGTTTTCCCAAACTGGCTACAGTGTGATTTGCAATTGCATATTTAATTAGTCTATCAATTTATTCTCATTAGTGAGCCTGTGATAGAGTAGTAAATAATTCAGAAGTTTTCTACCAACAAACACACAGTCATACTCACTCTTCACCTTCTAACTCGGAAACAGGAGATCCAATGGGTATATGGCTTCATTGAGCCTTTCTCTCCTTTGGAAAACTGTGGGGAGTAATGTAATTGACTAAATCATTCTCACTCTGGTGACGTATGGGTTATTTTTCATGCCATTCATAAATTAAGAAGAGAAAAAGTCTTGGTAAATCTGTTGACTAAGAATCCTGGCACTTCCAAAATAATCATCCTCAATTTTAACTTTATTTGAATCTCTTAAGAGATAGCCTTGCTTTAAGTTAGATTTTTTTTTTTTTTTTTTTTTTTTTGGTTTTCATTTCCCAAGTCTAGTTTCTTTTAGAAATCAACTCAAAAAGAATAAAACCATCAACACTGAGCCTTTCTCAAATAAGATGATGGATGGAATCCTACAACAATTAGCAGTGCCAACTTGCTAATGTTCTTGCATTCACTCAACAAGTCTTAACCATACCAGATGTTTTTCTGTCTGTGGGAGTGTGATGGTTAATTCTGTGCATCAACCTGACCGGCCTAGGAGAATCTCAGACAGCTGGCAAAATGTTGTTTCTGGGTGTATCTCTGAGGATGTTTCTCAAAAAGACTGACATTTGACTTGGTAGGTAAGTAAAGAGATTGACCTCACCAATATGGATATGCCTCATCCAATCTTTTGGAGGCACAAATGGAACAAAAAGACAAAGGGAGAGCAAATTCTTTCTTCTTCAGTTGGGATGTGCATCTTCTCCTGGCCTTGGACGTCAGGGTTCCTGCTTCTAGGGCTTTTGTAACCTGGGACGTACACCATTGTCTCCCCATTTTCAGGCCTTTGGACTCCAGACTGTCTTATGCATGGCAAATTGTGGGACTTCTCAGCCTCCACAACTATTGGAGTCAATTCCTATAATAACTCTCCTCTTTATATCTTCGTGTATATTTATATATCTATACATCCATATCTATCTATCTATGTATCTATCTATCTGTCAACCTATGTACGTATCCATCCATCCATCTATGCTTTTGATTCTGTTTCTCTGGAGAACTCTGGGTAATACAAGGGTTAGAATAGTGAATAAGGTCAATGGAATTCCTGCCCTCAAGAAAACACTCATTGTACTTAGGGAAGCAGATGGTAAATAAGAAAACTAAATATAATTTCAGATAAAGATAACGACTCTGAAAAAAGAAAGCAGAAGAGTGTGATGTGGGAAGGAATATAATATAGAAGAGCACTGGATCTCAAAGTGCCTCAAAAACCTGAGACCTTCCCATTTTTCCAGGAATGGTGGAGAGAGGAATCTCAGCCCCACTTTCAACAGTTACGCTGACTGTCTTTGTGCAGGGCACGATCAGCACAACCATATGTGGTGGTCTGAGCTACGTGAAAGAAATGAGTAATTTAAAAAAAAAAAAGAAAAAGAGAAAGATTTACTTATTTATTTATTTTAGAGAGTAAGAGAGTGCGCATGCGCCCATGGTGTGAGAAGCAGAAGGTGAAAGAGCATCCAAGCAGACACGCAGAGCCCCACTCAGGGCTGGATCTCACAACCCTGAGATCATGACCTGTGCCGAAACCAAGAGGTCAATGCTCAATGGACTGTGCCCCAGAAATGGGTAACTTTTGTCTTTATTTCCTGTATCAGGCAGGGTCCTGGGGTCATGGCTAGTTTCATAGGTGTGTTTCCTCAGAATTCCACAGGACCTGCATCGAGAAGGGAGCATCCCTAGTGTAATGCTATGCCGTTGACATTGTGGTACGCCTAATGATGTTATCTTGGAACTTGTGATTCCTAAGGGAAGCTCAGTAGGACCATGGAGATTACTTGAGTGGAGAGATACATTCGATATGACTGCCTAGCGTTCCTCGCCATCCCACGTGTAAATAACATTCGTAGTGCCCCAGGAGCACAGGATTCTAGTGGACACGCAACGCATGGAAGTTCAACCAAACTCAAAGCAAGTACATGGTAAATGTGTTGTACCTATGACTGATTAGGCAGGAGCACCAACAACCCCGAGAGGATTCATTTTCCTCTTGAACCACAACTTGCTCTGAACTCTGAAAGGAAATAGTGGTGGTGTCCTTGGAAACACCAGTGGCCCAGGAGCTCTGTCACTTCCTTTCTTGCTTACGTTACTTTCCCGAAGTAGACAACCACTTGCACTGGAGATGATTGAATGGACAGAGAGGATAAGATGGCGACAGCCAGGGTTTTTTCTCTCTTAGCCCTTCCTTGCTCATCCGTGAGCTGAAGGCACCGGGTATTGTTAGAGTGCCCATGAAGTAAAGAGCACCGAGTTAGTCTTATTCGTTGTTCTCACTGTCCTGGTAAGAGCAAAACATATACGTGTATGAAATACGAAATACCAATTGTGTAATTTTGGTGAACCTGTGCATGAGTTAAATGCTTATCTATTTGCATACAGAATCGACATTGTGGGGCATAAAAGGGAAATTTAAAATTCATGCTAATAGTTTAAAATTTTGTTTTTTTGATTTATTTTTACTTAGAATGGTCAATTAAAAAAATCCATTATGACAAGACAGACCATGAAGGGAAAAGAAAAGTCTTATATTTTACTAACTCTAGCAGCATTTCCTTTTTGGCTTTGTGAGTAAGAGGCACTGCATTTTCATTTTGCACTAGGATCCACAAGTGATGAGCTCTTCCTGCCTGTGGGAAACTCAGTGAGTTCAAGAGGCTATAATGAAGAAATGTTTGACACAGGGCGGTGAGAAATTGGGAAAGACATATCCTGACTTTTTCCCCCTCCTGCTCTCTGATCTTCTAAGCCCTTCCTTTGGCAAACCCAACTGGAAGCCAGCTGGCTAGGGAGCCTGGGGGAGGCAGCTCATGGAATCAGGTTCTCAGGGTGATAAGACAGATCAGAGAAGAGTGAGGAAAGATCCGGGAAGGGTCAGGGGAAGGGGAGTGAGTGGCAAGATGAGACTAACTGGTATAATAAAAAGTAAATATTTGGTCTTTGCCCCCAGTTCCTGGCACAGAGCTCCTAACACCCTTGCAATCTCCTTAGTGGTAAGAATATATTTTTTATCACCTAGAAGGGGCCTCTGCATAGCCTCTGGTTGGGGGCTAACCACCAGAAAGTCCTAGGCATGATTAGAGGGCTGTGACTCTCAGGCACACGGGGAGAAGAGTTAGAGATTGAGTCAATCACCGATAGCCAGTAGCCAATGATTTCATTATTGAAACCACAAAAGCCTCTAAATGACGGGGTTTGGAGAGTTTCTTAGCTGGTGAACACATCGAGGTGCTGGGAGGGTGATGTGCCCAGAGAGGACCTGGAAACCCTCTTACCTTGTGTCCATCTCCTCCGTTTGCCTCTGGAATATAGCCTTAGTAATAAGCTGCTAAATATAAGGAAAGTCTTTCCTTGAGTTCCATGAGTCCTAAGGAAGTACTGAACCTGACAGTGAGCTTATGGGAACCCACAGATTTGAAGTTGGCTAAAGAAAAAGGTGGGTATCCTGGGAACCCCTTCTGCAGCTGATGTCTGAGGTGGGGACAGTGTTGTGGGGGAGCCCCTTACCTATGGGATCCTCACTCTCTCCTGACAGTGTCAGAATTGAATTGTTGGATATCTAGTTGGTATCAGGGCGTTGGTTACTGTTGGGAAAAATACACACACTTGGTGCAAGCGTGAAGTCAGAAAATATCACAGAAACTAGCGCGCTGCCCTATGGATGGTGATAATGAATCCTGAACTCTATCCTAAGCATACTCCTTTTCCCTCTTATAAGAACCTTTGTGATTACGTCGAGCCCACTTAGATGATACAGGATACCCTTCTCATCTCAAGAACTGGTCATATCTGTAAAGCCTTTTTTGCCACATAAAGGAACATACTCATAGTTTCAGGGCTGGGGGTGTAGACATTTTGGGGGAGCTATTATTGTGTCTACCATGACACACAACTCTCCCCTCCACTGCTGTATGCTAGCAATGGAAAATCGGTGACCTCTTGAATTTCAGAGCACAGCATATTTTTTTTAAGCCCACACACTTTTTTAAACATTCAAATTAATTGCCAAGATTCAGCTCAATAGTTTTCCATGAAAATCTGCATTCGTAACTTCTCTTAAAGTTGCAAATATCTTTATTTTGGAAAAATAAGAATAGGTCATATTGGCTGTCCCTGGTACATGTCTTGTGGGCTCTACAGATACTATAATGTCATAGTTTTCTGTTATGTTCTCAATATGGAAGCTGCAAGTCCACTATCATTCATCATCTTACTTCAGGCCACTGGGGGCATTTGAGTTTGCAACCCCAATCCCGTCCCTCTTCGTGTCTCCTTCCTCCCTCCCTCCATCTTCCTTCCTTCCTTCCTGATTTTTTTATTACTTATTTATTTGAGAGAGAAAGTGCACACAAGTAGGGGAGGAGAGGCAGAGGGAGAGGGAGAAGCAGACTCCCCACTGAGCAGGAAGCCTGATGGGGCATTCAGTCCCAGGACCCTGAGATCATGACCTGAGTTGAAGGGAGATGCTTATTCAACGGAGCAACTCAGGTCCCCCATGCCTTTCTTTCTTACTCATACACATCAGGTCGGGTTTTAAAGGATGAGCAAATTTAGCCATCTGTCCAAAGAGGAAGCTTCAATTTTTCAAATCTAGGTATTGCCAAATAATGTAAGCCTTACTCGGTCTCATTTGGGCATGGGTCAGCAAATATAAAAGCAGGCAAAAACTTGCACAGAGTGACTTCCAGGGCATGGCTGTGATTTTGTTTGAAAGGCTTCTGAAAAATCAGCCATCTCAGTGCTCAGTAGAATGTAATGGAGCTTGTTAAAATAAGCCTTTTTCAACTTATTGAATGCTTGCCAAGAAGACACCCTGTTCTCAGACTTTCTAAGAAGCCTCCTTAAGGTTTTAGAAGAGAATCCCATAGGCCTCTGCTAAAGTTCCAGATATTCTGTTTGTAGTAGGTACATGGGGGAGAAAAGGTGAATTTGGGCTTTATTGTTGCTGTGCAACAACGCATCTGGCCATTGCCATGCTAGATTTAATAGCCTTAAGCTCCTGCACTTTCTCGGACATACAGCTAATTTACAGGCAAGTAGCCCTCACATTGATTCTACTTCTCATCAGAAATGCTGGTGCCATACTAAATCATGTGGTCCATGACATAGAAGAGGCATGGCAATTCAGGGTAATATACTGCCGTGGTTCTACAGTGTGGACCTTATGGTGATTATTAACGAGAAGCTGTGCTCCGTGTCAAATTAATGTGCCGTGGAGTTATGCTTTGGCTCAAAAGCAAAGCCAGATAACTAATCTCTGCCTCCCGCTTATTAGCAGAATGCTGAGCTCATTATTGCCCTTGTAAATTGGCAACGGGCTCTGAAATGCCTGCCTCCTGAGCCTTGATCAGGAATAAGGGGCACCCTCCCTCCTTGGTAGGTTGTTTTTCCCTTCTCCACCAAGTTCAACCTGGAGGTGAAAAAGAAAAGCCAAATTATATTGTCGACGAGTCCAAATTAAGTTCTCTACCAAAACTGAGAGTAGCGCTTAGTCAGGAGCAGGAACATCGTGTCTAGAACCAGCTGACTTTCTCCACATTCATCTAGTATGTATCCTACATGCTAGTCCATGCTCCCTGGGGCATGTGGCGCCCTGATCTCAGCATGGCACCTGGTAGACTCTCAGTAAATGCTCATCCAGTGTTCCGTCTGATGTCAGCCACTCAAGAGGCTCTTTCCGTCCCCCCATCCCCTTTGGTCTCACTAGCCCTCCTTCCCCTGTATTTGGGAAACTTGACCTGCACTTCCTTCCTCTTCCTGGCCATGGGGGTGGGCTTGTAATACAAATTAAGCTGATAATAGTATCTCATTCTTACAAAGTGAAGGAACCAGAGGTTTGCATACAACCTAAGCAAAACCAATCAAAGCCCTTCCTAGAAACGGTTTGAAGGTGGGAAAAGACCCCTTCCCCTTTTCCGAGTGTGCACTGCTAACAGCTAGGGCTGGGGACCAGAGTGAGACAGGTAAGGTACCGTGCATAGGGACGGGATGTAAAGACACACTTAATCTCGGGGTCTTGCAAAAGCAGAGCTGATACTTGAAAGTGCGTACCTCCCTGACTCATATACCGCCCCTGCCTCTTGGGCCTCAGCCTGGCCTGGGACCTGAGAAGGTGTGATCCTAGAAGTACCATTTCCTTCAGCTACACAGAGGAATCCATTTCATTCAGAGAGAATAAGATCAATAAGCAAAGTCAGCCTGCCCCTAACTTTTGTAGGGCTCAAGGCAAAGGTACAAATGAAATATACCTAATGCTTAAAGATTTATGCTTTAGTAACAAAATGATACCAATAGCCCAACTAGCATTTGTGCCCAGTGACCATCACCCATGTCTAGGGTCTTCCCCTCAGGACTTGAGGCCAGAGGGGCTGAACTCCTCTCCCCTGACCTCCAGCCCAGCTCAGGGACAGCAGGCTCTGGAAGTTGAGTCACCCTCTCAGCAGACACCGCCTGGTCCAGTCACTGAGGGGCAATCGTCCTTAGCTCATTTTCCTGGCTTAGATAGAAGTTCAGCCCAACTTTACCTATGTCAAGGAAAACGCAGCTATGGCAGGAGGGTGATTTTATCTTCACGTGAGATTAGAAGCAGAAAAGTTCCCTGGGTCAGGAAAATGGCCGTATAGTCTGTTGGAGTTTTCAAAATACCTCTTTAAACCAACTTCCACATCAGACTCAACAAAGAAAACACAGCTCTGGTCAGTATGAAAACCCCTCCACCTCCCCACTATTCAGGCAGTTTTAAAATGTCACACTCAAAACAACCCAAGGACAAAGGCTGTTTCTACACAAGCAAAAGCAGGGCACATGCCAGCCCATCACCTGCCCAAATGTGTGCTCAGCTCTGCCAGAATGACAGGGGTGATCCGGGCAAAAATGTATTTAATTATCCAGATTAAAATCTGAGGATCGTGACTTTTATTTGTATGTAGAAATAGCTGATCAGAGGATGTTTGACATCAGTTTTCTGTTTTCAGTTTTTCCTTTCCTCCTGGCAAAAGCGCTGGGAGAAATCTTAAACAGCTAGAAATAATCTTATTCCAATATTTATCAATCAAACACTTTACCATGGATAAAGTGTTAACCAGAGCTCTAACAGGATATATTATGGGATTTGGAGATCTTATCCTAAAACAAACTTCATCTCAACAGATGAGCTCCTGCATGATTTGATAATAGGCTCCCTCCCTCACTGTAGAAGACTCCAAAGGCAAATGTAAACAGAGATAAAAATGAAGAGTCATTTAAGGCAGAGAAATGCCAGATGACCAGCTTTGGTGTCAGGAAGATTGAGTTTCCTGGTGTTCAAGAAAAAAGACATTTTACCATAGTAGTGTTGCCCAAATCCATTAAATGTCTTCTGACTGAGGGACATTTAGACTCCATTTGTGTCCTAGTATGTATCTGTAAGAAGGTTTCTCAACCTCAGCACCGCTGACATTTGGGGAAGGATAATTCTTGGGCCACGGGGGGCTGTCCTGTGCATTGTGAGACGCTTAGTTACCCGACCTTCATGTGATGACCCCCGAATATATCTCCAAGAGAGGCCAAGTGTCCCCCGAGGGCAAAATCGCTCCCGGTTAAGAAACTTGGTTTTAGAAGATATTGAAAGAGGCTTGCCCAGCCAAACCTTAGTTTCTCTGTGAGGAATTGTCTCTGGTCATCAAGATAATTCATGTGATGGTTCTCCCGTTCCGGAAGCTGGAGGGATTCCTTGGAAGATCCATGAGCCAGAACCTGATTCATGGACTCAGCAGGGGCCAGGGAATGTCAGTGATCTAACCTTAGTCAGTTAGGTTCTTTGCTAGACTCTGAGTCTTGATTGGAGAAATGCAATTAATGAAGAGATAGTTGAGTTTAGTTATTCCGGTAGCAATTCCTCAGCTGACACCAGTGAGTGATCACCGTTACTGATACCTGGTTCCTGTCTATTCTACATCGGTCTGATGGCCTTCTCTCTTAACCTGTGACCCTCATCTTAGTCCTTGAATAAATTAACCAGAGTTACAGTCTCCCACTTGCAACCAAAGACCTTCGCTAAAACAGTCTTTACATTCATTTCCTTATTGAATCTTTTTAAAACAGTGAAACAATATAAAAAAGGGGAAAATGGAAAATCAAAGAATTAAAAATTATTTAAAAAAATTTTCCTGACCAAATAAATGATTCTTATACTCAAATAATCAAAAATTGAGCAACATTCATTGCACATCAATTGTGTGCCAGTATTCTACTGTGTGTTTGTGATATTGTAAGGACCTATTTAGCCAGAGCGACTCCATCTTGGTTAAGTGGCCATTTTGTTTGTTTGTGCAGTAAAACTTAAATTGACCCTCCCCACCCAGAGAAACTTACTTAGAAACAAGTCCAGGAAGCCAGTAAAATGTAGTTGGCTAGTTCCTGATAACAAAGCCTAGAATACAAGGACGAGTCAGGCCAGATGGAGACATCTAATTAGTACGAAGTACTGTTTGTAACAGTGAGAAGGTCTTGCCCAAACCAAAATGGCACCATCTTGGGAAGGACAACGATCTTCTTATACACACTGAATATGTTAACTGTCTAAGCTTTCCCAAAAAGTACTGTTTGTAACAGATCCTGGTATGGGGTAATCTTAAATAACAAGTCACCAGACCGGATAGAACTGGCCAATCAGCAAGACACACACAAACCTGGTAGGTTGAGATACCAAGATATGGATTGCAGTTTTACCCAATAAAAAGTAGCCTGTAAGATTGAGAGGGATCGCTCTCTTTGGAGATGGCGCTGCCTGGTCAGTCTGACTTCTAATACTTGGTATAAAATAAGGCTTTAAATAACTTCTACTTTGTCTCAGTCTCATTTCATTTAATAACAAACCTAACAATATAAACTTTATCTCTTCCTCTTCATAAATAAATTTCCCCTTTGATTCAGTTACTTCAAATGAACAACTAAAATGTATTACAACATGACATTAACTCTACTTGAGGGATACTCAGACATTTAGTAGCAAAACCCAAATTTCAAACAAATTCCATTACTCAATCTCAATATATTATTAACACATATTTTTATTAGTATATATTTTTGTTTTCTATATGCTTTATATAAATATAAAGTTTCACTTTATACTGAACTTTTAACCCAGTCTCTGAGAACACTGAGCCCTCTTGAGGATGACAAAATTTTCAAATTTAAATCAAGCATTTTTAAGTATTTGGAGACTTCAATCTTCCTCAGCATCCAAATTATGTCTGTCTTGAAATTCTCCATTTGTTCACCTAGTAAATTGATATCTTCCTATAGATCATTGATCATATATGCTAGTTATCTATTTATTGCCCCTTAGTCCCCAATCCACCCTTCGGAACCTGCCCTCCAGTCATGGAATTGGACCCTGTGCATGGTTCTCCTTTGCCAGCAGACACAATGTTGAGCTTTGTTATACAGACATCTGGAGAGACAATGGAGGAGGAAGCAGATTCTCTTCCTTATTCCCGAGTGCTTTCTCAGGGGGCCCCTGCAGAGCACATGGCTTCTAGAGTGGCCAGCTCCTGTGGCCAAGCAGCTTTAGCAGCAGGTGGCTTCCTTAGCTCTGCTTCCCTCAACATTCCACCTCAGACAGCCAGCATGCGGCACCTCTCTGAACACAGCCTCCCTCTCGTACCCTCTCACATGGCTTCCCAGAAAATGCTGACGTGACATCATCCCAGGAACAGCTCACTTAGACACCCCAGAGAGATTTCTAGAGTCCTGCTGGGGTGCAGTTCCTCAGTAGACTTCTCCACGATCTGGTGAGCCATGACCCAGTTCATGGGTCCTCACCCAGGAGGACAAAGACCTCTTTCTCGGGCACTCTGTTTCAGCCCAGGAGGTGAGAGATGCTTTAGCTGCCATTCCTGTATTCCTTAGAATCTTTTTACCCTGACTAGCTAATCCTCTGTTACTGTAACTCCATGATGAAGTTTAGGTCCTTTATATTAAACTTTTCATTTTCAAATTACTGGGTGGTTTCTGTCTGCTGACTGGATCTTGATGTACCATTTTAAAAAGATTTTTTTTTTTTTTTATTTATTCGTTTGGGAGAGTGAGAGAGCCAACAAGAGCATGAGCAGAGGGAGAAGCAGACTCCCTGCTGAGCAGGGAACCTGGCCCTGAACTTGATCCCAGGATCCCGGGATCATGACCTGAGCTGAAGGCAGATGCTTAAATGACTGAGCCCCCAAGCACCCTGATTTTCTTATTTTACCACTAATGTCCTTGTCTGATAATTCTAGCATGTCTATTATGCATGAATATTTTTCTGTTTATTTTCAAAATTCTGACTATGAATCACAGTGTTCAGTTCTTCAAATGTCTAGTAACTTTTTATTGCATTGTGGACATTGTGAGTAATACTTTGTAGAGATTCTAGATCCTCTTGTCTTCTGAGGAATGATGAATTTTGTTCCAGAAGGTGCTTAAATTATAGGAAGATATCCTTGATGTTCAAGGAAGATACCTTTTTTCTTTTTTAAGATTTTATTTATTTATTTGACAGACAGAGATTACAAGTAGGCAGAGAGGCAGGCAGAGAGAGAGAGAGAGAGAGGAAGAAGCAGACTCCCTGCTGAGCAGAGAGCCTGATGTGGGGCTCGATCCCAGGACCCTGGGATCATGACCTGAGCCGAAGGCAGAGGCTTTAACCCACTGAACCACCCAGGCGCCCCTTTTGAAGATATCCTTGAGGCAAACCAAGGAGGTTTGATTTTCAATTTTGTTGTTATAGGACTATTTTATGTATTCATTCATTTTTGTATAAATTTGACATGTAAAATTGTGTAAATTTAAGTTGTGCAACATGTTAATTTGATAAACTTTTATATTGCAGTATGATTGTTATTGTATGTATTTACCACTTCTAACATACTACATCATTATACTTTATAGTGGTTAGGATAAGTAGTTTTAGTCTTTTAGCAAATTTGATGATTGTACTATAATATTGTTGCCTATATTAGTACCATTTTATTTTTATACTTAAGTGTAGGGTATATCCCTGAGTCCTGGGACATGATTCTTACTCCTAAAGCACAGTTACTTTGAATAGAAAGCCAGGATGTTTATTAAGCCCCCCTAATTTGACAAGGCTTGAACTACAAACTCTATCTCCTCAGCACTGGGCAACAGGTAACATCTGCTAAGTTAACATTACAGCTGTTTTTTCTTAGCTTCCTTGGAGTTCTGCTCCACATAGGGACATTTTAGAAATCAACAAATGGTTTAAGGTTAAGGGTGGTTTTATATAGAATTGGGGGATTCCTCCTTGTGCCTCAATCCTTTCTGGGATTCTCCTCCCCCTAGTTTCTAGCCACACTGGCATCCCCAAACTCTTCTCTCCTCATTTTCTGATTTTTGTCCTCCATGTATAGAACAGACTACTGTTCCATAGGGTAAAAGCCATATAAAAGTGGATCTAACCCTGTAAAATCCCTTCTTTCAAGGCTTTATCTTCTGTTTATACCTACCTGTTGCTCTTCTGTGTTCTTTCCATCATCTATTGCTGTGTATGACTATACCCCTGAACTTTGTGGCTTCTAACACAAATTGTTCACTTAGCTCTTCTTCTTTCTTTGTGTTGGCTGGATGGTTTTTATCTGGACTTAATTTCTGCTGGGCTCGCTTATGTACCTGTGGCCAGCCAGAGGGCTAACCAGTACCTTAGTGGTCTAGGATAGCCTCACTCCTATCTGGTTAGTGGGAGGCTGTCAAAAGGGGCAAACAGGCCATATGTCTTCCATCCACCAGCGTAACTTGGTTACGTAACTTGGTTTCTTCTTAGTCATGGGTTTTCAAAATAGCATAAGGATCAATGAACTAGTGACATATTCACCATGTTTTGTTGGCCAAGGCAAGTCACATGGCCAATCCAGGTTCAAAGGCTTGAGAAATAGATCCCTTCTCTCTCTTTTTTTTTTTTTTAAAGATTTTATTTATTTGACAGAGATCATAAGTAGGCAGAGAGGCAGGCAGAGAGAGAGAGAGAGAGGAGCCACCCAGGTGCCCCGTAGATCCCATTTCTTTTTTTTTTAATTTTTAATTTTTTATAAACATATATTTTTATCCCCAGGGGTACAGATCTGTGAATCGTCAGGTTTACACACTTCACAGCACTCACCAAAGCACATACCCTCCCCAATGCCCATCTCTTGATGTGATGCGCTACCACATCCCATCGTGACAGTATGGATGCAACAGGGGAAGGATTGTTAGCCTCTTATACAAGCTGTGACAGGTTCCTTCAAACTGGGTGGCTCAGTGGGTTAAAAGCCTCTGCTTTCAGCTCAGGTCATGGTCCCAGGGTCCTGGGATCAAGCCTCACATCGGGTTCTCTTTTTCGGCAGGGAGCCTGCTTCCCCCCCTCTCTCTGCCTGCCTCTCTGCCTACTTGTGATCTCTGTCAAATAAATAAATAAAATCTTTTTTTAAAAAAATCATCCAAAGTTTGGAGTTGTTTTTGGAAGACTGGTCTAATATATGTTTCTCCACTATTTTCCAAACTTGTACTTGCTGGGTCTTTACGTGAGTGTGGAAGCCATAGGCCATTCACCTTATGTGATCTGTTATGAATTTGCTTATGTACTTTGTGTGGTCTTGTATAAGCTGCTAAACTAAAGGAGAGCATATCACTAAAACAATCCGGATTATGCCTACAGTATGGAGGACCCCTTCTATCTGAGAGATTTTTCTTGACCACCAAGCCTGATCCAAAATTCCCACAATGTAAGATAAGCTTTGAAGTGTGATTCTTAATAAATGGTAGTTTAGAGAGCTTAGAATTATTTCCAATTTTGCATAAGGTCAGAATTTTTAGATAATTGAATAATCCAGTTTCTGCTGAAATGCAACCATGATATATATTCACAGATATAGCAAAAGTAGCTCTATTCCCAACGCTGCATAAAATAAATTAATCTGACAATATGAGTTAGCACATTTTTGGGTTGCCATGTTATTGCTTGGTATATAATACTTGATGGAGCAGAATAATTTATTATAGTTTTAAAATAATTTAATCATATTTTAATAAAATTCAAATAAAACATTTGCACAGTCCTTGAAATACCTCTACCAAAAGGAACATAGTTCTAAATATTCTGTTTCCTATGTGGCTTCTGCCACAAGACCATAGATGTCTTGAGAACAGGCTCCCTATCTTATTATTTTGTCCTACATTCCCAGAAAATAATGATCCTCAATATTTTCTCTAACTGAGGTTTAATCGAGTAATAAAGCATTAACAATTTGACTAGAGGCAAGATAAGTTTTGGCCCTGAATGGTGATTAATTTTACAGTAAGCTCTGTAAGTTAGCCACCATAAATAGTATCAATTGTTAATTTATTTAATAAACATTATTGAGCCTGTATTATGTACCCAGATGTTATGAGAGGTCTAGTGGATACCAATAGGAATACTGAATGGATTTTGTAAGCACGCAGCTCACAGATTGAATTGGTAACAAATATAATCATAAAATCCCTGTTAGCACATGTATTGCTGTTAAGATTCAGTTTAGAAAAACCCACACTGCTCTCCTATGTTTCTCCCTTACTCTTATTCTACTGAAACACTCACAACCCTTCTGACACAGATATATGGGGATCTTCCCCACACCAAGCAATTCTGTGATTCCAGCCAGGTGCCCTACAATATAAGTCAATTCTGACATTATCAACATGGAGATAACATCAGATCCCACAGGTTACGGACTCAGTCCCAAGACACTGCTCTCTACTTCAGATGCCAATTTCAAGTGAAGATTTCTAGGTTATTCACAGCTTCTGTCCAACTTTCTATGAATCAGGGTTCTCCTGACCCCTCTTTGGATTTGATTAGCTTGCTAGAGCAGCTCACAGAGCTCTCAGGAACAATTACAGTTTCCAGTTTATTAAAGAATATGATAAAAGATACAGATAGCCAGATAAAGAGATACATAGGCCATTCTAACTGGTGTAAGGTGGTATCTCAATGTGGTTTTAATTTGAATCTCCCTGAGGGCTAGTGATGATGAACATTTTTTCATGTGTCTGATAGCCATTTGTATATCTTCATTGGAGAAGTGTCTGTTCATATCTCTGCCCATTTTTTGATATGATTATCTGTTTTGTGTGTTTTGAGTTTGAGGAGTTCATTATAGATCCTGGATATCAACCTTTTGTCTGCACTGTCATTTGCAAATATCTTCTCCCATTCCGTGGGTTGCCTCTTTGGTTTTTTTTTACTGTTTCCTTTGCTGTGCAGAAGCTTTTGATTTTGATGAAGTCCCAAAAGTTTATTTTCGCTTTTGTTTCCTTTGCCTTTGGAGACATATCTTGAAAGAAGTTGCTGTGGCTGATATCGAAGAGGTTACTGCCTATGTTCTCCTCTAGGATTCTGATGGATTCCTGTCTCACGTTGAGGTCTTTTATCCATTTTGAGTTTATCTTTGTGTACGGTGTAAGAGAATGGTCGAGTTTCATTCTCTCACATATAGCTGTCCAGTTTTCCCAGCACCATTTATTGAAGGGACTATCTTTTTTCTACTGTATATTTCTTATTTCCACTGTATATTTTTTCCTGTTTTGTCGAAGATTAATTGACCATAGAGTTGAGGGTCCATATCTGGGCTCTCTACTCTGTTCCACTGGTCTATGTGTCTGTTTTTATGCCAGTACCATGCTGTCTTGGTGATCACAGCTTTGTAATAAAATTAACAAGACAGGAAACAACATGTGTTGGAGGGGATGTGGAGAAAGGGGAACCCTCTTACACTGTTGGTGGGAATGCAAGTTGGTGCAGCCTCTTTGGAGAACAGTGTGGAGATTCCTCAAGAAATTAAAAATAGAACTTCCCTATGACCCTGAAATTGCACTCCTGGGTATTTACCCCAAAGATACAGATGTTGTGAAAAGAAGGGCCATCTGTACCCCAATGTTTATAGCAGCAATGGCCACCAAACTGTAGAAAGAACCAAGATGCCCTTCAGCGGACGAATGGATAAGGAAAATGTGGTCTGTATACACTATGGGGTATTATGCCTCCATCAGAAAGGATGAATACCCAACTTTTGTGCATGGATGGGTCTGGAAGAGATTATGCTGAGCTAAATAAGTCAAGCAGAGAGAGTCAATTATCATATTGTTTCACTTATTTGTGGAGCATAACAAATAGCATGGAGGACATGGGGAGTTAGAGAGGAGAAGGGAGTTGGGGGAAATTGGAAGGGGAGGTGAACCATGAGAGACTATGGACTCTGAAAAACAATCTGAAGGGTTTGAAGTAGTGGGGGGGAGGGAGGTTGGGGTACCAGGTGGTGGGTATTATAGAGGGCACAGATTGCATGGAGCACTGGGTGTGGTGAAAAAATAATGAATACTATTATGCTGAAAATAAATTTAAAAAAATTTAAAAAATATATTAAAAATTTCCCAATAAATAAATAAATAAATAAAGAGATACATAAGGTGAGGTCTGGGAGCTTCTGTACTTATGGAGTTGGGGTATGTCACCATCCTGGTATGTGGATGTGTTCATCAGTCTGGAAGCTCTCCAGACCCCACACTACTAGAATTTTTATGGAGGCTTCCTCATGTAAGCATGATCAATAACTAACCAACTAACCCATTTCTATTTACTTTCCCCTTTCTGAAGAGTAGGGAGTGGGATTGAAAATTCCAAGCTTCTAATCATGGCTTGTTCTTTGCAGGGACCAGTCCCCATCCAGGAGTCATCCAGAATCACCTTATGAGCACAAACGATGCTCTTGTGCTCTTATCGCTTAGAAAATTATAAGGGTTTTAGGAACCGATGCCAAGAACTGGGGGCAGATACCAAAATATATAACTTTCTATTATCTCACAAATGTAAAATGGTGCAGTCACCCTAGAAAACAGTTTGGCAGTTTATTAAAGTGTTGAGTATTTTAAAACAAGTATCAACCCAAGAGAAATGAAAACATCTGTCTACACAAAGACCATATGAGAACTATATGAGAATGTCAGTTAGCACCATTATTCAGAATAGTCCAAAGGTGGAAACAACCCAGATGTCCATCAACTGGTGAATGGATAAGCAAAAATGTGGTATATCCTTACAGTGAAACAGCCTTCATCAATTGGAACAAAGTACTGATGCATTCTGTCACCTGAGTACACGGATAAACACATAGAGGAATGAACTTCTAGAACATGATGCAAAGTCAAAGAATACAAACACAAAAGACCATATGTTGCATAATCCCATTTATATAAAATGTCCAGTAAAAGACCATTCTGCAGAAATGGAAAGCAGATTAGCAGTGCTTGGCACTGGGGTTGGGAACAGGGAGTGACTGCAAACGAGCATGAACTTTCTTTTTGGGGTCATGGAAATATCCCCAACTTAGATGGTGGTAATGGTTGCATAATTCCATAAATCTTTTAACAACTACTCAGTTGCATACTCAAAATGAGTAAATTTTATGGTTTGTAAATTATACCTCAATAATGCTTTTTTAAAAATCATCACTAATAGGAGGTCCTATATTTTGGATTAGGTGATGTGAGGTACATGTAAAGGGTGGTAAAAACTGACTCCTTTGAAATTTCTGTGGAGATTGAGAGCCTGAGAAAAGGCCACCACAGAGATGTAAAGCAGCGCGATACGTGTTGAGTGTGTTTGGTATTTGTGTGTAGGATATCCGGTAATTTCTGTTTCAGTAAAATAGTAGTAAAAGATAAGGAAGAGATGTCAGTGGTAGCTAGAACATGGAGGGCCTTAGTGATTGATCACATGTGGGAAACAACAGTGAGGGGAGAATCCTGGAAGAATTCTAAGATTTTGGTTTAGTGAGTGGGTAAGTGATGATTCCAACAGCTGAAATGGAGAATCCAGGAGGGACTATTTAAGGGGGAAGATAATGGGTCAGGTACCTATGGCCATCCTGGTAGCAAGATTTTAACAAGAGACTGGGTATAGACCTGTATTTGAGCATCATTAACATGACAACAGAAACTATGGGAATAGATTTTTAGCCAGAGGAAACATGTAGATTGAAAAGATCTGTAGGTCAAGAATGGAATCTCAGTGACCATGAAGAACTAAAAACAGAAAATTATTTCATTTGGTGCTTTTCAGGCTAGAGTGAGCAGGACTGATCCACTGAGCAGGACTCTTGTCTTCCTAACACACTGTCACCAACTATTCAGCTTTTTATCTCTTTTTGCAAGGTATTAAAAATGGCCAGCAGGAATGGTGGAAAAATATTTGAAAGCATCTTGTGGACTTATGGGACTTATGTTTGGGTTATCTGCTGGTTGGATAAGGTAACATCTGAGGATAGGCAAACCACTTATAATGTTTTAAATACTGTTATTAACAATACAATTTGCCAATGAACTGAAAGTGGGATATTTCTGTCTTTCCTATCTTAAAGAAATTATCCATATTATTCACTGATTCAACTATGATAGAGGATCAAAATATTAGTTTAATAACAATTTGAAATTGTTATTGTTATTGAAATTTTGAAATTGTCCAATGATGGGCAGATTCCAAAGAAAGTCAATCAAAGGCAACATCTTTCTCCCCTTCTCTTGTGGTTGGTCTTTATTGCTAATCCTCTGATCGTTAAAACAAAAAAACAAAACAAAACAAAACCCAGAAGTTATCTCTTAAATTTTCCTAGAATTGTAAGAAGTCATCCCAATTCTGGTCCTCAATTTATTCAGCAGAATGTTTGTACCAAAGTCTGCTCCATGATAGAGGAGTTCCTATATGTAACTTTGTATTTGTGACATTTATAGAATGTTGCAGGTGGAAGGAAACCTCAAATTAATCTTTATTTACTCCACACTGATAGACCATGGACCAAATGTGCCCTTAACCATGTTTAGCCAAACAAACCCAACATCCCACTGTAATTTTAGTTAGTTGTGAATTTCTTTAAAAAGAAAATTTATCGGAAAACAGCATGGAGGTTCCTCAAAATGTTGAAAATAGAACTACCCTATGACCCAGCAATTGCATTACTGGGTATTTACCCCAAAGATGCAATCGTAGTGATCTGAAGGGGCACGTGCACCCGAATGTTTATAGCAGTAATGTCTACAATAGCCACCATCAAAAGAAATGAAATCTTGCCATTTGCGATGATTTGGATGGAACTAGAGGGTATCATGCTTAGCGGAATAAGTCAATTGGAGAAAGACAACTATCATATGATCTCCCTGATATGAGGAAGTGGAGATGCAACATGGGAGGTTAAGGGGGTAGGAGAAGAATAAATGAAACAAGATGGGATTGGGAAGGAGACAAACCATAAGTGACTCTTAATCTCACAAAACAAACTGAGGTTTGCTGGGGGAGGGGGGTTGGGAGAAGGAGGGTTGGGTTATGGACATTGGGGAGGGTATGTGCTATGGTGAGTGCTGTGAAGTGTGTAAACCTGGCGATTCACAGACCTGTACCCCTGGGGATAAAAATATATTATATGTTTATAAAAAATAAAAATTTTAAAAAAGGAAGATTTATCATAAGAAGCTGGATTTTTCAGCTATTCTTACACAAAATTTGGAAGAGTATTAGGGCACATTCTCACTTGTTAGCAATCAGCTAAGACCAAGCCGTGACTGCCATCTGTCGAGGAGGCATGTGCTTTCTAGTGGCCAAAGTCAGATCTCCAGTTAATGCTAGCCAGTTTATGAAACTATCTGAAAAATAAACAAACAAACCAAACCAAAAAATAAAATTCAGTGTTACTCAACCATAATTTCTCGCCAGCCATAAGATTATTTGTAGTTATTACTGGGTTAGTCTGCAGATATACATGAAGACTGTTTTTAGATGTGATGTTCAACTATTTCTGTTGAGCATGCTATCTGAGCATACTTTTGCCCAACCAGTTCCATGCCAGAGGAAACTAATTTATGTTGCCACTTGTATGATAATTATTGCATTTACAAGACAATTTGAGACTCAATCTGGTACTATTTTGTTTTTAGTGTACAAAAATCACATAATTTACTATTCATTATATATAGCTGTTATAGGAAGTATGTGAACATTTTGGGATAGAAATTTTTTAAAATACAGCAACTCAACATGTCTATTAAGGCGATTCAGACTTGAAAGGCTCTAAGCATTCATGCCAACATCTGTCTAATCCGGGAAGCGAGTCTGGTCTGGTGATCGTGGCAAGAGCTTGAATTTGAGCACTCTACTGTGGGATTCTGGGCAGCTTCCTGCTTGAATTATTGCTCTGAGCGATGTAGAACTTGGCTTAGATAAAGCACCACTGGGACTAAGACTGAAAACAGATGTTGCGACATCTTACCTCTTTAATTTTTGGAGTCTATTATTTGCCTGGGTTGGTAAAATTGGTGTTGGTAAATTGAGACTATTTATCTAGAATTTAAGTCACAAATCTGTTTAGTGATTCATATAGGAAAGATTCCCAGAGACTTGGGATGTAGTCTGGGACAGCTGGATGTAGAAATGTCAACAGCTGTTCAAAATGCTGGAGCTTCATACAGCATAAGACAGAACAGAGCCCAAGATCATCTCTGTAGGCAATCGCTGAATAGTTGGCATGAAAGATTTAATATGAATTATCTGGAAACCGTTCAGCATGATGGACAGCTATTGTTCTTTCTTTGAAGGCATCTCTTCCTTCTTTTCTTTCTGAGAAATAATACTTTTTTTTTAACTTTTAAAACAATGAAGGTAATCATGCCATTATAAGTAGAATGCTAAAGCAGAGACCCGATTGAAGGTTGAGTCCTTGATCAGGGGTCCGTAACAGCTGGAATAGGGCCTCAGAAACCCAGTATTAATAAAGGTTCAAAAGGAAATCCAGGGTCCAGAAATACAAGATCCAAGTAGATGAAGGGTAGCAAATCAAGAGAAGCACATTTACTCATGCCTTTGGCCATGGCAGGCATTGCCAATCAATTGGACACTCTGCCACTGAGCCTAGATACAGCATACTTCTCAGTCCCATCCTTCAGATAGCCACAAGCCTTAGCTCAGAGGCTGAAGCTTACTTACTGTCCTACTTACTTACTTGTCCTACTCATCTAGCACACTTTTCCAAAAAGATCAGAATGGAATGCATTAGCCAAGTCAGGATGTTAGGTATTACTTTAACACCAACCAAGGGTGGGCAGAGGTTCTTCTTCAACTCTGCTGAAGGTGGAGCCTTTAGATGAAAAGGAAGAGAACATTTTCTTGTAACTCAGTTTCCTTGAACAGTAGTTGCTGTCAAGTTGAGTATCCCACCGACTTACGTTACTTGGAAAGGTATCTATTTCATATTCATGTCGAATTATATGAACATAGGTGAATCTCACTTATTATTTCAATAAAAGGTACTTTTGTGTATTCTGGGAATCTAAGAATATGTTGTTCTTCATAAAACCTCATTACCTATGGGGAGGATGTGTTACACTCTGGCTGGGATGTTCTGTCCCAGGCAGGTCCTAGAGCAAACATTACTGCAGATTACTTATGGTCAAGGTTACATTTTGTTCCTTCTGTTGTTCACCAGTAAGCTTATGACTCTCTGAGCTGTTCCCCTTTTGTTATCATTTTCATTTGTTCTTTTGTGAATTCTAACATTATCCATTTATATTCAGGCTTCTGTTTGAATATAACCAACGAATTCTGGATCTTCTCAGATTCGCCTCTGTATTTCTGCTATTGCCATTATGAGTCTTTCATTGCTGCGTCATCACTTTAAAGATATCCATCAGCAACATAAGACATTTTGTTTAATATGACCTGGTCCTCTTCAAGGGCTTTCCTTACATTTTTTCATCTTTGGGGAAGAGGAGTATAGAAAATGGTCAAGAGCATCATGCATGAATAAGTTATGTTGTTAAAATCTTAGTGTAGCACCATGAATGTAACCTTATGCTCCCATTAGACTTCAGAGAAAGGTTGTATCTTGAACATGATTTTTGCAGCATTTTCTTCTTAAGCACCCTATGACTTGTAAATAAGTGAACGTTACTTCATATTATGCTGAGCCAACAGCATTCTCTTTATTTTTATTTTTTTTTAGTAAAATTCCATGTCCCTTAAACAGTTGTGAAATAAAAATAAAAATATGGTATGTAGATAGGCTAATGCAGCATTACTTAAAATGCTAGCATTAATAGTAATGATGAGTATTGATGTAAGTATTTTTTTTTTTTTTAACATTGAGTGACGTTTGGAGATCTGGGTTGCATCTTTACCATGTAATGCAAGTCTTCCATTCCTTCTCTTTTGTTGACAAATCTCAAATTAAATTCTTGAAAATTCATTTCCATATACTCTCTTTTGTCACCAAAATCAGAATATTTGAGGTTGGGATTCAGACATTAGGGTTTTTAAAACTTCCTAGGTGATTCCAAAGTATACCAAAATTGCTCTTAACACCTATGGGGCTCTAGGTTGTGTAAAATGTTGTGGTAAAGAAAGGATTATAGGGATAATAAGTTTCCTTTTGTCCTGGAGAGACTGTTGGTTTGTGAACAAACCTCCATTCTCAATCTCTTCTCTCCTGTGGGCATCCCAGTTAGACCCAGACACCTTCTTGGTAGCTGGGTATGGGTTTTGAATTGGCTCTGGTCCCGAATGCAGTATGTGGTATGGATTAGGAACTGCAGGAAAGTGGCTAAGACAGTTTGAGGTTCTGACAGTGATTCCAACTAAAAGACCATGGTGGCTTTGGCCAAGGCAATTACAGTGGAGATGGGGAGAACAGATATGCTTGAGAGATATTTAAGAGTTTTACTGGACAGGAATTGATGACTGATTTAAATCAAGTTGGGGGTAAGGAGGTATCAGAAAGGACTCAGGTTTCTGACTGTAGCAACTTGAGGGGTGAAGGTTTATTGAGATTGGAAGTGTGGACCCTGTAGACCTAGGACTCCTCAGAAATGGGGCGATGAGATAAGCAAGGGAGTTCAGGGGGTACAGCATTCAGGATAGTACAGTAAAGGGGGTACAGCATCCAGGATAGTACAGTAAAGGGGGAACAGCATCCAGGATAGTACAGTAAAGGGGGTACAGCATCCAGGATAGTACAGTAAAGGGGGTACAGCATCCAGGATAGTACAGTAAAGGGGGAACAGCATCCAGGATAGTACAGTAAAGGGGGAACAGCATCCAGGATGGGACTCTAACGATGGGCAGAGAGAAGCTAGCAAAATCAATGGGATAATGAGGAGAAAAACCAACAAGAGTGTTCAGTATCACAGAAACAAAGAGTAAAATGATATTTTTAAGTGGTCAGTGAGATCAAGCAAAATAAGGACAGGAATGGATCGATGAGTGGAATAGCTTGGGAGACTCCTAATATCTGATAAGTTGGAGGTTATTCTACTGAACCTTGATATGTTTATGAATTCATGTTTAACATAAAGTACTACATGAACATTAGCTGCTTGCCCTCATCAAATCATAAACTCCCTGAAGCTAGGGATACTTTTATTTATTTTGTATCAATAACACCCACCTCATCTCTTGACTTAAACCTGTGATTAACCAATATTTGTGGCATAATGAATGAACACACTATGACACGTTATGATTATGTTAGAAGACTTTGCATTTTTTTCCACCAGAACTTCTTTAAGAATTATTTTTCTTTCTGACACTATGAGCCCCATTTTAATCCATCCCTTTAAACTTCCGATTGGGGTAAGTCTACCCTAGGCCATATAATTTTGCTGGTTTCACAATTACGGTCCCCAGAATTTGGGAATTTATAATTCCAGATAGAGGAAAATTTGAAGATACAAGTCCTGTTTCACTGGCCTCATCTGGAAATGATGACTTCCAGTTTGTTATAATCAGGTTACAAATTGATGTGTTTACTTCAGAGTGTGGTTTGCTTTAATGGAGACAAATTCTGTGTTATCAGTTGATCTCATCAGCTCTCTGTTATTTTATGTAAACATTATCAGAACAGAAAATAGAAAGATGTTATCCATCATATAAATATAACTCCATATACTTGGTAATTTTGTTATTTCAGGACCTTTTATTATGTTCCTAGTTCTGGACATTAGAAACAATAAGAAATTAAGTATAATAATATTTTTATTATAAAAATACCTACTATAGCATTGGTGGAAAATACATAACAGTATAAAAAATAAAGATACTTGTTTTGTTCTTTGTTCTTTGGTACAAATGCTGTTAGTAATTTTTAAAACATTTATTTCATAAAGAATTCTACTATGCTTCACAAACTGTTTTCAAAATTCATTGAACTCATTTTTTTCTTGGTCATTATATTCAGACCATTTCCAAACCAAGTGATCTCCTATGAAACACACACACACACACACACACACACACACACACACTTTCATTGTATGAGTGAATCCAGATAATTTAAAGAGCTTCCAATAGTTAGACATTTAGGTAATTTCCTATTTTTCAATATTATAAACAACATTTCAGGGCATATCTTTAAACCTAAATCTTTGCATACACTTTTGTTTTTTTTATCTCAGAATACATTTTTGGAATTGAAACTGCAAAAATAAAATGTAGACACATATAAGTTACGGATAAGGATGCAAAATTTGCAGGCATTAAAAATGCTGCACTCATATATACTGAATATAGAAAAAAATGGGAAAAGAGTAAAATAAGAATTGCTTTTAATGTCATTTACCTGAGATGGAATTTATTGTGTAATCTTATAGATAATGTTTATTAAACCTGCTGAATTCTTGACCTATATATAAGTTCTGATAACTAACGTATCGTTCATTTGGTTTTTTTTTTAAACCCCCAAGTAACCTGATTTTATTTGTTTTTAAAGATTTTATTTATTTGGGGTGCCTGGGTGGCTCAGTGGGTTAAAGATTTTATTTATTTATTTGACAGAGAGAGAGAAAACACAAGAAGGCAGAGCAGCAGGCAGAGAGAGGGGGGAAGCAGACTCCCCGCTGTGCAGAGAGCCCGATGTGGGACTCGATCCCAGGACCCTGAGATCATAACCTGAGCCGAAGGCAGAGAGGCTTAACACACTGAGCCACCCAGGTGCCCCTAATGTATCATTTTTGATGTATAATATAACATATAACTTATAGCATATAATACATTGTATACTATATGATATAGAATATATGATATGTGATGTAGATATATGATACATAATGACCTCGCTAAACATTTTTTGTTTTCTTTCCTGAGATCCTACCCATTGATCCTTGTTCATTTTTATTTTTAAGTTAGATTTCATGTTTCCTTCTTTGTCATGGTAGGTGGGTCATTTCCTTTATCCTAGGTAAATACTGCTACTACATAGGTAAGCGATTAATTCAAATATTTCATTTATAACAGGTCAACTTACTAAAAATCTGTTAAAACTCAGTGTTTTTTTTTTCAGAGAATTTTTCTGAATTATGTAGACAAAATAATTTTCCTTCTTAAGAATAGGGCAATTTACTTGCATCATCTCATCTTTTATCTTAATTTTTCCTTCCAGCCTGCCCTCCCTCAAATCATCATTCCTTCCTCCCCCCTCCCTTCCTTTCTACCTTTCTGCTTTTTTGTCTTTTCCTTTGGGCAAAACCTGATGAGAAATGTAGTAGATCTGATTATGGTCCTGCCTGTTTTATCCGTTAGTGTTAAGGGGTAGTGCCTGGATGCATTTTCATTATGTGCTAGGTGAGATCGACTATGAGATTTTAAGTTTTGTTTTTTTTTTTAATAGTTTAACATGGTATTTGTGGCACATCTGACATTCATGTGCTCATATTTAGCTTATGATTTGGTTCTAATTTGGCTCTAAGTTTCTAAGTGAGCGAGGACTGTGTGACCTTGTGTCTGGGTGGGGCAGTCCACATGTGTGCATCCTGTTTCGCACCCGGCAATGCGGAACTAGCCTGCGGAACTAGCAATACAGAACTAGCCTAGCCTTCCTCGCTAATTGGAAAATTTGTGATTTTCATCTGGGCTTTCCAAATGTTTAGATAACTCGAAACTCACCTTTTCTTAGAGAACATGAGTAAACAGCTAATACTGTGAGCCTAGTTCAAGCACCATAATCTCTTACCTGGACTGACTCGATCTCTCAGTTTCCACGCTGAAGTCCCCCTTGGTATACTGGTCATCAAGCAGCCAGAATGGACCTTGTATTTGTCAGGACATGCCCTTTCTCTGCTGAGAACTCTCCACAGCTTCCAGTGGCCTCCACAAGGCTGTAACCCCGCCTCGCCCACCCTTCTTGGCTCCTCTTCCATTCCACTAACTCTCTCTTGCCCCGAATTCATCCCAGATCACCACCAGGTGTCTTACTTTGCTTTCTTCAGCCATTCTTCTCTGGTCTCTTAGTAGAAGCGCTTTCCTGGCCCAGTGTACTACCCCTCACCCCCATTTTCCTCAAGCGAACACATCTAGGACTTAATTACATACCAGACACTCTTCTAAAGATTTCCCACATTAACTCACTCAATCCTCATGACAACTCTGTGGGGTAAATAGCATTCACCCCATTTTGTGGACAAGAAAGGTAAGGCATGAATGTCAGATGTGCCACAAAGACCTTGTTAAACTATGAAACTTACCATGTTCACAGCACCTGCTGGGTAGGGGAGTGGGGATCCCAGCCCGACAGGCAGATGCCTGCATGGCCACTCATTTTCCACAACTCTCACTCCTTGCCCTGATTTGTTCTGGTGTCCAGCTTCACTACCCCCAGATATTCAAGATCTATTCAGTGGCTGCCTTCTTAGACTGGGGATTTGGTCACAGCTGGATTCCTGCTTTATTCTTGGGCCCTAAAGCAAAGTTTGACATTCACAGGCTCCCAATAATACATATACATATATATATATATATATATATATATACACACACACATATATAATATATACATATACAAATATATATAATTTTATATATTATACACAAATATATGCTATATAAAAATATATTTATATAAATATATATATATAATATACATATTAATTTATTTATTTGACAGGCAGAGATCACAAGTAGGCCCAGAGGCAGGCAGAGAGAGAGGGGGAAGCTGGCTCCCTGCTGAGCAGAGAGCCTGATGCGGGGCTCCATCCCAGGACCCTGGGATCATGACCTGAGCTGAAGGCAGAGGCCTAACCCACTGAGCCACCCAGGCGCCCCAATACATATAGTTTTAAGTAATAAATTCAATGAAAGAATTAGGAAAATAAGCAGAGTGTGGAATTTGTTTTGTTTTTCAGGAGAGATTCTTTGGTAATTTTTAAAAGCTTTCAGTATAGTCCTTGTTCTATTAGGTTATCTACATACTGAGTCATTGGTCATTTTTTTTTTCCTCTAGAAAATTCGTTTTCTAGATGACCCCCCCAACTGTATGCATAGAAAGCTATCACTTACTTTCAGTATTCTCTATTCGTATGAAAAAGTCTTCCTCATTAGCCTTAACATTGTGCTTTGTGACTTAGCTCTTGTTTTTACTCAGCCTAGTAAGGCTATCATAAATACTGAGTTAACAGTGGTAAAGAATGAGTTCCTACATATAAGCAACAGACCCACTGCCTTTTCTGATTTCTATTTTTGCTAAAATTCTGTCTTTTGATTCATTTTTTCCCATTCTTTCATTAATTTCCACTCTCATTATTTTTCACCTTATCTCACTTATTGTCCTTTTTTCTTACATAATGATGAAATTTCTTGATGCTGAATTTGCCTCTCGTTGCAGATTGGGGCATACCGTATAATGTTGGTATTTTGTTCTTTTATTTTCCAAATAACCTTTGACTGCAATTTTAATTACTTCCTTTACTCAATGGTGAGTTAAGCATTTTTTGTTTTCCCAAAGGCTGATAAAGTTTAGATATTTAATCTTTTTATATTAGCTGCTATGTTTGTTGCATGATAATCACATAATATGGCTGACACGATTTATACTTGTGGGGAAGTTGCTGAGGCTTTTGCTTAGGGCTAGCGAAATGGGACCATTCTTCATAGCTTTTTCAAGGAAATGTGAAAAGAATGCATACTGTTGTGTTTTTTGGGTTCATGAATCAATATATATATTTTTAATCTGATGATATTCATTGTATGGTTTATTTCTTATACTACTACGTGCATTAAGATACTCATTATGAAACAAATTATTATTACTAATTATAAATGTAACAAAAGTTTTGGAATATTGGATACTAACTGTGGAAGATACTATATGTATTATCTTACTCATTTTTTCTTCAAAACAGTGACTGTTACCATTTTCATTGGTGAATAAATTTGAATCTTGGAGAAATTAACTAACTTCCTCAAGTTTACATGGCTGGTGAAGAGAAGAGTAAGATTCAAACTCAGATCTGGCTGAATTCAAAGCCTACCTATAATTTTAATTTTAATCATTGTCATATACTTAGAACAATCTTGTTTAGTATATATGGGGTCAGTTGATAGGTTTGTAGCTAGTGGTGTAGTCCTTAAAAAAGAACTATGCATATTAGAGGCAGCTCTTATATTTACTTAAAGTAATATGATTATTTGTCCCATGACATGAATTATTTTATACATTGAATCAAAAAATTATATAATACTCCATTTTATTAATTTTCTACAATTTAATCACTGCCCTATAGTTTATTCATACTAAACATTTCCGGTGTTTTATTATTCACAGCCACTTGATGACTGTCCTCAGCTATGATTATTTCTGTGTGATAAAATATTAGAAGTGAAAAAGTTGGGTCAAAATTCATATGCATCATAAAGGCCTTTGATCTATATTTTTAAACTTCTCTTCTAAACTGCTACGAGAACTGTATTCTTGTACCTTTGATCATTATTCTCATTTTAAAGGATTTTCAGTAATTTTATACGTTAAGAGTTACCTTTCTTTCACAGATTTAAAATGTTTCCTGACTCTCATTGCCCACTGATAATCAGAGTTGAATGGAGCAATCATTTTCCCACTTATGCAATTTTCTGTATACTCTCCAAAGTAAAGATTTTGTGAAGTTTATACATATATGTTCAGAAGATGTAAGATTAATAATATCTCTGGGTATTTCACTTGTGTTAGCATGTTTAAAGGAAAGATTTGTGGCTTTTTCCCCATCAGTCCTTCAGAATATATATTATAATAAACATTAAAATAATATATTATTTATATTATATATTATAATACATATTATAATATATAATATAATATATTATATATAATATATAGAGAGATTTTGCTATTTCATATTTATTTTTGGGTCCTGCAAAATTATTGAAGCTCTGATTTTTCAATTGACCCTCCTTTGTATTTTTTTATTTTTATCTAGACTAACAGTCTTTCCTATAAATAATAATACTTTTGTCTCTTGGTAATAATTTCCCTTCTTAAAATTTTTCAGTGTTATTTTATGATTACATTGGCTAGGATTTCAGGACATTATTAAATTAGAATGGAGATAACAGAAATTGGATGCTTATACTTTAGTCGGAATGCCTCTGTGTTTTACATCTGGGTGATATTAGCTATAGGTTTCATGTTGATTTTCTTTGTCACAGATAATTTTTAAATTTCTAGTTTACTGATGTAATTTATTATTAGAGATGGATGTTAAATGCTATGAAATGCTTTTATTCATATATAAAAGTGGATTATATAATGACTTTCTGATGTGATAAAATAGATTCATAGATTTCATATTTATAAACTATACTTATAGTCATGATTAACCTAACTTGACAAGTTAGACAGAGAGAGAGAAATGATGATGTTTATGTAATTTTTCCTCTGTTGTGTTGATTCTGTAGACTAATAATTACTCAGAAGTACTTTTTGTAGTTATAAAAGAGAAAGATAGTACTTTTATGTATATTATGTGTATATATATATATATATATATATATATATATATATATATCTGTCTGTATGTGTGTGATTTTTTTCAGACTTTCCTCTAAAACATGTACTATGAAATTTGTGATAGGGATCATTCTCTCTATAGGATTTTTTTTTCTTTTTCTGGAATGATGTAAAGAAAATAGGGATCTTCCCTCCTTTTATTTAAAATAATTCATCCTGTAAGTACATCTGTACTTGGCATAGTAAAATAAACCCAATAGATTGGGATAGAAAGCCACAAAACATAACCATACATATGTGAAAGTTTATTATTACACAGCCTGCATTGCAGGTCCCTGTAGGAATGATGAGCTATTTAATAAATTATACTGGGCCAATTCCATATAGAAACATATAAAATTGAATCTCTGGCTCACACTAGACACAAAAATCAATTTCAGATGGATTTATGTTTTAAATATGAAAGATAATACATTAATTTTTAAAAGAAAGCTTAGAAGAATATCTTATAACATTGGAATAGGGAATTTTAAATTATAAATATGGCAAAAATGAGAAACCATAAAGAAAAATATTAATATGCTGAATATTATTAAAAATGGATTTTTACCCAAAAAATATTATGAGGCTGAAAAAACAAACCACATAATGGGAGAAGATATTTTCAAGATCTATAACCAAGTGTTAGCATCCAGAAAAAATAAACAGCATCTACAAATCAATAATAAAAAGCAAACTCATTTTGCTGTAGGTGTTAGAAAAGTAAACGGGCATGCTGAGTAAACACAGTAATATATTCTCAAAATCATTGGTAGTCATGCATGCAAATCAAAACCACAGTGAGGCACCATTTTACACATATTACATTGGCAAAAATTAAAGTCTTAGGTGATACCAAGTGGTGATTTCTTTCCTTGGGGGTGCAAACTGCCGTAACTGCTTTGGAAAGGAAGGTGGCATTACTCAGTGAGATTTCAAAATTTCAAATTCTAGAATATACTTGGAGAACCTATTGCATATGTTCATGAGGAGACACATGAAAGGAGCATTTTCTAGAATAGCTAAAATCTGGAAACAGCCCAAATGTCCATCAGTCGCAGAATGGATAAATAGAATGGGTAGATCCATTTTTAATATTTAGACTATGGACCTCTGTGGAAGAATGTCAGTAGTGAATGTGGAGTGAGACTCAACGCCTTCTGTTTACCCACGGGAAGGGGTGGAATTCACAGAATTCTTGGCACATAATTTCATCTATATAAAAGTCACACATGGCCAAGCTATGCGATACAATATATTGTTAGAGGTATGTGTGAATCTGTTAATACTGTTTTTGAAAAGGCAAAGGAAGGATTTTCAAGGGAAATGATATGCAAGAATGAGGCTTTCAGATCTCTGAGCACTAGCATTGATGAAGGAGTGTTCTAGGCTTTCAGATCTCTGAGCACTAGCATTGATGAAGGAGTGTTCTAGGCTTTCAGATCTCTGAGCACTAGCATTGATGAAGGAGTGTTCTAGGCTTTCAGATCTCTGAGCACTAGCATTGATGAAGGAGTGTTCTAGGCTTTCAGATCTCTGAGCACTAGCATTGATGAAGGAGTGTTCTAGGCTTTCAGATCTCTGAGCACTAGCATTGATGAAGGAGTGTTCTAGGCTTTCAGGTCATTTTTCTCTTTCTTAAGCTTATTCATGGATGAGTGGGTGCTAATTTTATTTTTCATTAAAATGTTCATATATAGGTACTTTCCTGTAGAAAATACATATATATTATATATATTATACATATAATATATATTATATGTATGTGTATATATATACATGAGAGTAATTAAAATATGCAAATGTGGTTTCTCTTATGAGCTAGTTGTATATAACTTTAGTTTCCTCTATGCATTTTGATTTGTTTTCTTCACCTTTTGAGTCAAATAACGTTTATATTCTTTCTCGAAATTTCTTATTTTTAGATTTTTAAAATGTTCACTATATATAGCTTATTTTAACAGTCACTTAGACATTAAATCATATTTTCTTTGAATGTAGGTTTGCATATCATCTTTAGACATTAATATGTACTAATAGTGTCATCACAATTATTTTCTTTCTTTTTCTAAAGAGTTTATTTATTGTGTTGCTGCATGGCTCAGTCGGTTAAGTGTCTGCCTTCTCATGTCATGATCCCAGGGTTCTCTCTTTCGTTCTTTCTTTCTCTCTCTCTTTCTTTCTTTCTTTCTTTTTCTTACTTTCTTTCTTTCTTTTGTAGGCTTCATGCCACATGCGGGGCCTGAACTCACAACCTGAGATCAAGAGACTTAGATGCTCATGTGACTGAGCCACCCAAACACCCTTGTTTTGGTTTTCATTCACAGATTAATTGCAATGTGTTAAGAGAATTTAGAAATATTCTTTTCTTGCCACATAGGATAGGGTTTTTCTCAAAAAATATTTTCAGTTGTCAAATATAAAACAAACCCAGGAAAGCATACAAAAGCCAATGTGATTGTGATGTGACTGTCCTTGCACCTGCCACCTCTATCAGGGGTCAGCTTTACCAGTGACCTTTCACGCTACAGATCCCCTTCTTCAGCTCATACCATCCTTGTCTTTTGATTGTTGAGGAAAGAAGGTCATTTCTCTGGTAGTTTCCCACAGTGTGGATTTTGTTGATTGCTGAGATACAGTTTAATATTTTTCTTTGTTGACTTCATCATCTATTGTCTGTTTGTATATCCATCTATCTATCTATGTATTTCTGGAAAAAATACTTTACAGCTCTGTATATTCTTCATCAAGAGGCAGGTAACCTTGGAGCTTCACTGGGTGGCACAGTTGATTTAGCATTTGCTCTTGGTTTTGGCTCAGATCATGATCCTGGGGTCATGGGATCCTGCCCCACGTCAGGCTCTGGACTCAGCCTGGAGTCTGCTTAGGTTTCTCTCTCCCTCTCTCACTGCCCTCCTTCCACTCGTGCTCACTCAGTCTCTCAAATAAATAAGTGAATCAAAAAAAAAAAAAAAAGGCAGATAACTTTCACACCCACTGAATTGCTATTTTTGAAAAAAAAATCAATAAAAGTTGGTGAGGATATAGGGCAAACCGAGCTCTCACACATCATTAGCAGGGACATAAAACAGTGTAATTCCTTTGAGAAAAGTTCTGGCAGCTTCTAATAAAATTAAACATACATTTCCCTGGGGTCTAGCCATGACAGTCTTAGGAGCTTACCCAAGACTGAAAAGAAAACATATGTTCTGAAAAGGACTTGTGCCGGAATATTTACAGAAGCTTTATGCCTAATAGCCCAAACCTGGAAGTATCCCAGGTGACCACTGATGCAAGAAAGAATAAACAAACTTTGCAATATTTATACAAATGAACACTCTTATGCAATCGCAGAACTGATCTCATGATATACACAATAGCACGGTGGAGTCTAACAATATTACACTCAGATCAAGGTCTTTTACGAAGCAGTTATTTTGTATGATTTCTGTTTATATAAACCTTTGTTACATTTTCCCTTTTTTCTTCATGTTTCCTCTTTCTGTTTCCGAATGCTTTCTATGGGCGGGGGGGGGGGGGGTTCTTTTTCTATTTTTTTTTCTAGGGACTTGAAACTTGACTCAATCCCTTTTCCAATAGCCTCTTCCTTACAGTATAAAACAACATAAAATTGTCAAGATTAAACCACGTCCTATTAGCTCCTTTGAAAGATAAAATATTTAGGATATTCTTATCATCTATTGTCACCACAATATTATCATAATTTTCTTTCAATATTTTTTCTTTTAATAAATATTTTAATATTTCAGTGAATTGTAAACCTTGTGAACAGTAACTGGGGTGATCTGTCTTTCATGATTTAATTTGTTGTTGCATGTCTTATAATTCCATTTTAAAAATTTTTATTGGGTGCCTCGGTGGCTTAGTGAGTTAAGCCTCTGCCTTCAGCTCAGGTCATGACCTCAGGGTCCTGGGATCAAGCCCCGTGTTGGGCTCTCTGCTCGGCAGGGGACCTGCTTCACCCTCCCTCTCTGCCTGTCTCTGCCTACTTGTGATCTCTCTCTTTCTGTCAAATAAATAAAATCTTTAAAAACAATAAAAATAAATAAAATTAAATATTTTTATTTCTTTATCTCTGGCTAAAATAATTATTCAAGAGGGCTATTTTAGATGGATATTTTGGTCAGAGATTTAGACATTTTGTAGAAGAAGGGATTTTTAGGATGGCTGGTCTACGAGAATCAAGTCCCCTACATTAGGAGTAGAGATGAGAGACAGGGAGGAAGCACCTGGCATCTTCTCAAGAGTTAGATTTTTGCCTCTTGATTATTTGCTCTTTCAGTGATATCCTACAATAAGATCCCATTCTTCTGAGAATTAGATTTGCTATAGATACATTTTGAAGTAATGTTAGAGAAAAGCAAAGCTCAATTAATGAGGCTCTTCAACTTGAGAAAGGAAACACAGTAGGGGAAGGACACTGGGGTTCTGGAACACTAACAATGTCATAAAGAACTCCAGGTTCTTCTCAAAAGAGAGACATTACAAGAGACTAAGGGAAACATGAAAAGAAGGTGGTAGAAAATGATGGCATTTGCATATTTCCAAATTTAATAGATGGCTGACTGTCCAAATATCTGTATTAAGAATTTTTAAAATGCTCTTTCTCAGTAATACCTAAATTTACATGTGTGTAGCAGATAATCATTTAACGTAACATCTGGGGAGCCTGGGTGGCTCAATTTAGCATCCAACTTTCGATTTCAATTCAGGTCATGATCTTAGGATGGTGGGACCCAGCCCAGCACTGGGCTCTGCACTCAGTGCAGAATCTGTTTGAGATTCTCTCTCCCTGTGCTCCTCCCCTCACCTCACACTCTATAAGTAAGTAAGTAAGTAAATAAATAAATAAATAAGTAAAATCTAAAAATAAATTAAAAATAAGACTGTAAAATTCTACCTCTTCATTGTTCGAGTCACCAAAATCAATTTGACACGTGTCTTTTGCTGAGCTGTGAAATTTCAGCTTGTTGGTTTTAAGAAGAAAACACCCAGGCCACTGCTTTGGGATTATGTCGGCCCTACTTTCAATCGTCATACCAGATTGAATTTCAAAAAGGAAACATGGTGGTTTTACAAAGATAGTATAATTCTTAGAGGTGATGAGCTCTGTCTACCTCTTCAATTTAAAAAGAAAATAAGAACAATTACTGAAATATTTTAGCTAAACAAGTGGCTCCCAAACTCTGAAAATCTATTTTTTTAACCTTTCATATTCCATTATAAATATATGCACCAAAGGCAGACTTGGCTGTGGTTCTTTCCACCCACTCTGCTTGTGTTATTCACTCAGACCTCAATTTCCAGTCAGATTCAGTTGCTTCCCACTCAGCTCCCGCAGATTGTAAATCCTCCCGGTTGGGTTGCGTAGCAACTGACACTCAACCTCACCTGCAAAAGGTTAGTCCAACATCTTTCATTTTTCCTGGTGGTTTTTTTTTTTTTTTTTTTTTTTTTTTTGACTCTAGAAATAAGCAAGCCAGCTGGTAGCATTCTAAACCAGAGCTGCTCAGATCTGGGTTTTCAGCACAACACTATTATGTCCCCAGTTGTTGCAAATGAAGGGCTATACTAGAAAGACATTCCAAAGGGGCAGGGAACTTGAAACCTGGGCGTATCTCGGCCAGTAACTACCCAAAGGAGCATAGCTTCTCTCTTCCCCTTTCTTGACCTCCTTTTTCTCTTTTGTCTAAGGAAGTAGGTAAATGAGGTGATCATCTGGATTGCTTGTAGGTCTGACATTATGGCAATCACACAAAGGAAAATTCTTGTGAGTGTTCGGATCTAGGTGACCTTATGCATCTTTAAATCGGCCCCATTATGCACTTCCTGGTTTCAACACTCCTCTCATTGTAGTCTATATATAAATGGTGCCCCTTGGCCAAGTTCCAGGGGGAGCTGTTTACATGGATTAAAATTGGCAACTCAGCTTCTCTCTCTCTCTCTGAGTTAAATACTCATAGATTATGCAAGGTAAGATTCTGGTGTCTCTGCTTTCTTCATGGGACATCTAAAATTTGGAGTGATTAAATCCGTTGTTACATCGTAGGTGGTAGCCTTGGAATTTGGACACGAGGCAGCTAGCCTCCATAAGCCGTCCCTCTTTAATCAGACTTTAAGTTTATCTTATTTGACTGTGCCAGGTAGATAGAAGATAGCTAGAGAGTATTTTTCAGGACTCAGTTGCAAATGGCAGAAGGATAGGAAATTGTTTCAATCTGGCTTAAAAAGTAAAAAAGAATTAGTTAAGTAGCATAATTATTCGTTGAAGTAACTGAAAAGTTCAGACATGTGTTATGTCAGGCTCGAGATCAAGGTTTCTCTCCATCTCTGAACTGTGCCCTCCACTGTATTCGCTTTGTTCCGAGACCAGCAGACTCCATGTGGTAATCCAATGACCTCGAAATTCAAACCTCACTTTCTTGGAAACCCTAATGGGAAGATAAATGCTCTTTCCCAAGAGCTCCCGTTGAAGTCCTAAGTTGGAAGCTCTCTGTTGCCAGCTTAGACCATCTGCCCAGGGTCCCAGTGACCAGTGAGTATTGTATACTCTGTCCCCAGGCCTGGGGCACCCATTCAGTCCTGAGCTGTTAGTCTCGCTGACTCAACAGGAAGGAAACGCCGTCAGATAGGACCGTGGGGCTCTGAGAAGAAAATCCGGGATCGGTGGATGCCAGATGAACAAAATACAACTTTCACCCTCCATGGATGTTTCACTTTCCAGAATTGAGCTGTCACTGCTGGACTCAAGAGCGAATGCAGTGAGAGAAGAAATCCTGCATTTTTTTTTTTAATTTTTTATTTTTTATAAACATATATTTTTATCCCCAGGGGTACAGGTCTGTGAATCACCAGGTTTACACACTTCACAGCACTCACTAAATCACATACCCTCCCCAATGTCCATAATCCCACCCCCTTCTCCCAAACCCCCTCCCCCCGGCAACCCTCAGTTTGTTTTGTGAGATTAAGAGTCACTTATGGTTTGTCTCCCTCCCAATCCCATCTTGTTTCATTTATTCTTCTTCTACCCACTTAAGCCTCCATGTTGCATCACCACTTCCTCATATCAGGGAGATCATATGATAGTTGTCTTTCTCTGCTTGACTTATTTCGCTAAGCATGATACGCTCTAGTTCCATCCATGTTGTTGCAAATGGCAAGATTTCATTTCTTTTGATGGCTGCATAGTATTCCATTGTGTATATATACCACATCTTCTTGATCCATTCATCTGTTGATGGACATCTAGGTTCTTTCCATAGTTTGGCTATTGTGGACATTGCTGCTATAAATATTCGGGTGCATGTGCCCCTTTGGATCACTACATTTGTATCTTTAGGGTAAATACCCAATAGTGCAATTGCTGGGTCATAGGGCAGTTCTATTTTCAACATTTTGAGGAACCTCCATGCTGTTTTCCAGAGTGGCTGCACCAGCTTGCATTCCCACCAACAGTGTAGGAGGGTTCCCCTTTCTCCGCATCCTCGCCAGCATCTGTCATTTCCTGACTTGTTGATTTTAGCCATTCTGACTGGTGTGAGGTGATATCTCATTGTGGTTTTGATTTGTATTTCCCTGATGCCGAGTGATATGGAGCACTTTTTCATGTGTCTGTTCGCCATCTGGATGTCTTCTTTGCAGAAATGTCTGTTCATGTCCTCTGCCCATTTCTTGATTGGATTATTTGTTCTTTGGGTGTTGAGTTTGCTAAGTTCTTTATAGATTCTGGACACTAGTCCTTTATCTGATATGTCGTTTGCAAATATCTTCTCCCATTCTGTCAGTTGTCTTTTGATTTTGTTAACTGTTTCCTTTGCTGTGCAAAAGCTTTTGATCTTGATGAAATCCCAGTAGTTCATTTTTTCCCTTGCTTCCCTTGCCTTTTGCGTTGTTCCTAGGAAGATGTTGCTGCGGCAGAGGTCGAAGAGGTTGCTGCCCGTGTTCTCCTCAAGGATTTTGATGGATTCCTTTCGTACATTGAGGTCCTTCATCCATTTTGAGTCTATTTTTGTGTGTGGTGTAAGGAAATGGTCCAATTTCATTTTTCTGCATGTGGCTGTCCAATTTTCCCAGCACCATTTATTGAAAAGGCTGTCTTTTTTCCATTGGACATTCTTTCCTGCTTTGTCGAAGATTAGTTGACCATAGATTTGAGGGTCTATTTCTGGGCTCTCTATTCTGTTCCATTGATCTATGTGTCTGTTTTTGTGCCAGTACCATGCTGTCTTGATGATGACAGCTTTGTAATAGAGCCTGAAGTCCGGAATTGTGATGCCACCAACGTTGGCTTTCTTTTTCAATATCCCTTTGGCTATTCGAGGTCTTTTCTGGTTCCATATAAATTTTAGCATTATTTGTTCCATTTCTTTGAAAAAGATGGATGGTACTTTGATAGGAATTGCATTAAATGTGTAGATTGCTTTAGGTAGCATAGACATTTTCACAATATTTATTCTTCCAATCCAGGAGCATGGCACATTTTTCCATTTCTTTGTGTCTTCCTCAATTTCTTTCATGAGTACTTTATAGTTTTCTGAGTATAGATTCTGTGTCTCTTTGGTTAGGTTTATTCCTAGGTATCTTATGGTTTTGGGTGCAATTGTAAATGGGATTGACTCCTTAATATCTCTTTCTTCTGTCTTGCTGTTGGTGTAGAGAAATGCAACTGATTTCTGTGCATTGATTTTATATCCTGACACTTTACTGAATTCCTGTATAAGTTCTAGCAGTTTTGGAGTGGAGTCTTTTGGGTTTTCCACATATAGTATCATATCATCTGCGAAGAGTGATAATTTGACTTCTTCTTTGCCGATTTGGATGCCTTTAATTTCCTTTTGTTGTCTGATTGCTGAGGCTAGGACCTCTAGTACGATGTTGAATAGCAGTGGTGATAATGGACATCCCTGCCGTGTTCCTGACCTTAGCGGAAAAGCTTTCAGTTTTTCTCCATTGAGAATGATATTTGCGGTGGTTTTTTCAGTCAATGTGATACAACACATCAATAAAAGAAAGAACAAGAACCATATGATACTCTCAATAGATGCTGAAAAAGCATTTGACAAAGTACAACATCCCTTCCTGATCAAAACTCTTCAAAGTGTAGGGATAGAGAAATCCTGCATTTTGAAGTATTGTATTCTCTACGTAATAGAGCTTTTCAGCTAAGCCAACTGGCGTTACCTTGAGGTACCTGTACGTTGCCAGGTTGTAACTCTGGCTGACATAAGAAAAATATTATTTTATATGAATCTCTTCTTCGTTTGCCCTTCATGCTTTAGCTTTGACGTTGTCTCAGAAACGGCTGGATGAGAGGAAACAATATTATTGGTAGGTAGTAATTTGGAAGGAAACCCACTAATTCTTCCAGTAGCGTTTCCTTGAAAATACCCTTAATCTGGCTTTTAATGTCTCCCACAACGACCTCAGGAAATCGGTGCTCTCCTTTGACAGGGCCTGCTGCTTCAACTCACAGACATGAGCAGAATGGCGACGTGGAGCATTCGGTTCTTTCCAGAGATTATTAATGTGTCATCTTTCCCCTGATAGGAATTTTTCAGAAATATCTGGTATTCTGAGATGAGTTTTCAAGGCAATCTCTTGAATGCCTCCACAAGAGAAAAAAAGACTCAAATGATTTGTTGATAATTTGAAAAGACGGTTCTGTTCAATGAACAAAGCTTACTGGAAAACATGCTGACTTTACAGGTTTTTTTTGTTTTCTTTTTTTTTAAATGGGGAGGGTACATTCACAGCAGTGGAATCCAGGCCTTTTCTTTCCCTTGCTTCTCCCTTAGCAAACAGTAGGTACAGGCTTTGTGTTCACTCTAAGATATAACTTGACGAATTATGCTTCAACATTAGCAAGTGACACTGCAAACATTTCAAATTTGATAACCATCGGATGCACAAAGTGATGTAAAATTGACGTTGAAAGAGGGAAACATGCACTGCATTACAAGCATGGAATTGTCCCATTAGACCTTTCTTATTCTATGAATGAAGTATGATTTCCTTATTCTCAAGAATATATATATATATATTTGAGATTTTATTTATTTATTTGATAGAGAAATAGAGAGCTCTAGCAGGCAGAGCAACAGGCAGAGAGTGAGAGAGAAGCAGACTCTCCACTGAGCAGAGAGCCCGACACAAGGGCTCAATCCCAGGAACCTGGGATCATGACCTGAGCTAAAGGCAGACATTTAACCTACTGAGCTACCCAGGTGGCCCTCAAGAATATTTATATAAACCATTTCTTCTTGGGGAACATTCCTAGGGCCTTTCCACCATTATCTCAGTAGGAACAATGTTCGCTTTGTTTCTGACTTCCTTCTCAACATGCAACACATGCCTCACACATACTACTTACTTAACAAAATTTGTTGAATGAATTAATGATGCATCTTTAATTTCATAACTTGATTAGTCTCAGAGACTTGAGAAACCACTTATGGGATAGAAAAAGCCTCTGCGTTTTCTGTGAGTGGAAATTCTTTTGACAGGAGCTTGAATTGAAGATGAACCTGTTGAAAAAAAATTGCTGTTTGAAACGTGTTAACTTGATATTTTTAATAAAAGGAATCAAGTAAAAGAAGCCTGAGCTCCTTCCAAATAGTAAAGCATATTTTCCATTGAGTAATAGCAGGTGAGATTTAATTTATGAATCATAATGAGTATCCCTGTTTCAGAAACTAATTGAATTTGACCCCGGTACAAATTTGTAATATGAAATGAACAAGAGACCATAAGAAAAGGCAAAACAGAGCTTAACACAGTGACCGCATCATATTAATATTTGCAGACCATGGAGACTCCAGCTGATAAATGATCTATGCAACAGCATAATTATAGCACTATCGTGGCAAATGGAAGTTTGATGTATAGAAAATAAAGCCTGATTAAGTGTCATCAGAAGGGCACCAATGGATTAGCAGCCTAAATAATGTCATGTTGAGTATGAAAACAATGATTAATTTGTTGTTCATTGTGTCGTTAACAAAAAAAAAGTACAGTAAAAACCATGATACCTAGCATGGTCAGTTGCCGTTTCAATTATGCATGGGCATTCTTCCCTTGTTATACATGGAGACTAAACAGTTGGGTTTTTTTAATTGCTTTTCCTTGGCATCTGGAATAGCTCTTGTCAGTCAGAGTGTAATTTAAGATTTAAATCACTTTGACTAGATATTATTAGATGTAGTAGAGTGTGTAAATTATGGTGGTTGGCAAATTAAGTGCTGTCGGTATAAACACACACTCCCCACACAGTGCCTTCGAAAGTGAGCGGTGTGAGAATGTTCTGATTCCATGTGTATGGAATGAATTTATCACCAGGTGTTCACACGAGCACAGGCTAACAGGTCCAATTAGTCTTTCTTGGGTCTCCAACTAGCCATCTGCCCTGTTGTGCAGTTCTGGGTTCTCATGCCATTGATGTTTTAGAAATAGAGTATGATCTTGGATCCAATCTGACCACAAGCTACCTTGACCCAATAAATGTTTTGGGTTTTTGCTCAATTCTCTATCTGGATCCTTGCTCCAATCATTCCTTATATTATTAAGAACTCTTTGTTGATAATGACAGAAAACTATTTCAAATGGTTTTAATTTAAAGAAAGGGAATTTATTGGTTCACATAATTTAAAAGTTCGAACAGAGAGTTGGTTACAGGCACAACTAGATCCAGCAGCTCAGACAATGTCATCAGCATTCTCTTCCTTTCATCTTGCTTTGTTCTTCTTTCATTTCTCTTGGCTTCCTTCTGAATCAGGTGTTCACTCCACAAGTGCTGGTGGAGATGGTCACCACCAGCTCCACGTGTATAACCAACTTGTAATTTCCAGTAGTTCCGACAAAATTTAGGCTAAAAAATAACTGGCTCTAATTGCTTGATTAAATAATGTGACACCTTAAGCGCCCCACCCCTGCCAAAGCATGTAGACTTTTACTGTGGCATTTCAAATAAAATCAGGATACTCAAGCCAGAGAAAGATTAAGTGGATTATTGGCAGGCATAAACAGCAACCATTTACTCTATCTTTCTGTAACACGCAGTGTCTAAACCCATGTCATTTTCTTCCCAGCCACATAGCTAGATTACATTTCTTAGCCTACTTTGCAGTTAGGTATAACCATGGGGTTGACTTACAGCCAATGGAATACAAGAGAAGTGATGTCATCAACTTCATGACAACCTCTCATGGAAGGCTCTCACATTCTTCCCTATGTGCCGGCTGGATATTAAACACTAGTCACCTTAAAAGCCGCAGGTTGAGGGTGATACTGCACCTGTCCATCCAGGGTCATGAGTGGGACAGACCCTGCAGCTCCCTTTCCCACCATACCCAGCTGGATTTTATGTGAGAGAGAAATAGAAAAAAACAATAGAAAAAATAAACAAACAAAAACCAAAAAAAACAACCCAACAACAAAACCCCTATTGTTAATCCATTGAAATTTCAGGGTTATTTTATTCTATCAATGAATATCCTTTAATATATCCTTTAAATACCTAATATGCCTTTTAATATATCCCAGCTCAGCCTCCATGGTAAACAGTTTCCTATTCAGAGCAAAGAACTGTAATCAACTAAAGTTTCATTATTAGACCTCCTTCTGTCAGACATGATGAACTCTCATCTACCTTTCTTTTATTTTTATATATTTTGCATTCTTTAAACTTTTGCCTACCCCAAGGTTACAAGGACTGTCTCCTATACTTTCATTTAGATGTCTTCCAGTTTTAGGTTTTACATTTTGAATTAATTTTTGTGTATGATGTGAGGAGAAGATTAATGTTCAGTGTTTTCCTCATTGAGTATGTAGGTGATCAGCCCATTTGTTTAACAGTAATTTTTCTTCCTCAGTTAAATTGATTTGTCAAAATCAAGTAATTGTATATGACTATGTCTCACCTCTCTTTTCTGTTCCATTGATATAGAATTCTGTATTTTCACTGGTGTCAAATTATTTTAATTACTGTAGCTTTATAACAAGTCATTAAATTAGGTGGCCAAATCCTCCAGCTTTCCTCTTTTTGAAAATTGCTTTGGTCATTCCAAGTCCTTTACATTTTCAAATAAATTGTAGAACCTTCCCAGTACTATACAGTGCTTCAGATTCATTGTGAATACTTTCCCCATTACTAGACTCAACTATTTCTCTAGGAAGCCCTGCTTCCTTTTACAGGATAATGATATTAGAAACCAAGACCTGTCTGCTAGATGTACTCAATGCTACTGGGGTGTCAATGTTCTTGGCTGGCAGAGCAAGGAAATATATCTGTGTGTTCAAACACATGTATACCCATAGTTCTGCAAGTATTTTTATATATAACTATCTGTATCTATAGTAAGCTAAACATGAGTTCATACTGCTTTCTCTTATTCTAATCCATTAAACCATGTGGATCATTCTAGTCTTTTACTCTCGTTTATCCAGAACTTCTTATTCCAACAATAAGAAATTTGATTCCCAGCACGTCTATTTCCTTAATTTTTCAATTACATTAACATGTATAGTAATATCACAATCGTTAATCCATACTTCATGCTAAACTACAGTGCTTACATATAGTTTCATTTGTCTTAAAGGCTTCACTTAGTAACAAAGTTACTTAGGTCAACACTTTTTTCTCCCATCCCCTTCAGTGAATTCTTTCATACATTTGTAATACAATTATATTTTTTTGTCACTTTCTGCCTTCCATCCAGGGATCCTCTGACCTCCTAAATGATTTTTAAATTTGAATACACTAAGATTTACTCTTCGTACTATAAAGTTCTATGGCTTTTAACAAGTGCATGATATCATGTATTCGCAATTACAGTATCATATCATACAGAATTATTTCATTGTCACAAAGAATTCCCTGTTCTTAACTTACTCAACCGCAGCTGAACCTCTGTCAACCATAACCTTATATTTATTGTTTTGCAAGCAGGCATAGGGGGAGGCAGAGGGAGAGGGGAAGCAGGCTCCCTGCTGAGCAGAGAGCCAGATGCGAGGCTCAATCCCAGGACCCTGAGACCATGACCTGAGGCGAAGGCAGAAGCTTAACCCACCGAGCCACCCAGATGCCCCTTGTCTTGCCTTTTCCAGAATATTGTAAATTGGAATCATACAGTATGTAACATTTTCAGACTGACTTCTTTCATTTAACAATGTATATTTAAGATTGATCCATGTATTTTTGTGATAATTTTCTCTTGCTGCTTTAAAGATTTTCTACTTATCCCTATTGATTTCAAATTACCTTTTAGCAGGTTGAGTATGATATGTCTAGGTGAGTTTTTTTCTGCTCTATGCTACTTGGATTTTCTTTAGCTTCAAGAACTTATAGAGTAATATTTTTCATTAAATTTCACCAAGTTTACTAAATGGTGGGACTTTCCCACTATTATTTCTTCAAATTATTTTTATATCCTTTCTTTGTCTCTTTTTGGACTCCAATTATATAAATCAGGCGATGTTTAATATACTGTTACATGTCTCTGGGGCTCTGTTTATTTTTCTTCAATATTTTTTGTCTGTTATTTGGTTGTAAAATTTCTATTGTTCTGTATTCCAGTCCCTGATTTTCTTTTTTTTTTTCGCTTTGTCCAATCTGCTCTTGTGCCCATCTAATAAGTTTTCCATTTTTGTTATTGTACTCTTTAAGTCTTAATTTTTTTTATAGTTTCCTTTTCTCTGGCACAATTTTCCATTTATTCACTTATTACTGACATATCTCCTATTAATTATTTCAACATATTTACTCAATAATTTGAACACATTTATAATATACGCATTGAAGTATTCATCTACTCGATCCAAAATGTGTTCTCATTCAGAATGAGTTTCTTCTGTCTCCTTGTTTCCAGAGCAAGGATAAGGCTTTCCATTTTTGTTCTGTGTCTTAGCAATTTTGGGTTTAAAACTACACATCGTTGATGATTCGTTGTAGCAACTCTGGATTCTATTTATTCTTCCAAATGTTGTTGAGGTTTTTATTTTGCAGGCATATAATTTGCCTGGACTCCAACCATAAAATCTGTCTCCCTCATTCAGAGCAATCACAGATTATCTATGCTGAAGTTTTATGTGTTCACTTATTTGGTATTTAGCACCGTAGTTACCCATCCTTTTACTTCTGTAATAGTACTCAGCCAATGATTTATTGCTACCTGGGTTTTATGTGAATAAGGAATTCATTTAGATGTGCCACTGATTTAAAGTTTTTCTGGGCTCATAAAAAATGAATGAAATCTTGCCATTTGTAGCAATGTGGATGGAACTAGTGAGTATTATGCTAAGAAAAATCAGTCAGAGAAAGACAGCCAGAAGATTTCACTCATATGTGGAATTTAAGGAACAAAACAGATGAACATAGTGGGAAAAAAGAAAAAAAAAAAAGAAGGGCAAGCCAGAAAACCGACTCAACTATAGAGAACAAACTGAGGGTTTCTGGAGGGGTGGTGGGTGGGGAGATGGGATGAATGGTATTCAGGAGGGAACTTCTGGTGGTGAGCCCCAGGTGTTGTATGGAAGAGACGAATCACTAAATTCTATACCTGAAACTAATATTACATATATTAACTATCTGGAATTTAAATAAAAACTTGAAAAAGGAAAAAGTAAAGCGTCTTCAGGCTTTCAATTTTTGCTGGATTCCTACTCTCCCCCCGCACAGAGTAGAGAAGTTAGCGAGGAACGTGTGAAGAGCGTATCCACTCGACTCTCCCAGAGGTCTTCTGTCCCCTTTATCTTCCATTTAAATTCCTAAGTGCTCTGCCACCTGCCTGTACTGAGTCCACCCCCTCTGGTTAATAAAACTTAGCATTTCTATTGCTTGAGTAAGGAGAGATGGACATGCCTCCAAGCAAGAAGTTTTTACAAATCCACCATCCCTAGTTGAAAAAGTAGAGTTGCCCATGAGTAAACACTTCTCAGGTTGGTGCCTGTGTTTGGTCGTTTTTAGTTGTTTTAAAAATAATTTTGTACAGTTTTATGCTTGTGTCCTATGGAGGGGAATTGCCTGAATGTCTCATGCTGCTATACCAATAGCAGAAATAAATGCTTAAAAACAAAAAAGCAATACCGGCACACGATTGAAAATGCAATAAATGTACATTGCAATGAAAATTCTCCTTTTCAAATCTGTATCCCCCAGCTACCCTAGAAGGGAATCAGTAAATATCAGTAAATTATTATGCACCCTTCAAAAGATATTTTATGTGTATACTAGTGGATTTGGATATACATTAATTTTCCTTTTTTCTGTAAATTTTTCTGCATGTTTATTTTATTAGGATGTCTTCCTTCCACATATAAAGATATTTCTTAATTTTATGCCTGTCCACTCTTTCACTGAATATATGTATATTAAATTTTGTATATTCAATATTTATAAACACTGAAAATTTTAAAACCTTTTATTATTATAAAAATGCAACAATTAACAGGATAACAGGTAACTACGTTAGCCATATAGTCCTATGTCACAATTTGCCCCCAATTTCGCTGGTGGAAACAGTTTCTGTGAATCAGCCATTCAGAGCAGTTTGCTTGAGTGGTTCTGGTTCCGAATTTGTAGAGCGAGGAGTCAAGGGGCTGAAGTCAACTGAAGAGGGATGGGGATTTTGCTTCTAAGATTGTTCATTGACATAGTAATAGCCATAGTCAGTTCCTCACTTGACATCGGGATGGGGGATCTCAGTTCCCTGCTCCATCAGTCTTTTCTTCGAGCTGCTTTACTGTCTTCATGTCATGGTAGCTGGCTTCTTCCAGAGTGTGGGGTCCAGGAGAAAGGGTATAGTGGAAGCCACAGTGTCTTTTATGACCTAAGCTTGGAAATTACATTTCATCATTTCTGATCAGACTAGATGGCTAAGTGGTTCTTCCTCATTCAGTGCGGGAGGGGACTGCACAAGGTCATTAAGTATCATGAAGTGACAATCACTTCACACCGTGTTGGAAGCTAGTTAAAATAATAATCATATATCTTTTTCTCAAATTCTACCTATCATATCTATCTATCCACCTCTGTAAAATATTTCACTGATATAGAAGGATAAATTCCTAGATATGGAATCTCTACATCAAATGGTATATGTGTTTGTAATTGTGTTGGACATTGCCAAAAAGCTCTCCGGGAGATCTGTTTCATAATGAGTAGTCTTGCTTAAATTACTAGCCACTTAACTTCATTGGATTGTTTCACACTAATATAGTTTGTCAAGGACATACTTCCTATGAAGTACTGAAACTTCTAAAACTTGTGACTGTTACAGTTAAAGGAGAAACTTACGTTATGAAACAATGTGTAAATATCAGCAGCTTTGTAAGCGATATAAAGCCTCTGAATAAATAATGATTTGCATTTTGATCAAAGGAAAATTTAAGTTGTTTTCATCAGTACGATCTCTAAGACTACTTCTAAGGCTGCAGTTCTCCAAGTTCGTAGAACACGTGTCCTCTGAGAGTTTCCATAAGCAGAAAAGAGAAAACACTTATAGGAAATATAGAGATTCAGAAAACACATTAGTAAACCCTGTGATGTCTCTCAGAAATGAAATCACTTAATTTGGTATTCCTTAAACCTTGTTGACAATGAGACCTTTTATTTTGTAACATGACAATATGACATAAGATTGGGTGGTTCCAATGGAACATGAAATGTGGAATTTTTTGAGAAGGCATTAATTTCTTTTCCTTTTTTTTTTTTTTTTTTTTGATGTAATTCACATAACCTTAGAATTCATGGGTCTTAGGATAATCACAAGGTTAGCAACAGTAACTGCACCAGAACATTTTCATCATCTCAAAAAGAAACTCCATACCTATTAGCAATCACAGTCTATTCCTGCCCATCCTCCCCCTACCAACCAGCCTCTGGAAACTACTCATCTATTTTGTGTCTCTATGATTTTGCCTTTTCTGGAAAATTCTTATCCATGAAATCACGTAATATATGGCCTATAGAGTCTGGTTTCTTTTCCTTTTCTTTTTATAAGGTTCATTCATATACCAGAAATTAATTCCCTTATGGGGCCGAATAATAATTCTGTTGTACAGATGTACCACTTTTTTGATTGCTTCATCAGTAACGGACATTGTGCTATTTCTGCTTTTTACTTTTTGTCTAGTATGAATGACATTGCTATGATATTTGTGCAAGAGTTTATTTGTATGAGTATGGACATACATCTTCAATCCTCTTGGCATATACCTAGGGGTGGAATTGTTGGGTCATGTGGTAACTCTGTGTTTACACCTTTTGAGAAGTGATATTAATTTCTAGACTTTGCTGTATTAGTATCACCAACTATTTTCAAGTTCAGGAGAGTAGAGCAATATCAGGAAACCATTAGAAATATTAGGGCAGTTCATATCGAGCAAGCACATTGCTGTTCTTTTTGCCCACAATTTATTTCTCTTAGTTTACTCAATAAATGTTCAAGAAACAAAATTGAAGAGAGGAAAACTAAAAATGGACCACGCATCATGCGCCTTACAGATCAATACAGAAGATAAATACAGAATTAATAATTGCCCTTCCATTTTTCAGATAAATTCCTGTGAATGAGAAATGCAGCGACTTACCTTTCATCAGTTGTACGTACTGAATGCCTTCTCCTCGTGGCATTCTTTGGACATAGCAGCTCAGTTGTGTTCTATTATTTTTGAGAATGGTGGCCGTATGTTTTCGTTGGAAAGAAAACCAATTGTTCTTGGAATAAGAAAACCAAAGAACATTGAATTTTGTATTATTCTTTTGACTTTCTGTGGTTTTTCTTATTGAGTACGTATTAAAGAAGACTTTGTTTTTTGATTTGGAAGGTTTTGCTATTTTGTATCAAGACACCCAATACTTCATTACGCAAATCAGGATTGTGTTTAAAATGGTGGTGATTTTCTAAGATTTTTGGCAGCAGGTTTATGTTGAAATATTTCATCTTCATTTTGATTCAGAGCTTTTGTGCTTTTTGGTTGTTGTTCCTTCAAATATGTAGTTTAGGTACAAATGTTTGCAGATGTTCCAAGCTTGATTTATTAAAATGGTTTCAATACAAATCCCTTATGCAATTAAATGCCTATTCATGTGTTCTTTTCACAATGAAATGTTGTTAACAAATAGCTTTAATATAATAACATAACAGTTAAGGGAAAACTTGGGAGCAAGTGCTTAATAGATATGAGCTAGTGTAATTTTACAAAAAAAAAAAAAAAAAACGCTATTTATTTTTTTCACTCTGAGTAGTATGTGCACTTTGTGGAGAATTTGGAAAAGACAGAAAGGTATAAGGAGTACATGACTTCTGATCCCAACACCCCAAAATAAACACTCTCAATAGTTTATTATTTGTTTTTCCAAAATTCTTATTGTCATTATTCTTGAAATTCAGGAATTTCACCCAGATTTGTCTTAATGAACACCTCTTGTTATAAAATGTGTTTAGAGGCTTCCTGAGTAGCTAGCTTCCCATCACATTCCAAAAAAAATCTGTAGTACTAGTAGAAGAACAGCTCCATACTTGTTCAGCTTGATGTAAATAATTTGAGTTAAAATGTTGGCATTCATTTATTTTAATTTGTATGTCCTTTGAATTTTGAGAGATCATTTTAATAATTTAAAACACATAACTTTTTAAAACATGGAAAAGTTCATTTTATTTTATTTTTATCATTTACTTGATTTACTTTGCATAGCTGCATTTTATTTTTTTAATTTTTTAGCTCAATGTTGTCAATAGAGCACAAATTTGGTGAAAATCTTGATTATAATATTGTAATTTGTGATTTTACAGAAATAAAAACAGGAAAGATAGATTACATGTTACAAATTTAAAGCATTTTATGAATTATGTATTTCATTACTTATCTGAAGAGACCATAGGAACAACTATAACAATACTTCCATTTAGTACTTCTTGATAGTTTGCCAACTTTTAGTCATATAAAAGCTTTACATTCACATATTTTTAAAAATTGTCATCATGACTATACACTTGAGAAACTATGAAGATAGAATATATTTTATTTAATACAATGTTAGCTGAATTTACCACTCTAGAATATTTAGACAGATGGCCTGTGGACCTCCATTAGTGTGACAGGGCAGGAAGAAAATGGTGGAGGAGAAACTGATTTTGAAATCTCTCTGAAAGATTCTGAGCAGCCTTGTGGCTGCTGGCATCCCCAATGTGTGTGTTTGTGTGTGTGTGTGTGTGTGTGTGTGTGTGTGTGTCTGTGTCTGTGTGTCCATCCCTATGATTCTGTCTTTTAATCCTTTTCCAAACTAGAAATGGTGCATGGTGCCCAGGGTACTTAGATATCAGTAATCCTTTTTTTTTTTTTTAAGATTTATTTATTTGAGAGAGAGAGAATGAATTGGGGGGAGGGGCAGAGGGAGAGCATCCACAAGCTGACTCCCTGCTGAGCACTGAGCCTGATGTAGGGCTTGATCATGAGATCATGACCTGAACTGAAACCAACAGTCAGATGCTTAGCCGACTGAGCCACCAAGGCACCCCTCATATCAGTATTTCTTACTCGCTGCTCTACACATGAACACAGTTTTGCATCTCCTTGGGTTTTTTACTAAACATCTGGGGAAATATATGAGGAGGGTGACAAAATCTTCTACTTGGATACCACCGTCTAAAGCTGGAAAAGTCTTTTTTTTAAAATTTTTTAAAATTATTTTTTAATACTTTCTTTTATTTAAAGACCTCATTTATTTATTTGACAGACAGAGATCACAAGTAGGCAGAGAGGCAAGCAGAGAGAGAGAGGGAAGCAGACCCTGAGATCATGATCTGAGCCAAAGGCAGAGGCTCAACCCACTGAGCCACCCAGGCGCTCCTGGAGAAGTCTTTTCTAATTCAGTTTTTATTATCCTCAAATTCATAGCAGTGCATTTCTTTAGTCTGGCTGTTTCTTTATTCTGTTTCACCAGTGCTTCCTCTGGTCTGCATTGGGAAGGTTGTCCTGCAAGTGATGAGTTATACACTTGGTTTTAAATGAACACAAACAATTAGCTATCGTCATGACAATTATGCTGAAAGTGCACTTCCATTATGTTCTCATCTGTTTAATGGCAGTTTTCAAAATCTAAATATGTTTAAGGGGCATTTACATAGCATGTTCTATTAATTTTATTTTAACAGCAATTATGGTAATTTAAACAAATCTATGAATCAGTGCTAGGTGCATTTCTGAGTGGTTATCAAAGGCTCTTTACACACAATTTTAAATCAGGTTTTATACTATTTGGGGGTCTGTGTTTATCTTTTTGAAGTATTATCTATATGTGACAGTCCTAAGACACTTGTCATTTCAATGGAGCCAATACAAGCTCCTCCGTTTTTAACTTTCAGATTTGCAACTCTAGTCTCTGTTCATTGATTGTGATGAACTGATACATTCAATAATAGTTTTGCCTATTAATAATTCTATTTTATAAAGTCATTGATTTATTCCATGAATATATGTGGCAGACCATGGTGTTAGGTCTCAGGGATGCTATGGCTTTTGCCTTTGTAGAACTTCAAATCTGATGATGGAAGTCAACAACACACAAAAAGATAATCTCTTCCCACAAAAAGACATGCCTTAAGTGAATACTTAGCACTTATTCCAGAACTTGGAAGTCAATATAGACTTTCTAGAAGAATTAATATCCAAGTGGCTGTCTGACTGGTGGGGGCAGTTAGGTATACAGATCCTCAGCCAAACACCAGGTTTCCTGAATCAGAATTTCAGGGTAGGGATCTGGGAATCGGTGTGTAATACACAGCACAGGGGATGCTGGTGATCAGAAAGGCTTGGGAAGGTCGAAAGAGAGGATGATATCCCCATTTTTTTCTTGAGCAACCAGGTAATGCTAGCCACTAACTTAGTCATGCCAGGTAGAGTTGCTAGTGTAAAGACTGTGACACAGATAAAATGTTTGAATAGATTTTTCTACACATTGGGTTTCCAAGGCCTGTGGGACTTGCACAGAGAAGAGATCTGGCTTGCAGGCTGTTGGCTAGGAAGTGCCAAGCTCAGGGCAGCGATCTGATTAGAATGTGCAGCCTTCGGAAGCCAGCACGTGGTAAAGGTTGGTGGTTGCTGTGCAGGGAGCTGAGGCCGTCCGTGGGGGAACACGCAGAGGGAGGAAGGTGGAGGCCTACAGCCATTTCAGTAAAGGGTAGAAAAAGAACTTCCTGCAAACAGACTGTGGGGAAAAAATAAGATTGTTGAACCAAGTAAGCTAGTTAAAGAGAACCTAATTGAGGATCAGGATACCATTGATGGTGACAAGTTTCCAGTTCAGACAGGAAAGAGAATAAAGTGTTTAACAGTAAGAAGGTTTTGATGCCAGGAGTTGAATTCTGGGTAGTATAGCCACTTTGAAACGGGTTAAGGAGCTTTATAAAGAGTCTTTTAAAATACCCAGCTGCCCACTTAAGATCACACACCAACCGGAGCCAACTCGGATTGTCTGTATTTGCAATGGGACCCATTAAATGGCTACATTATTAAAGTTTCATGATTCAGGTCAGGATAAAAGGAATTTCTGAGGTGTTTTTTTTGTTTGTTTGTTTTTTTGATTGTTTCATTTATCTAATAAAACCTAAAACATCCTAAAGTAAGAGAAGCTTTATCTGGTCTCTAGATTACATTTCCATTTTGTTTCCCAGGGACCGATGGCCCTTTGCTGTTTTGCCTACCATGTTGCTTCTCAACCATTGATGGTTATTATTTGAGGAAAGGGTTTTGCAGTCTTTCCTTTGGCAAAAATCCCAAGAAATTAAATTCTGTCACGGGAAGTCAGTAAGGCAGGCGAATCACTAACTGAACCATCTCACCATTCAGTCTCTCTAATGAACCCAAAACGATTGGGCCAAACCCATCAGTTGGGTCCTTCCTTGTGACTTTCAGTATCTCCACATCCTGTTTTAAGATCCATTTTTTTTCCATTTCTTATATCCTATGGAGGGTCTAGGAAGATCCCTTTGCTCATTAATCAGATTCCAGGTAGAATTTTCATTGTGTCTTTACATCTCCATTTCTAGTGTCCAAGGAAAGTCACTGAGTCAAGATTTAAAGCAAATTCTGTCTAAAGTCAGAGCCTGAGCTCTTCTACGCGTGGCGTTTCCTCTTCCGACCCACTGCCCTCCTGCTTGTCACCTTCCCTCCTTCCTTTATTCTTTCTTTCGGTACTCCTGGGTTTGAAGACAAGCAGTGCATTTTAGGGATAGAATCTCTATAAAAATTGTCCCGCCTCTGATCATCGTGCAACACAATTACATGGATTCTAGGCACGGGAGCTTTTGCGCCAAGATTCACGAAGAAAGGAGAGCCAAGAGCGAAAAAGAAGGAAAACAGTCATGGCCTCAATCAGACTCTCACCCGAGAGAAATGCACACCTCTTTGAAATATCAAGGGAAAGTCACTACCAATGAAAAATCCTCCTACGCAAAAGCTGGTAGAAGAGATTGATCAAAGTCGGTACCCACGATTCATCACCCTTAGCGATTTAGGCCCCAGCTTTGCATTCACAGAGAAACACTTCTCTGGTTGAAGATACGCTGAGTCAGCCGGCATTTGCTCACACAGCTTGCTGAGAACGATCCATGAAATATAAACTGTCTAGTTGTCCCATTAGTAATGTGGGAGAATGAGCCTGGTGGAAGAAAGAAGAGGCAAAAACATCTCTTTAAGTCATTTTGTTCCTCGTTGAAATATACACTTTCAGAGGGCGGAGTGGAGAGCGTGACTTAGAAAGGACGAAGGGTGGGTATGCACGGACAGCAGGCAGTGACTGCGAGTCTGAGGATGGGGACTCTCCAGGTGCTGGTCTCCATCAGGCCTCTACCAGGACTGCTACACATGATCTTGGTAGGGCCCTGTTCGAGGAAAGTAGGAGGCACTCCATTTCACAGACAGCAAAACTAAGACCGGAAGCTGCTTAGCACGACAGTTGTCGGCCTGTGAGACATGCACGTGGACAGTGCAAGGGACTCTTTTTGGAAGGTGTCATACTAAAATCCTTTTTATCGAATAGGTTTTAGAATTATTTAAAGGTCCTTTCTACATGCTAGAATGTGATAGGAAATCAGAACCTAAAGATTGGTAATGATGTCCTGCCACCCTCGGGAAAATATGTAGTGACAGGGCAAAAGAGAAATAGTTGGTACCAGTGATACCAATGAACTGTAAGAGAACGTTTGTGTTCTAAACTGTTCAATTTTAGCACGAAATACAGCTGTCCTGTTTATCAGCTGTATTGCTTGTAGCTTCTCATCTTTGTGAGGAAAAGCTGTGAGGATACAACAGTCTTACACTTCAGTTTAGTCTTGTGTTCCACCAAGAGAACAGGATCGCAGATCATTATTCTACGTCCTATGGGCATTAGGTCTCCCATTGGTAATTTGAACACAGGGTATTTACGTGTGTACGTGTGTGTACATGTGTGTGCATCTCCTAGTATTGTACGCACCCACACAGTTGACTATGTAAATTATATGCTGGGAAAGATGTGTAAAAAAGAGTAATACTTCTCTCATTTTTTCCATTGGGTCTCTTAATTGATGTTAGGTATGATCTAATCGTTAATGATTCTATATAACCTCTATCTCCAAGCTACATAATAATTATAATCATTACTTCATTAATGATATTAATAGCAGGAATTGATCTAAAGCATATTAAGAATTGAAAACTGTGCAGTGATTTTTATATTCATTCTATCATTTAAATACCCAATGCATTTCTTATATATGACACCCCAGATACTCTTACCATAGTCACAGAGCGGAAAAACAGTAATGCCTGTCAGGAGATAAGGTATAAATATATAATCACTATTTATAGCTTATAAAAGCTTTCAAATTCAAACTGCCGTAAACATAGTCATTCATTTTGCTGATAAATATCAACTTTTAAACAAAGCATAAAATAGGGACTTAATTTTCAAATAGGTTTGAACATTAAATTATGAGCATCCTCAATAATGACAGCAGCTTATTCCAGACTCTTCTATCTCTGCAAAGAAGCTGTGCTTAAATTGCAAATCATTTTTATCAACTCATTAAAACAGACCCTCCATTAAGCAATGCTTGGCCTGCTTCTACTCAGTTTGTCCATGTATGTGAACATTCAAGAATCATAGAAATAAATCTAACCATAGGACTTTAGAAAGTTTCTCAATATAATGGGAGGAAAGAGATTATTTCTGAGGTTGGGGTTGAAGGTTAGGCTAAAAGTAGAGCAGGAGTCTTATTACAAAGAGAATTTCTCTTTTATTGGGGAGAAAACTACTTCGTTGGTTATGAAAATGAGCCCTACTCTGAGAAAAAAGTTACATTAACATTTAGAAGAAGAAATATAGACAAAAAGCGTGTGGTTGTTTCTTGCTGTTTGCCTCAGTAGAACCATCCCTCATTTTTCTGACAATATCGCCAAATTTTATTTGAGGTCCTCCTTAATTACTCATTAATGTGCTCTTGGTGGTACATTCCTGGGCCTGAAATGTCACTGATCCTGGCTTAAGCCATGGCCAGTATGATTGTTTGAGTCGACCATGGTCAGTTCAATAAGAATAAACTTTAGGACTCTTGCAGGGTTACTGGAAAAGGCCTTCTCTCTTTCCGGTTGTACTTGAACGTAACACCGTAGGGATTGATGCGATGGTCCTACATAGAGCCTGAAAGTGGAGTGAGCACAGAGCTCAGAACCAAGCTACGGAGAAGGAGGCCTGGTTCTGGTCATTGCTTGAGCCATGGTGTTCAGTTCTGTTTGAAACCAGCCCTGCTCCAGAACTTGGTTACGTGATACAGTCTGTTCTGGCTTTTGCTTAGGTCCCTTTAGCTTGGGCATTTTGTCACTTGCACAAGGTAACGTGCACATTAAAGTAGATAGAATTTTGCATCCTTGCCTTAGTGAGTAAGGGAGATAGGAATTCGGAGGCTTTAAAATGGGGAAAAAACAATGAAAAAGGAGGAGGAAGGAAGAAAAAGTTCAATTGACAGAGATTTGGATGGTAATGGGGAAATGAAAGATGTCCGGTGGCATAAGAAGAGTGTGGACAGACACATCCTTGCACTGTATCATGTGTTCTGGGCGCTCTCCACTCTGTACTCCAAATATTTAATGAAATCTGATAACACCCAATAGCTTCAAATTCACCCCAAATGGCACAAAAATAAATACACAGGCCGGGAAATAAACTGGCCGTGGGGTGATTGAGAATTCAGTGGGGTCAGGAATTGATACTGAAAAGCATATGAAGACATACGCAAAAGACACAGGACAGGTTGGGTATTGTGTGAACTTTCCATAATTATTAAAAAGTATGCCATTTTGTTGTAAAACAGACTATATAGATATCACAGAAAAGGCATGTAATTTCACTTTTTCCATATAAAAACAAGCTTAAACAATTGCTTGATTTCATCAAGGAAGAGAAATGAGAAGTTAAATATATTTTTATAGACCTGTCAACTATTGCCATATGATAGTAAGTGACAGCATTTTTTTAAATGGACCAGTTCATTCGGAGGAGTTCAGAATTGGGTGGGTGTAAAGGTATTTGAAGTGTCATCAATCTTTTACATACTTGGAAATGTAAAGAATGGCCCCAGGCCAGCGTGTCCTGGAAGCATGTCCTGGAAGATGGTGGAGGCTCTCATTTCAGGAATGACAGAGGACTGTGGGAATCTGGCAATCTGTATAACCATCTAAACTTGGTCTTCTCAGCTGTAAGATTAGAATTACAATAGTCCCCGCTGGAGGTTAGGAGATAATACGCCCTGGGTTTAAGGTTATGCACCCTGCAGAGGGCGTGGAGAACACATCTAGGTTATTGTGCCTATACCTTTCCACTACTATTATTCTTCCCTTTCTGCACTTAATTGAGGTACAGGTTTTCTAAATTGGGTATTTTGAGAACCTGGATGCCATCTCAAATTCTATAATTAGCTGGCCATTGTCCCGCATTCTCCTTGCCTCCCGAAGGAACGCTACTAGCCAGGTGGCCACGTGCCTTTCGGGTCTGAAATATCTGGGGTATTTCACAATGTCTGTGTGTGTCTGGGCTCATGCTTCTCTATGTCTCTGTTAGCGCACAGTCCCCACTCAATAAATATAAAGAGTAAAGACAGTCAAATTGATAACCATCTCATGTATTTTCCTTTGGAGGACATTCTTTATGGGCAGCGAACTTCATTCCACATATTTTACACAAATATGGGAGAAGCGCCCACCTTCAGACCAGGGCTGTGGAGGCAGCTCAGCCCTGATTCAGGGGCCCCAGTTGCCACAAAACTGAAATGCCCGCATCTGTGTTCAGCAGCTATTTATCTGTGTCCTGCACATAAGCGTCCCCTTTCCCTTTTGCCTCTAATGAAAAATGCTTTAGGCTTACGAAGAGGACAGAAAGAAAGAGGAAGGAAGCAGGAGGGACTGGAAATGCCAGAGTTAAGTTAAATTAAATTTTGAAGAAAGCCATCTCCTTTGGAACTCTTCCCATCAATTTTGTGTCTCCCATCCGCTCCCCAACCTCCTCCAGTTCCCAGGCTTTAAATGGGATGCAGGGTTAAACCTTTTACTGATGAAGAAGTATTTATGAGTATTTACGTGCATTTAGTGAGGAGAGAAAATATTTTATTACTTGACTGCTGTGGGGGAAAATTGATCTGCCTGCTTTATGTGAGAAAGTAAATGTGTCCCTTTAACCTAAAATTGGTGCATCAAACGCCACAAACTCCAATTATCTTGACAAAAATGATTTAACCAACCACAGAACCACAGGGAGACCAAAGAGGAGGAATCTAGAGGAAGAAAAAGATACTGCCAGATCTAAGCCTTGGGCGCCTCTCCATAAGAAACCTCCGAAGTGGAACCAACTATCATCCCAGAGAATAAAGTACTCGGAGAGCTTTGTGCTCAAGAAGATGCTGTGTTTCACACTTGATAATAATATGTGGTCTTTCTCTTTATGCTGAGCCAAGTCCTAGTTTTGTTTTCAGTTCCATTAGATCATTTCCATTTGCTTGCAAACATAAAATGAGATCCCACATTAACAACAGGCAAATAAACATAAATTCTCCTGCCTTCCTCCTGTGTCCTCAACAGTGTGTAGGCACCCCGTAAATAGTCGTTGAATGAGACAAAAATCAATACTCTAATTTTCTGAAAATGTTTACCAGAATTTGGCTCTAAAAGCCAATGTGCATTCCTCCTGATTTTGGTGAGGTCTTCCACCCTGTTGAGAACCAGCACGGGTCTGAACAGTATTTCCTTAACACAGACCAGGCCTGACTTGATCCTTCCTTCTTCGAGGAGATGGGGGACCAGATCTGTGGGAGCTGTAGACGCACCGTGGAGTTGCAAGATCTGCCCTGAGAATGTGACAACGATTTAAACGTTTGAATTAGTTATCAACAGGAAAACTCAGCAAATCCCATACATATGTCCTGTTTTTTTGACTTATCTGAAAGAAACAGCCTTTGTGATACTGGGAGGTATACTATGGCGAGGCAACAGATCATCGCATTGAGCAGAGACAGCCTTCTGTATATAGGGCTTGGAGAAGTAGGTTTCCATGCAGGATTCATACATGGTACTGATTTGTTTTATCTACCTGGGTTCTGTAGACACTGAATTTCCCTCCTGTGGATCCCCTTGATTACGTCAAACGGTGGCATCATTGTTTTAATCCATCCTGACAAAGCCTCTAGCAAATGTCATTAAACAAAACAAGCCTGATGGCAGAGGCTGCATGTGGTCTTGGAGGGGCTGGATGAAATTTCAGCAGGAACAACATTTTAGTATTTTTCTCTCTATCTAAAAAGACCAGACTTGGACACACAACCTCCCCACCCCCATACTTGTCTGCTAGCAAATGAAAGCATGCTAAATCGACAAAACAGCAAACTCTTGGTGACTCCGGTAAAAACCTTCCCCATGCATTGTCTCCATGGTGATGCTGCTTTTTAAGGAGGGTGCTTTGTAAATTAATATATCTAAGAGAGAAAGGGAAAAAAAGGATACCCACTAATGGAAAGATTAGAAGGGTTTTGTCAGGTTTTGTTTTCCAACAGAACCTGCTTTTTGGTCATATTGCTCTAAACCTTGGTGTCTCCTTTTTCAAAGAGACCAGCCAAGTCCATTTCTTCACCTTGGGACTTTACAATTACATCTGCTTCTTGCAGCTGCCACTGCCACAGGGACGTTCACCATATTTTTACCTTTGCTAAAACAGCCTGAAGGGCGCCAGGGTGGCTCAGTCTGTTAAGCGGCCGACTCTGGATTTCAGCTCAGGTCATGATCTCAGGGTGGTGAGAGCAAACCCCGCATGGAGCTCTGCCCTGAATGTGGAGTCTGCTTGGGATTCTCTCTCCCTCTTCTACTCCTTCCCCCACCCCCACTCGCTCGCTCTCTCTGGCCCTCGAAACAAACAAACAAACATTGGAGATTCCGATGGAGCCTTATTGGGAGCTCTGGACTGTTAATATTCCTTACGTCAGAAAGTTGCCCTTTTTTCTCACTTTTGAGTGGAAAGTCCAACAAATAAACGGCATAATCAGGTCAGGAAGTACACTATGCTTCCTTACTCTTAAGAGGCAATATTTTTGACATTCCAAGATGATAAGATTCTTTCATATTACTCCAAAATCTACTTTATTCTGAAATTATATATGTTGATCTTCCACTTTGTTAGACTTCATGAAAATGATACATTTTTTTAATTGCTTCCCAGTTATTCATACATCAGGAGTGTCTACCTTTCCTCTCTCCAAGCAATCAGCATGTGGTCCTTGTTGTTTTCCTCAGGTTCCATGATTTTTGTGCTTCAATATTTATGGAATGTTTGGAGCTGCGTCTCTCAATACATTCCCCAATTACTCAATATATTCTCCAAATACAAACAAGACCTAAAATACAGAGAGTTTCATTATGGTTAAATCCCCTAAGTTCATGTTTTAAAAATATTCACCGAAGAGTTTTAGACAAACACATAACAACGTGGGGAATAAAGAGTAAAATGGGTCCAACAATCATTCTTTTGCATGAGTAAAAATTCACGTTAAAATGTCTATGCTTTTCATGGAATATTTTCAGCTGGAAAGCTACTCTTTCTTTGCATTGCAAAAGTCCGTAGATTATCCCTGCTCGCAAACGCCTGTGGGTATATTTATAATAACAGGAGAAGGGAAAGTAGACTTTCTTGTCCCGGAGCTTGAGTTTTGTTAAGCAGCCTCTCCTACAATGATTTCCACTTAAGCCATTAGTTTTGTAGACTGCCCCAAACACCTTTGGAGACAGAAGCCCCAGTTCCCGCTGCAGTGTTGTGCCGACATTCTTATGCAGAATGCTTATTAAAAGCATTGTCATGCATTTCCAAGGGACCTCCTTAAAAAATAATAAATCTGAACCATCTTGCTACTATTTTCATGAATAAATGCCAGTGTCTGACCTTATCTTTCGGCTCTGCCTGGCAGTGAGTTCCCCGCTCCTCTGCACTGTGGGTATTGTCAGAGAAAAAGGCTGCAGGGTTTTATTATGTAGACAATTATTCCATCTTCCTCAGACCTTTTCCAGGATGAATAATTCTACATGGGGAGAAATAGAGACTCATAAAAATGGGTCAGTTCATCATGTAATTTTTTTTCCCCAAGAAAGGCCACAAAACAAATTGGGGACACTGTAAACCCTGAACTCGACATAAGTCAGTAAGAGGATGTTGTAAAAGGGAGGCCAACCTGGCGTATAAATGAGTACCTGAAAGAGAAGAGAGAAGGTCATTATGGTAAGAGCCTCTGGAAATTCTGCCGTCTCTTTATAGTGTGGGTCGGTAAAGTTTGCCTGACTGTAGCTGCCACTCTAACTATGAACATATTGTTCGTGAGAGCCAAAGTTTTCAAGTCTGTGAATGATCCCGACACCGAAAGTCCTCAATTAAGTCCTGCCACAATGGCCGATGCCATCTGTCGTGGGCGTTCAACGAAGGAATGGATGCGTTCATAAGTGAGTGGGACTGTCTTCTTCAGGTAGGTTCGACTGTTCTAAGAGCCCCCGTCTCTCTGGAAGTGGGAAGACTGGCTCATTCCTGCGGCTGGTTGATTCGAGCGCTACTTCAGAACAATGCCACTGTTCTTCCGAAGTCTTCAATTTATACACATCAGCTGTTCGATATGGCATAGACTGAGGATTTAAGAGGTATAGACAAAATTTAAATCATGTCTGCGTTAACTTTCAATTGCTAACCATCTTTACCATCAGCTAGGAGTTCTTAACCAGTGCGATGGAGAATTGTTGCTCCCATCTCTTGTTTTCGTCTGCCCTGTGTCTTTCCTTACTCATTCCGTGTGGTCTTGCCAAAGTGCACGGGAGTTGCTTAGTGACCTACAGACTAGGCAGGCATAGGACTGTATCTTTTGGGGCAAGCAGCTTGGCCAGGTCGATCTGTCTCTACCCACAGCATTACAAGTCAGAACCCGAGAGTTAAATCTCTGTGGTCTAGCACCACATGGTATAAGCCTGTGTGCTTTGAGATGATTGTGGCCATCTCTCCGGACTAAAGGGGAAAGCTTCCTATGAGAGAGCAAAACCAATATATCCAAAGAGACAAAGAAGCAGAGCCAACAGAGAATGAGAGGAAAAAATACATATAATTTTCAGGTATTGGAGGTGGTTGTGCTTGAAGTAAACGTTCCAGTTACGTGATGTACTAAGTTCCACTTCTTGGTGAAACGAGTTAGTTTGGGGGAATTAGTTTTGTCACAAGTTAGTTTTGGGGGTTAGTTTTTGTCACCTGCAGCCAAGAGGGGTGGACCCTGAGAGCACATTGCACATGACTTAGAACCTGAAGGTTATATTTAGCTCAACTGCACGTAGACCCCTCTGTTGCCCTTAGAGTGAAAGTCTTTGTGGGCTTTTCTCCTCTCCTAATGATTCTGTTGTAATTTGCCTATGTGTTGGTGAGCATAGCGAAGCTGTATCTTTGGGTCTGTTTTCTGGTCCTTAGTACCATCACTGTGCCTCCAAGCAACCAGAGAACAACCTTCCCTCTGCCTGGACTTTCATACCTACCTGCCCTCTCTGGTAGAGGCTAAGAGCTGTCTGTCCTGTGGTCTGATGAAGCTCACCCCCACTCCTTTACCTCCTAAGCAGAAAGATGTGACATAGGTCATTATTCTTTTCTGTTGTTCACCTTTCAAAATTCACTCTGGAGGGCCGCCTGGGTGGGTCCGTCAGTTAAGCGTCTGACTCTTGATTTCTCAAGTCTTGATCTCAGGGTGGCGGGATCGAGTCCCCTGCATACTCAGTGTGGAGCCTGCTTAAGATTCTCCCTCTCTCTCTGACCTCCTGATTCATACTTGAGCATGTGTACATGGTCTCTCTCCTCTCTCAAAAAAAAACAAAAAAACAAAAAAAAAACAAAAAAAAAAAACCACTCTTGGTATGTTATTTTGCTTTAACTCTCTGAAGTTTTTATAGCTATCTTTGTCTCACTAAAAACAAAACAAAACAAAAACCTCTCACTAATATATATTACATATATATTTTACATACATAAATACATACATATATATAATGTCTATTTTTTTGTAATTTTATTTTATTTCTTTTCAGTGTTCCAAGATTCATCGTTTATGCACCACACCCAGTGCTCCATGCAATCCGTGCCCTCCTTAATACCCACCACCAGGCTCACCCAACCCTCCACCCCCGCCCCTCCAAAACCCTCAGTGTGTTTCTCAGAGTCTACAGTCTCTCATGGTTCGTCTCCTCCTCCGATTTCCCCCAGCTCACTTCTTCTTTCCTTCTCCCGATGTCCTCCATGTTGTTCCTGATGCTCCATCATGTCTACTTTTTAAAGATAATTATTTCAAGCATGAATTTACAGAAGTTTACACACAACTTCAGCAGAGCCGGATTTTCAGTGTGAGGTGCCCAGAATCTGGTAAAAGTGATGGAGCCCACAAATAGAAGTTTCCCATATTGTATCCCAAAGGGCTAGTCCTTGAAATGGCCGCATTCACACCGTTTTTGAAAACCTACCTACCTAAAACCTACCTAAAACACACATTCCCAGGAACTATCTGCTAGGTGTGGTCATTTAGTAGATCTGGATTGGGTTCTGGAACTCCATAAATTTTTTTTTTAACTTTCTAGGTTATTTGAAGTGCTTCCTTCCAAGATTTTTAAACATTACTTTTGAATTAAAGAAACTGAATAATACTTAGGTCAGATCACTGAAGTTAGAAATTGGGGCTCCTGGCTGGCTCAGTCAGAAAAGCACATGACTCTGGGTCTCGGCATCATGAGTTCAAGTCCCACGTGGAGTGTAGAGATTACCTAAATAAATAACACTTAAGAAATAAGTAAGGATTTAAAATGGAGAAGGAACAAGTTAGGGTTGATTCATGATGGGTAGGAAAATTCAGCGTGTCAAGATCACATCTTTCATCCGCAGCAGCTCCCGGGGTGAGAAGTGGTTTGGTTTCGTCACAGAAGCAATCTGAGGTGATGTGGTGTGGTGAGATGCTGGGGCTCAACTCAGAAACTGGTTTGGCTCCAGCCAAGCATGGGATTCTGAGTAAGCCACTTAACTTCTCTGGACCTCAATTTCTCATCTGTAAAGCCACATGGTGATAATAACTTTTTCATAGTATTTTTATGGGAACAGGAATAAATCATGCAAGGAAATGTGCTTTGAAAACTGCCAGTAAGTTATATAAGTTCAAGTTCTTCCTACAAAGAAGTAGCTGCTGAGAAGGACCACTTGATGTTAAAGAAGACTGAAGCAAAGTAAAGGAACAAGCCTCTTACTTTCTCTTTAGAACAATGTTGCTATTGTTCTATTTATTGGAGGTCATGAATCTCTTGGAGAACATGATTACAGACAGATCCTCTTTCTGAACATCGTCCAAGTACATAAAGACACGAGAAAAGTTTCGAAGTTGTCAAAGGCAGTTTGTGGTTATGACGGCTTAGCTGAGAAACCCTGTATTCTCTTTTTATTTGTTGCTTTTTTTTTCTTTGCATTATTTTTTTTTTCTTTGCATTATTTGAGGGTGAGCTTTGTGAGTTCATGCACTCTGATCTGTTCTCGGCTGCATCAACAGTGTCTGGCCCTTTGGAGAAGGAGACCTATAGCCATGTATTGAACACGAGTGGATTCTGATTTACACACATTCAGGGAGCTAGGTTCCCGGAGCTAGGTTCCTGGAGCTGAGTAGATAAGCATCTGTTTTGTTTTTTTTTAAAGATTAAGCTTCTGTTTTTTTTTTTTTTAAGATTTTATTTATTTATTTGATAGAGAGATCCCAAGTAGGAAGAGAAGCAACAGAGGGAGAGGGGAAGCAGGCTCCCTGTTGAGCAGAGAGCCTGATATGGGGCTTGATCCCAGGACCCTGAGATCCTGACCTGAGCTGAAGGCAGAGGCTTAACCCACTGAGCCACCCAGGCACCCCTGATAAGCATCTGTTGATGACTAAATCACCTACTCGACCTAGAGGACACTACAGGCATATGCACACAGTTGCTAAGAAGGATGGGTAAGATGCGTGCCAAAAGTGAAGCCGTGCTGCACTGTGGAACATTCCAGAACATTCCAGAACATTTTTTCATATTGTAAATGCATTTATATGTTTATTTTTTTAAACATATAGTGTATTATTTGTTTCAGGGGTACAGGTCTGTGATTCATCAGTCTTACACAATTCACAGTGTTCACCATAGCACGTACCCTCCCCAGTGTCCACAACCAGCCACCTCATCCCTCCCACCCCCTTTCCACTCCAGTAACACTCAGTTTGTTCCCTGAGATTAAGAGTCTCTTATAGTTTGTCTCCCTCTCTGGTTTTGTCCTCTCTTCCACTATGATCCTCTGCCCTGCGTCTCAAATTCCACCTATCAGCAAGATCATATGATAATTGTCTTTCTCTGACTGACTTATTTCACTTAGCATAGTACCCACTAGTTCCATCCACGTTGTTGCAAATGGCAAGATTTTGGTTTTTTCGATGGCTGCATCGTATTCCATTGCATATATATACACCACATCTTCCTTCTCCATTCGTCAACTGTTGGACATCTAGGCTTTTTCCATAGTCTGGCTATTGTGGTCATTGCTTCTATAAACATGGGAGTGCACGTGTGCCTGCAGATCACTCCATTTGTATCTTTGGGGGAAATACCCAGTAGTATTTGGGTCATAGGGTAGCTGTATTTTCAAATTTTTGAGGAAACTTCATATTGTTTTTCAGAGTGACTGGACATGACAGAGGTTGGCGAGGATGTGGAGAAAGGGGAACCCTCGTACACTTAGCAGGGTCTTGAGTATGCATTTCTGATGTAGGAGCCAGAGAGTAAATTTAAGAGTTCTCGAATGGCTCAAGAGAAGTGTAGAAAAGATTAATATATGTCAGAAATTAGAACAACAGCTACTTTTAGTTGAGGTTGGCTCACTTATATGCCTGGGTGAATCCTCCCCATGTTTTTAAAATGAAAATTTTTCTCCAAAATAGAAATCCCTGCCTTTTCTTGAAGGGTGAGCGGTGGCAACATTGGCCCTACCATTGTGGTTTAGTGCAGTAGCTGAGCCCTTGGATGGGGTCTGTGATCTGTTACCCAGTCTCCTGCCAGCCGCATCCCTGACCCCACGTCACTTATTTATGGGGCAGCTTGGTCTACTTGGTCATGGGTTCAGAGTCCCAGAAGACACCAGACATCTGACGCCCCCATCTTTATGACAGGGACATTTATGGAAGGACTCCTGTGTTAGAAAAATACACAGAAGTGCCCTTGTTTAGTGGAGGCTTGCTATTCAAGACCCGCATAGAGCCGAAGTCAATGAATATAGAACAAATACATCTTTAAAAGAGAACATGATGGAAAAACAGTCCTGGGTAATTCGTGTGAATGATGAGGAATTCAATGGTGGTGAGGGAGGCAGACATGATCATGGTCCGTAAACACCGGAAAGGGGTTGCAGCAGATTCTGTGGAAGTGACGACGTTGAGAAGGGTGTTTTTAGCTTGTGCTGGGAATTTTAATCCTTCAATTCGGTGATTGCATTCGTCTCTCACGGACTCACAGTTTCTGATATGTCAGTCATCGTGTTCATCGTCTTCCTCATCCACAAATAAATAAATAAATGAAAATGCTGGGGAGGCTCCTAGCCCGACCCCAAGCCAGAGAGACGACAAGACACAGGGGAAAGATTGAAAACCTGAGCAGCCCGGGCTAGCGGAAGAGAAAGTAATTTGCTTTGACCCAGGCAATAAATCTGCCGGCCAGTAATGACCATCTCTTGACACTGGTAGTGACGTTGATAAAGTGCCCTGTCCCAGGCTCTTCCCCCATTCCCCCGAACCACAAAGCTCTCCTGATTGTTCGTGTCACTATTTATGAACGAGTGTCAGAGAGCAGAGATAAAAGAATGATAAAGGGACAATGGCCTCTTTAAGTTAATGTGAGTCCCGACAGAAATCATCACAGATGCCACTCTGCAGACCAAGGCGGGGTACTCTCTCCTGTTTATGTTGTTGTCGTTATTATTATTATTATTATTATTTTAACCTGTGGAAGTGTTCCCAGAGCTTCATATTCAGACAATTGCAGTTCTCGTTCAAAACAAGTGCAGACCAAAGGGTTTAGGCAGCTCAGCCCCCGTCATTCAGCCGAGGGGGCGTGATCCCAGGAATGGGATTCATTTTCCTCATTTGGAAATTTTAGGGCACAGTTCCGAACATGAGGTGAAGCAGATTTTATTTCCCTCCTGCCCTGACATTGTAAGCTTTTTTTTTTTTTTTTTTTTTAATGGAAGTTGGATGTGGTATCTCTGATTTTTGACCCAGTGGCTTTTTATTTTTTTGTCACTTAAAATTAACATGGCGTTCATAGAATGCTATTTAACCCACATTGAAAATTGTTATTAGTTATCTAACATATACAAAATTTTGTGTTATTTCTTTTTATTTTTTTTTACAACCATCTAGTTAAAAATGTTTTTTCTCCTCACATTTTAAATCTGTTATATTTTATTTTTTATTTTTTCAATGGGCTCCACACCTAGAGTGGAGCCCAACGTGGGCTTGAACTCAGGACCCTGAGATCATGACCTGAGCTGAAATCAGGAGTTGGATGCTTAACCAACTGAGCCACCTGAGGGCCCCAAATTGTTATATTTTAAACAGTAATATAAACATGACAACGATCCATGTACCTACATAATTATCCTCAATTTTGCCTCTTGGTAAGCAAAGCTTAAAGCATTTATTTCTAGCTCTTTAAGAAAGTTTGCTGGCCCATGTTCCTGGCCATTACATGCATTGTTAAGAGCTTTCGTTTTGAGGGTGGCTCAGTCAGTTAAGTGTCTTCCTTCGGCTCAGGTCATGATCTCCGGGTCCTGAGGTGGAGCCCCACTCCGGCTCTCTGCTCACCAGGGAGCCTGCTTTCTCTCTCTCTCTCTCTTTACTGCTCATTCGCTCTCTCTATCTCAAATAAAGAAATAAAATCTTTCATAAAAAAAGAAGAATTTTTCTTTTTTGTAAAATATCTAGTCTCAAGTTGAAGACCATTTTGTTATTTCTATTTGTTTGTTTTCTACTATAAACACCACAGTATAAACACTTGTGAACCAGTCCTTTGGTGTACATACTTCTTCACAGTGTAGGTCAGACTATAGGTTATGTGCATCCTCAGCTTTGTAAGACAATGCTGTATTGTTTTCGAAAATGGTTGTGGCCTCACCACCAGTACCATGGTTGCAGTTAAAAGGAGACATTTGTCAGTTTTCTTCACCTCCCTTCCCAGACTTTTCCTAATATAGCTCCATATTTGGGTGTGGATCAGGGAAGTCAAGATAAATAAAATCATCAATAACTATGTCCTAAAATATTATGCACAAACATAATTTTTAAAAAAGTGAGTCTCCTAATAGGCTATCATAGTACTTGATAGATGCTGAGTTTTATTGAGCTATAATAATAATCTATTAACTTACCTTAAGATAATTTTATTTGAAATTGTAAAAATATTTTGAATTTTAAGATTCATTATCTATATTTATATATAGTCATAATATCCAAACATTAACAATATTGTTGTTGATGTAGGTATTTTTTTTAAAAAAAATTTAAAAAATTTCTAATTATTTGCTAATCTATATGAAATTTCAAGTTACAGAATGAAGTTTCAACAGAAATAAGAGAATAACAGCAGTCTGTGCTGAGTGAAATGTGATTTTCGTGTGTCTCAGAATGTTCAAGGAGACAAGAAAGTCTGACAATCAGGTTGCAACCTCTAAAGGTTGTTTGTTCTCTGCGTTGATTTCTAGGACCATATTCTCCCTCTCAGAGAAACTGTACTTCATCATGGAAATGTGAGCCAATCCATCTTGGGGAACAGTGCTTATGTAGATGGCTCTATTTAGAAATACTATTATAAAGCTAACCCAGGAAGTTCAATTTCCCTCCCCAACCAGCGTATCTCTGGAATTATTTTCCTTGCGGATCAATGGAACAGAGAATTGAATTGGCTTCTCTTTGTCGGTATTCATACTTCAGGTACCCCCAAGTGCTTTGTGTAATGAAAAACAGCAATGTTGGTGCCTTTAATAAAACACTGACAATAATGCTTTCTTTTTCCCTGGCATTACTGCAGAAATGGAACTGATTTGGAGTCAAACAGCATGAGGAAAGACACATTCTCCTAAGTTAATATATCTGAAAAGCACACATAATTATAGATGTGTCAAAGTTCTAAAAGAGTGAACTTCCTGTTATCCAGAGGGATTCAGAAAGTGAAACATCCGTGTTTATTTTCGGTTGTGTCTCTCTCTCCACTCCATATGCTATGAATAACTGAGGACAGAGGCTCTATTGCCTTTACTTCTCTGTTACTTGGCACACAGATGCCTAATAAATTTTTACTGAAAAAAATATGGATAACTGCAATAAATTAAGTGGTCCCCTATATTCCATGAGATAAATGATGATATCAACCATTACCACATTTTTACTGACTTCCTAAAGTGTGCTGGATACCAGTTATCAACAGTGAAAGGAGAAGTCTCCAATATTTACTCAAAATAGTAACAAATATGACCCTATTCATCACTAACAAGGCAGTCAGTTTTTAAAATATGTCATTGTCTTCCAGCCATTGCTCTGAACATTATTTTATTTACATATATGTGTGTGTATTTATATATGTAAATAAATATGTGTGTGTGTGTGTGTATTTGGTGAACACTGGCTGTATGATTTTATAATGTAATTCACTGACAGAAAAACCGTAAACCTGCTACGTCCATTCCTCTGTAACCATTGTTGAGAATAGAAAATAAGGGGACGCCTGGGTGGCTCAGTGGGTTTAGCCTCTGCCTTCAGCTCAGGTCATGATCTCAGGATCCTGGGATCAAGCCCTGCATCAGACTTTCTGCTCAGTGGGGAACCTGATTCTCCCTCTCTCTCTTCTCTTTCTGCCTGCCTCTCTGCCTACTTGTGATCTCTGTTTCTCTCTGTGAAATAAATAAATAAAATCTTTAAAAAAAAGAAAGAAAATAAGGAACGTTCAGCCCCTAAATCTAAGTGTTGATGAGAAGCATGAATCTTAACTTCTTGAAACAACCAAAAAACCCAAAAAGTATGTGTGTGCGTGTGTGTGTGTGTGTGTATATATATATATATATATATATATATATATATATATATGAAAAAATATGGATAACTGCAATAAATTATATATATATATGAAATTACATCTGAGCTTAGAAGCGGTGATACAGGCCAAAGTGGTAAGGATAAATCAAGGAAAGATAGAGCAGTGAGCATCTGGGTCACCAGGGAAGGGCCATGGCATACCCAGCAAGAAAGACACTGAAGAGTTGAGACACCAGGAAGGATGAAGGTTTCACAGCATCCATCCTGACTGGTCCAGTCTCACACCTAGCATCACTTACGAAAATGGAAACTGGAATGTGCTTTAGGAAGAGGAGAACTGGTTATTTGTACTTTCTGGCCAGTTGGATGGTAGAAGATGGTTATGTGTCTTGCTTCTACCCAATTCCTGCTCTTCCATGAACCAGGGTTCTCACGGTAAAAGCAGGAATGAAGGAAGTAACCTGGCCTGTGAACATATACCATGTGTGTCAAATTCCTTTTCAAACTCCGGTCCTGGTATGTTATTTCTAAAACCATAGTTGGCAGAATTACATTAGCACTACACCTGATAGCAACAGGGAAAACTTCCTTCTCTTTCACATTGTGTCCCTCTTCTCCCATTCTTGTTCATTTCTTTCCCTTCCCTTCTTGCAAGCCAAAGAACCCAATATCAAGTATTTATTGTAGCTGTAGACAGAGCCCTGCCAGAGAATCTCTAGATCTTTAGATAGACCGGTGATGTGTTGGTTGACCTCTGATGTATACACTCTGTGACATCACAGGTAATTTATTTAACTTCCTTAAACTTCAGCCTCATCAACTATAAAATGAAATTGGGAATACCTATATTGCAGAAGTGCATTGAGTTTGAACTGATGTAGCCTGTATGATAGCTAGTTTATTGTCTTACCCCATATTAACTGCTCAAAATATTTGACTCTTATTAGTACAACTCTTACTAGGACAGAAACAGGGCAAAATGCTTTTCTTAGGAGCTCCCATGTATCAGAGGCTCCGTGCAATAATACCTTCATTTATAATTCTTTTATAATACCTTCATTTTCGTAGCAGCCTGGTAGTCATCAACTATTTCCTTTATGGCTAAAATACTGACAGCTCAGGGAGGTTAAGTGACTTATCCCAAGTCTTGCAGCCAGGGACATTGCTGGGGTTTAAACCCAGATCTGTCTGTCTCTGAAAACATGCTGTCCTAAGTCATACCATGCTGCCTTCATGATGCCGAAAGTTGGGTACAGATTCTAACTAGTCAAATGCTTTGTCTTCAGTCACTGAGTTAATTAGCAGTAGAGTCTAAATTAGAATATAGTACGCTATCGTCAGCCGACCAAATTATATGTTATTCAGTGCAACAGCTAGTTGGAGTGTAGCTACCTCTTCTTTGGCTCAGATAATTGAGAAACATACAAGGGGTCATCCAAATACTAAGAAGCAACATGATTGTGTTGATTGTGTGTGTGTTTTATTTTTCTTCTGAATTTCATTTTAAAAGCACCAGAGCCGCATTCGTCACAGACTAGACCTAAAAAGTTGAATAATTGCTCGAATGGCTCTACTTGAGTAAGAAATATCCAATCTTCCATTATAATACTAAGTTGTTGGGGCACTTTCAGCTATAGGAGAAAAGAGGAGTTTTCTTTTCCAAACTTGAAGGATACTCCATGTCCCCCAGCTGGTAATTTACTAGATGTTGGAGAAATTGAGCAGTTCGGTATCTCTGCTGAGTGGCAAGATTCCCCCTCTGACATCTACAGTCCACAAAGAAGCTCAACTCCTGTTGGCTCCTCCTCCTGTTCTTCCCAGCTTCCCCTCATGGCCACGCCCTTCTTCCTTTCTTTTTCTCCCCGCCTGTGCACCCTTCTCTCTCTCCTCTCCTCCTCTACCCTCTCTCCCGATTCTCCTCCTCTGCATTTTCCCCCCTCTTTCCTCTTACCTACTCTTTCTCCTCATCTTTGCCCCTCTGGTCGTCCCTCCCCTCCTTATGGTCCTGTCTTCTTTCACCCACTCTTCCGTATTCTCTTCCTCCACTGTCTCCCCCTCTCTCTTCTTCCTCTCTCCTCCTCCCTTTCCCTCCCCACTTCTGTCCTTCCTGTATTTCCTGCCCCATAATCTGTATCTTTCACTTCCAATTCATTTTTTTTAAATTTTTTATTTTTTATAAACATATATTTTTATCCCCAGGGGTACAGGTCTGTGAATCTCCAGGTTTACACACTTCACAGCACTCACCATAGCACACACCCTCCCCAATGTCCATAACCCCACCCCCCTTCTCCCAACCCCCCTCCCCCCAGCAACCCTCAGTTTGTTTTGTGAGATTAAGAGTCACTTATGGTTTGTCTCCCTCCCAATCCCATCTTGTTTCATTGATTCTTCTCCTACCCACTTAAGCCCCCATGTTGCATCACCACTTCCTCATATCAGGGAGATCATATGATAGTTGTCTTTCTCCAATTGACTTATTTCGCTAAGCATGATACGCTCTAGTTCCATCCATGTTGTCGCAAATGGCAAGATTTCATTTCTTTTGATGGCTGCATAGTATTCCATTGTTTATATATACCACATCTTCTTGATCCATTCATCTGTTGATGGACATCTAGGTTCTTTCCATAGTTTGGCTATTGTGGACATTGCTGCTATAAACATTCGGGTACACGTGCGCCTTAGGATCACTAGGTTTGTATCTTTAGGGTAAATACCCAGTAGTGCAATTGCTGGGTCATAGGGCAGTTCTATTTTCAACATTTTGAGGAACCTCCATACTGTTTTCCAGAGTGGTTGCACCAGCTTGCATTCCCACCAACAGTGTAGGAGGGTTCCCCTTTCTCCGCATCCTCGCCAACATCTGTCATTTCCTGACTTGTTGATTTTAGCCATTCTGACTGGTGTGAGGTGATATCTCATTGTGGTTTTGATTTGTATTTCCCTGATGCCGAGTGATATGGAGCACTTTTTCATGTGTCTGTTGGCCATCTGGATGTCTTCTTTGCCAATTCATTTTTAATTGGAAGTTTCATTCAGAAAATTGCAGATGTGCATGCAACTGAATAATGAAATAATGAGACTCTAGGACACTTCATTTAGTTTCCCCAATAGTAAGATTTTGTAAACCTGTACTCCAATATCACAACCAGGATATTGACATTGATACAATCCAACAGCCTTATTTAGATATCTTCAGTGTTTGCATAGGGGTGTGTGTATATCAGCTTATATTTAGATCTATACAGTTTTATCATCTATGTAGTTTTGTGTACTCACCACAGTCAAGATACTGAGTAGATCCAACCCCATGAAGACCCCTCATGTTTTCCTTTTGTAACCAAAACCATCTTTTTCCTGCCCTAATCCCCAACTCCTAGCAACCACTCATATGCCCTCCAATACTAAAATGGTGTCATTTCAAAAATGTTATATAAATGCAAATGATGCAGCAGCCATGAAATCATAAATGGTATGAAACATGGTAAGAGAGTCATCTCAAGCTCAGGTGTTTGAGCTTCTAGACAAGAACCACGTGATCTGGAGTAGCCAAAGGTGAGGGCAACACGGGCAGGATGAGACTAAGGGAAGCGTTCAAGCAGTGCATTTGGTGGGCCACAGAAGTTGGCCATGTGGTCAGGCAGGACACTGTTAAACAGGGTAGACCTCTCCTGCAGGGGGACACTTTCTGCGGGTTCTATAGGAAGTGGCATGGAGCCAAACAATGGGGAAATCATTTTGAACAAGGAGCCTATAGGAAATTCAATATACTAGTGTAAAAAAAAAAAAAAGAAAAGAAAAAGAAAAAAGAATTGAATTGTCCTCCATTCTCTGTGTGAAAAGAAAGCAACTATTGAAGAGAGTTAATTGCTCTGGCAAGAACAGTGGCTATAGAACCAAGCAAATGGATCAAGGTCACCTTACTGGGTTAACAATTACCTTGGCATTTTACAGTGACTGTCAGAAGAAGCAAACCTTTCATAGATTTCAAATGATAAAAATTGACACTCAAGTGATGAACTCTGAGCAACTGAAGTATAGTTTCTAAGAAGCGGCAGCATATAATAATATATTCCTGAAAAAAGAAATCAACCAGTTCCAGTGTAGATGGCATGGAAGAATGCCAGGCAAAGTCCACAAAGTAGGCTTTCAGAAAAGACCAGACCAGATCTGACCACATGAGAACAGAGAACATTTTCTCATCCCAGATTCTCATGAGAAGAAAATAGAAATTGACATCAGACACTCCCCAACAGTATTTACAATTGCACGTACTCAGACTTTAAGCTGTTCGTAGGTAGACGTTGCAGCTAAATATACTGAAGCCTCATTGCAGGGTGGAGGCCCATTCATTCTAAACATTTTTCCTTTTTTCCCCTGCTTCCATTAAGTCAGGAGTTAATGAGCCACTTCAACAATTGTTCATCGATCTAACTGCTTCCATGGGGCCAAGGACATTTTCTTATGTGTTGCCCATTTATCCTCAAAGTCCAGGATAATTTATTTATTCGACAAATATTTACTGAACACCTAACTCCATGCCAGGCAGTGAGCATACATCATCAAGGCATTGAACAAAGGAGACCTCATCCTTTGTTTTGTTGGCATTTAGACTCTGGTAGAGATAAGTCTTCATTTAATCAACCAGCAGGGATATGGTCAACATCTACCATGAACCAAACTCTATTGTAGTTATTGGAAATAGAGCCAGCTATGCAAAAAGTAAAGGAAAGTAACCAAGCTGATCATTAAGAATGTGGACAGGTGAGTGTTATCTAGAACAGATGTGCCCAGGAGAAGACTAGCATAGTGTCACAGAGCATGGCTGAAGGTCCTCAGAGACTAGAAATCAGGGAGGCCTCCCAGAAGTAATAACGTTTGATCTGATACCTGCCTGGCAATGGTGAATCAGCCATGAAAATTCCTGGGCATGGAGGATTTCAGACTAATTAAACATTCAACAAATAATTAAATGTAATTGTTTAATTACCATTATCCTAACTGCCATATTAATTTTTATAACTGGGCTTTCTCCATCTTTGAATTCATATTATTTTCATCCCTTCTAAGGTTCTGAGATCACACAAATGAAAAAACTCTACCAGATTTCCCTCTACACAGAAAATGTTTCCCGTGTGGTTGGTGACTTTTGATAGCTCTCCCTCCCAATTCAGGGTAGTTAATGACAGCGTTCCAGGGATCAGGCTGATTTTACTTCTGCCTTGGGGCAAGAGATACTGCTTTTGGCAAAGCTAGTTTTCAATTTCTCTAGATTCAAGATACCAAGAAGAAGTGGAATAACAGGAAAACATTCAGCAATTGACAATCATTGTTTCAAAAAAAAAAAAATTAAAAGCTATGCTAAACGGATCATAACATGCTCAAATACAGGAAAAAAATCACTTCAAAACACAGCTGAGGAAAGATGTTTGTTTTTATTAAAAGTTGCTCAAAGGCATCATCATAACGACAGATTCTTTAAACGTCTACAAACACAAAGGCCTGAAAAATAACTCTTCATTGATTTTTTTTAACCTGCTGTATTTCATGTATTCTGAAAGCTATTGGTACTCTTAACAAGGACTTCCTCCTATCTGCCGGATTTTATGAATGATCCTTTTCTGCTGACTCAATCTGGGAAAATCCCTTTTGCTGAGACAGTCCCTAATGGCCACTTTTATCGTCTCTTTCCTTGTTTTATTACTCAAGGGGACCTCCAATTTCTCTAGTCTAAGCACAGAGGATCTGAACAACAAAAATACCCATTGTGGGATTTTCCTGCTAGTCCATATGGATTGTTTTTTAGATCTTAAGGTTCAAAGAGATTTTCTGGTTCCTGTCCTGAGAGCCGGATCATACAGACACTGTATCAGTAGATAGTTGCTTCATGAGGAACAAAACTCTCTCTTCTGGTCCTTTGCTTGCATTCATTGTGGCTCCCTCCAAAGCCCCCCATGTAGAATATAGACCTTCCAGGCTCTCTGCTTAGGCGTGCCTGAGTGGTGGATTGAAATGATCACAAATGGAATTTAGATCAGGTTTTCTGAACATAGGATCTAAGACATATACTGATTCATTTAGGGGGTGTTCTCAGGAGAAAATTACAAGGATGTGAAGGAAGCAGGATAGAGCAGAAGGAAAAGGTAAGTAATTAGTAGATGTAGTTTTAGATGCTGTCTTGCCCCAGCTTGACCATTGTTGTGCCATGAAGGAAACTCTAGAACCATATAGTGCCACAAAGCAATCCCAGCTTGAAAAAAACCTTTGCCACTGGAACCCTCCGTCATTAGCAGTGGCCCATCCCAGAGGGAAGAAGAACGACCTGTCCTGTATTTCCACTGGAAGTGGTTCCTTGTCAGGCCCAGGGAAGTTCTGAGAAGTGAACACCCAACTGTCCAAGCAACTAGGAGATGGGAGCATCAGTCTGGGCAAAGGGGATCCAAGCAGGGAATCAGCAATGTCTTTTACACAACTGTAAAACCTTGCCTTTGTGGTTTCATTGTTCCTGCCATCAGCCATCCTGGGCTGTGAGTTCATGTTTCCAAAGCCCTTTTCCCTTCACAGTGAACAGTTACCACGTTGTAACTGATTCATTTTAATTCACTCCTAAAGTGGTTCAGTTAGAGCTGAAACACCAAGGAGCTCCAAACAAAAGGTGTCATGACTGAGGTTGATAACGTCTTTGATGATTTATTGTCTGAGGGGGTGGTCATGATACCCTGAGATGGCCTGTTGCATTCATCCGCTAAGAGTACGTTCAAACAGCATTGCAGAGTTTCCCATTAGGGGAAAAAACGTGGTTTCAAAGTTTCATGCTTCAATTGAGTCCCTCCCTGGCAGCCCCTGGGGGAAATCCATGAGCCACTAAAAGTACTTAGAAAGCAAGCCAAAGACAAGAGCTCTGAATGGCGTACAATTAGGTGGAATGCTTAGACCCAAACTTTCAATTCAGCTGTGAAAGGTCAATTTAACGATGCCTCCCCTGGCATCGAAATTAGAAAGTCACTCAATCTTCTAATCTTCTTGAGATAAGTAGGGAAGCCATTGTCAATAAACTGCAGAGCCGCAACGACCAGGGATTATAAAACAGACCCAACTATGCCACTGGCAACCATGTCATAATGCATGTTTCTGTATGACTTAGACACATCCTAAGAAGTTGATGCATCTCATTTAATGGTAAACCCTGTGAAGTTTGTATTGTTATTTTGGTTTTGTAGATCAATCAACCGATGCATTCGGTGCATTCCTATGAAGTGCACATGACTGGACGTGCAGTGGACAGCTCTGCCCCCTGCAGAATAACTCTGAAATGAAAGTAAGAGCCCAAGTGCGGTAAATGAGGCAGTCAAGACCTCCAGCATTTTAAACCGACAGAATAAACTATGAAGAATTTTGATCTAATAAAAAAAGACAACATGCATTTATTTGTTTTTTTAATTAAGAGCTCCTGCCATAGAGGTATGTGATTAAGTTATGTGGATTTAAGAAGACTTCCCTGAGATAAAGAAGAAGAGAAAAATATTCTACACGGGGGAATCCCAGGTACAAAGACTCTGTGGTCAAAGAAAGCACTGTCCACGAGGCTGGCTGGGGCAAGTGAGAGTGAGCCGAGAGAGTCACAGCTCAGGCAGCACAGGCAGGATCCAGACCAGGCAGGGCATGTTGTCATCATAAAGGGATTTTTCTCCTCATTTTAAGCAATGAAAACCCACGGAAGCAATGGGGAAACCATGAATTTCCTTTAAAGTGAAAGTAAGGACGGGGTGCATCGTTGCTTTACGTTCATTTTGGTGTTTAAAAGAGCCCTCGGATTTTGGAACGAGTAGTGGCTTGGAAGGAGAACAGCATGAAAATACCAATTAACACCCATTGCAAGTAAGCAAGGCTGAAGGTTGACTGCACTTTGCCTGGGGTGGTGTTGATGGAGATGAACATCAGTTAAAATATTCCAGGAATATTTTGTCCAAAAAACCAAAAACCAAAAACAAAAACAAAAACCCTGACAGGAATCGGTAAAGGATTGGATGGAGTGGGGTGAGGACCCTAACGGGGTTGTTAACGTTTATTCCTGGTTCCTCACATAGAGCTACGAAACAGTCGTTTCATTCACTGAGGAAAGAAACATCGGATGTTTCTCAAACTCCAACTGCGTTTGTTGAGACCGTAAGTTTGGTACTGGTTGTGTCGAATTTGAGGTGCTTTTGGGAAACAAACAAACAGGCGAGGACAGGAAGGCAGTAGAACAAGAAATCTACAAGAGAACTCTGGATTAGAGGTGGTTCTGGAATCCGTGAGTGTGGACGACATTTTCCTAAAAGTGTATGAAGTAAGACGGAAGCTGGCTTGACTGTTCCAGGACGTAATGAGTAGGTAGGGAGGCCTCGACAGATAATACTTCTGTGGAATGGAGAATTCATTAGTGCATGGAATACGTGACAGACTGAGTTTGTTGTTGAGACGGAATCAGCCTCTGGCAAAATTGTCAAATATAGGCTGTTTCTCTTTAATTTCTTGCTTGGAAAAGATCACCAAAATGAGAGCGCAGAAGAATTTGTTTTATTCCAAAAGCAAAGGAAATACGTTTAACAGAAAAACAAAATTGTTTGCCTCCTTCTCATTCTCTTTTTAATCTTCTTTTTCCCATGCTCGTGCCGAAACACAAGTTCTCATCAAGCATCAGCACCAGCCGGTCAACCGTAGATCAGACGCTCCACGTCTAGTGATGATCAACGTCTGACCAATCACTTTCCAAGAATCCCAAGACACTGCTGAAGAACGTAATTGAAAACTCTAAAGAATGGCTCCGGGGTTACCCATTAGAGCTGAAGAGCTGGGAGTGAGCTTACTAAATTCTCTTGGACTAAGAGTGGGCATGCATCTGAACAAACATGTCATCCGAAATACACAGCGGCCGGAGGCTGCCCGAAAAGGGAAAGAAATCCCAAAACAAAACTACCAAGAGTGTCTCTAGCTCAACTTCGTGATTGTGACGAATCCATCTCCAGAAAGCTTTGCCAGGTATAAGCTGTCCTTATACGGCTGTCCTTGAGCCACCTTGCCTCTGTCTTACCCCGTCCGCAGAGACACGCCAGCTTCCTTTCCCACTTGTTCACTTTTCTCATTGCAAATAAATAAAGTGGCGAAGTTGCAATTCCCTGAAAATAATACTCAGCAGATTAAATCTATTGCACGTTTGCTTTCTTCCAGATAAGCTCAAGAATATGGTGCTTTTTTATTATTTTGTTTTTTTGAATAAACATAACAAAAACCTGAGACTGTTTTCTCAGCGTCGGCTAAAGCTTACAGATGGATTCCTCCATCGGGGGAGGGAAAACAGAATCCGGCCCCGTTGGCCCGCTCAGCCATATTCCACCGTCTGGAGAGGATTTCAGGGTGTGTCCTGGTTTCTATTTGTCCCTGCGGATGACTCTTAAACCTTTCTCTTTAACCCTGTTCTGCCCCTCAGGGGAGCTAATTGGTATAGAAATCATCACCAAGCTCCCTCGCCTGCCTCCTGACTTGGAGTGAGCTAGTGCGAGGTGCCTAGCAGATCAGAAATAGAGAAGGGAGTAAGTGTGAATTATTTATTCCATTTCTCTGGTCTCTGGGTTCCTATGAGCTGATACAGTCCTCTGTCACAGATCAGTGCTCCCCTCGCCCATGGCCCTCTGTCTCTAAGCATGGGAATAAGCATCCGGTCACCCCTGCAGCCGTTTCTGATGATAGTAAAGCCCTCCACTCTCCCTTCTGGTTCCCCTACACTCAGCCTACTTTCTTGTATAAAGTCCCTTTGCAAAACTGCATTAGATCTCTCTGGAGGCCTGTCCCACATGGAGTAACATAAACCGCAGACAAATCACTCTGGTAACCCAAACCAGGGATGGAAAACAGGAAGCTACAGAAAGTTAAAGAAAACTGCATGAGCACGGTGCTGATGGAGAGCATCCAGAGCATCTGGATGTAGTCACTGTTACAGAGAGCTTCCCAATTCTCAATATCCGTCCTTCCAGAGCACCAGCCCCCGGTTCCCCGGGATGTGTTTTAGGCAGGTGTGTCCATATCCTCCCCAGTCTACCTCTCTTCTGTCCAAACTTAGCTAATAGGACCAAGGATAGTCACATGACCCTATCAGGGTCAGATATGTCCTTTTCCTGGAAACTTGGAAAGCAGACTGCAAAAGGCCAGCCACTGGGCTGTAAGAGTAATCACAAGGAAAAACGGAAGAATGAAGTAAAGGGACAGAAGGCAGAGACTGAAGCCCTAGAGAGCCAGTTCAGATTGCAATACCTTTTCAAAACTTGGCTTCATCTCTCCCTTGAACAGAGTTATTGCTGTATCTTTAAAATAAGACCCTCCTTTTTTATTTGTTAGCTAGAATTGGTTTCTGTTACTTGCAACTGTAAGAGTCCTAAATGATCCATCAAACAACAAATGATGCTTTTTATCCAATAATAATGTGGTGGGTACCTATGGCTCTATTCCAGCACTGTCTGGTAGAACTTTCCGTCATGCTGGGATGTTCTATAAAGTCTGCACTGTTTAGCGTCATAGTCACCGACCACCTGTGAATGTTGAGCATCTCAAGTGTAGGCCGTTGGTGAAGGAAATGATTTTTTTCTAATTTTAATTTAATTGAATTGAAGTAGCCTTATGTGTTTAGCAGCCTTCATATTAGACAGTTCAGCTCTAGACTTTTGGCTTTTTCCTGTTTTATGTTTTTGTTTTCCCTCTATTCGTTGGTTTTCAGCCTTCTGGGTATCTCCTAAAGCTGACATGTCCTTGTAAAGAATCATCAGTAATTAAGTGTTTATGCCTATTCTTTCCATTTTTAGCATTTTCTCTAGATACCTATAAGTGAGAAACCAGGAGGCTTGAAACTTGGTCCATTATGACCAGATTACTGCTTAGTCGTCCAGCCCAACTCTTGTCAGTCTTTAATGCTCATCGTTCAGGCCCATCTACTAAACTTTATGAAGTTTCCATACTTAACTGTGCTCTGTCACACTTTCATGCCTCTGCATAAATAGTATTCTCTTGTGTGTGTTTTCCTACGTGTGTGTTTTCCTTACTATGTGTGTTTTACTTATTTGTTTTTTCTTTTATTCACCCACCCGTCCATCCCTCCACCCGAGCCTCCAAAAAATCTTACTGAACAGGACAGATTCATATCACAAAGGCATCTATAGACTGCATATTTATATATACGGGGTGGGCTTTTTAGTGGGTGTTGTAGATTTGTGTAACCAGACGACCTACAAAAAGAGTAGATTTTCTCAAAGTATGCTTTGTGTGCAACCCACATGAACTTGCCAGGATGGTTTTTGAAATTGCTTCATAGCAGAGTGGTTGGGAATGTGAATAGTATTTTGCTTTACTCAATTTTTTTTATTAATTCATATAAAATACTAAAAAGAGTATCTATTAAGTAGTAAATGTGCCGTAAATGTTAGACAATGATAGTATTTGCTCAAAGTGTCTCCAATATTACCCCCTCGGTCAACGGTGGCTCTGTCCTTTGCACTGAGTATTTTCTGGGGAGCAAACCCTGAGATGGACATTACTGTGTGGCAAGTTTAATCAGACAGTGCTCTCAAAATCAGTGAGTGTGGGCAGAGGGAAGGAAGTAGGGGAGGCCCAGGGAGAAGCTGGGCTAAGACACAGCCTCAGGTGACCTCTCCAGAACGCTGAAATTGGAACGGATTTCCTGAGTCATCCTAAAAGGACCCGGTGGTTCAGGCTTTGTCTCCCAAAGCCCATGTCAGCCAGCTCTTGGATGCATACTGCAGGCAAAGGGGCGTGACCTTGAGCAAGGGCATTCTGTTCAGCTGAAGTCAATTGCTGGAGAGACCTGGAAGTTGAGGGCTCTCTGCTGACAGCACCACAGCCACAACTGAGGAGGTCAGCCAATGAGGCCAACCAGGGGATGTCTGCCGTCCATCAGAGCATCCCATATGCCGTCTTTTCAGTTCAGACTAAGAGTTTGGGGTTATCTTTCATTTCAGTTCTACCTTCGAAATACGACCTCCACTGCTGCCGAGCTCCACCCCCCCGCCGCCTCCAGTTTGGATGGTGTAAGTAATGTTCTTACTGATCATTCTGTTTCTGCCCTTGCTCCACTTCTAGCTCATGCTCAGTGCAGTAGACGCGTGATCATTTTAAAACAGGTCAGTTCGCATTACTTGTCTGTTCTAAACTCCGCGGGTTCCCCATCTCAGAGTAGATCCCAAAGTCCTTAGAGTTTTTGGTGGGGTCATGATCTATCTGTCCACGTGTTTCTTACATGATTTCTTACCACTTCCTCTGTGACCAGCTTCAGCTCTGCTCCATGTCAAACACTCCACGTGTCCTCCCACTAGGATTTTGAATGCTGTTCTTCGATCATCCTAGAAAGCATATTCCCTATTTTCCCATGTTGCTCCCCATCATTCTTTCAGGTCTCTGTTCTGATGTCATCTGATTGGCAAGGACTTCTCAGATGACCTCCTCTAAAACAGGATCCCGGTCCCCTGACATTTCTTTGACCCAGTTCTACCACCAAGATTACCATATCAGACCTAACCTAGGTAACTGCTTGCAGGTGGGACCGATGCTAAGGACCTGCAAGGGATTATCCTGGATGTTATCCAGGTGGGCCCAGTATAATCACCTGAGTCTTTCAAGGCAGAGAACGTTCTCTGGCTAAAATCAGAGACAGGTGAGTGAAGAGAGTAGAAGAGGTTCCAAGTGTAAGAAGCGTTCAACCCATCACGGTTGGATTTGAAGATGCAGGAAGGAATTCACAAGCCAGGAAATGCAGGCAGCATCCAGAAGCCGAGACTAACCCAGCAAAGATAGCAGGACCTCAGTCCTACAGCGCACACAAGTGTATTCTAGCCGCAGCCCAAATGGACTGGGAAAGGATGAGTCCCCCAGAGCCTCCTGCAAAGAACACAGCCTCACTCCTGTCTTTGTTTCAGCCCGGGACAAAGCAAAGGACCCAGTCCACTCTGCTGGTGGATTCCTGACCTACAGAACGGTGAGCAAGTGGTATTATTTTAAACCACAAAGCTTAGAGTAATTTGTTACAGCAGAATAGAAAATTAATACTTAAAAAAATTATACTCTTTCTTCTCAGATAAACACCATCTTAATAAGCAATCTGCCTATAAAGAAAAGGGATAACAAAATAAGCTTCCCGTTTCTACGTATTCTACTTTTTATTCAGTAACTAAAGACCAGTAATGGGAATCACTGAAGTGAACTGTGTTTTACTAATATAATTATGATTCTGTGCTGCTGATCCAATGAGTATATATTTTACTTGTCAGAGCCTAAGAGGGGCATATCATTTTATTCAACAATGATCTTGGAAAGGTTCCTTGTGTTTATTAGGGAGCTTGTCTGAGTATTGCACTCCAGGCAGTTAATTCAAGAGAATAATTTAATAAGGCACACAGTACCCACAGTTTCAATTACAAATACCAGCACTTTTGATTTGGGGGGAAAAAAAACCAACAATTCACAAACTAGTCTATTGAATCATGATTATCCTGGCAGTGAAAAGCCTTTAGGGTTATTTACATGGATTTCAGCGAATCACTTACGTAGTTCTCTGTTTCTCTTTCTCCTTCAAACTCCAGGAGTTCCTCAAAGAGGTGACTGTAAGTGCAAAAGGCTTCTTACAAAATTTACAAGGTTTAAGCCAATTTTAAGGGCTGAATATTATTATAATGACCTTGATCAATTGAGTTTCTGTTCCTCCTCATTTGGCTCTTTCTGATGTTTAATGATTTCCAGGGCAATCCCTTATCTACTCTTAAGATTTACTTCATCTAGGGGCACCTGGGTGGCTCAGTGGGTTAAAACCTCTGCCTTCAGCTTGGGTCATGATCCCAGGACCCTGGGATCGAGCCCCGTATCTGGCTCTCTGCTCAGCAGGGAGCCTGCTTCCTCCTCTCTCTCTGCCTACTTGTGATCTCTCTCCGTCAAATAAATAAATAAAATCTTAAAAAAAAAAAAAAAGATTTTCTTAAGCTGATTTTCCTCTTTGGGACCCTCCTTGAACTTTCCTGGTTTTCTCGTTCACTATCCTGCCCATCCCTTTCTTCTCTGCTTCTCTCTTCCTTTCATTACAAACCCCTTTACATAGACAGGACTTCATTAGACTTGTCCTACCTGGTATATAGAGTTGTACAAAGTGGTAGGCAGAAGGCTTATTCATTGTAGCCTAAGTTTTAATAATATAGGAATGGGACTAGTCCAAATACCCATTAATAGGGACTTGGTCAACAACTTATACCTTATCTACAAAACTGTGTATTACACAGCTGTTAAAAAAAGGATGGGGGGGGTGGGCGGAGATCTCTCTCATGCTCTTTTCAGGTACCCAAGGAATTGAGAGAAGATTGTCTTTATTATAGAGTGTTTTGACTAATGAATGAACACAGAACAATGGAATTAGAATATCACCTTATAACACTAATGAATTAAAGGATCTAGACAAAAAGTATCAAGTGGCAACCAGGTGTTTTGTGCTCCCAACTCTGAATTAATCTCGTATTCACCACTCAGTTGAATTTGAATCTGATGAATCTTCCAGATCGAAATACCAATTTCCAGGAAATTCTGGGGATACGTGGACTTTTGAAACATCATCAGTGTGATATCATCGCTGAAATTCAGACTCTGAGGAGCTCTACAAAATAATGATCATTATATTAAATAATTTACGTGGAAAGGTGGAAGAGAGAACATATCAACAGAGCTAGCAGACGTCTGCTTCTGCAGAAGAGAGCAGCTCCATTCCTCCCAAGACCTCCCCTTACAATAAACAAGCCCTGGATGTAACCCAATAAGCATCAGAAATCCCTGAAAGGTGAAATCAAGATGATGGATGGTCTAGAGATCACAGGAATTGAGGGTTGACCTAGAGGTGAATTCTCAGGGTTTCTTTTTCCTTCACTTGTACAGATAGGATGTTGCAAAAATCTCCAACCTGGAACTGCCAACAAGAACAGACAAAAGAAAAAAGAAAAAGAAAAAAAAAAAGCCTCCAAGGAAAGACCGACTCCTCCTAGCCAAAAATGGCGAAAAAATGGCCTAATAATAGAACAATGTTTTGGCAATAACAGCCCTACTCAAGCTGAACACCGGTGATAAAATCACTTTCCCCAACTCTACCACCTCAGTTTCAGGGTTTCAGTCTGGACTTCTGGTTTATCAACTGCCCCACAGAAGCAGGATTTGAGCCCTCATTCTACCTCCTGTCGTAGTGACTGGCCAACGGGGCAGTTTCTCTCCCATCTCCTGCTGACAGGAAGAGTCTGGGCTCTAATTCTACAGGGGGTGTTAGGAAGCTGAACTAAGAGGTGGTCTTCCCTTTTCCATGTTGAGGAAGCAGGCCACTGGGATGAGATCAAATCCCCCCTGCTGGGGTAGTGTCAAGGGGATCCACTTGATCTTCCATCCCCCTCCTGATGGACTCAGGTGATGCTCTAGTCACTGTGACAGGTGCTATTGTTTGGGATGAATGGGGAGGTGATCTTGCTGAAGGAAGCATCCAGCAGTGAGCTGAGACTCTATCCTCACCCATAGCAACTAGACTTAAAAGAAGCTGTCAAGGTCAGGCTAGTGACCATTAGTCTTCACCCCTGCCCCATATCAGCCCAACACCAGTGAGGTGTTGAGCCTGTACCCTGATCTGGTTTCCATCCAGGAGGAACAGGTGATACCAGGTGGAGTGAGGTAATGCGTAACCTGCTTTCTCTTTCTTCATGTCAGTGGGTCCCTAGAGAAGATAAACCTCTAAAGGACTCGGCATCAGTGATGCAGAATGAGGCAGTGGGATGTTGGGCTACCTGGCACTCTACTTCTCTCCCTCCCCCACCCTGCTGTCAGCAGGGTATAGTGAGAAGCTGATCTTACAATCAATCCCATGTAGAGACAATTAAGCACATGGGGGGGGGGTATCAACTAAGCTGAAGGAATCAGGGTGCTAAACTTCTGCCTCATCCACCTGTAATGAATCTGTGATCCAGTGTCCCACTTTTGCTAGGATGTTGGCAAAGGCCAGCGGGAAACTGAACACACAGCCACGTGTGCCTTTTACCACACCTTAAAGGAGGGACTGTCTGCTAACAGTAGACTATTAAACAGGATTCAGTCTCATCAAAAAATTTAAGGACACAACTGAAAACCACTAATCCTACCAAGAAAATAACATGAAACCGAAAATCAACTGGCACCAATACTGGTCTGAGTCATATGTTGGATTATTTTTAAAAAATGAATGGAAATAGTCCAAATATCCAGTAAAAGAAGTCTTTGTGTGATGATCATTTCACTAGAAAATTCTATCTAACATTTGAAGAAATATCAACATGAATTCTATACAGTCTCTTTTAAAAACAGAAGAGGAGGGAACATTCTTCAACTCATTTTATGAGGCTAGCATTACCTAGATACCAAGACCAAAACAAAAAGTCCTCAGCATGTTGGCAAAAAGAATAAAGCAACAAGTGAAAAATTCCACACTATACAAAATGGGTTTTATTCCAAGTATGCAAGGCTGGTTTAACACCTGAAGATTAATCAAGGTGGGACTTTAAAATTTGGAGCTAAATTTCATTAATAATTATAGAGCTAATTAAATTATCTATATCCTACTTGGAGGGATATTCTAGTTTGTGCTTTATGATGAATTGGTCCATTTCACCTAAATCATAAAATCTCATTACGCTATCCTATTCCATTATCTTTACAATAGTTACAGAATCTGTAGTGAGATCCCTCATTTCATGCTTGGTATTGGTCACTTGCCTCTTCATTTTTTATCTTCATCAATTTTGCCAAAGATTTATCTTTCCCCCACGCCCCCGAAAGACCAACTTTTTCTTCCATGGACTTTATTTTTAAAATTTCTATTATTTCTTGCAATTATTTTAGACTTATTTTTATCTTGTTGTTTTAGCTTCTTGGGTTAGAAACTTCATTATTAACTCAAGACTCCTCTTTACTAGAGAAGCATTTTTAGTACTATAGTTTTCCTTCTCAGCACTGCGCTCGCTGCATCCCATAGATCTTGATAGGTTCCATTTTATTCTATATATTTTTTTTAAAGATTCTTGTTAGATCCATGGATTGATCTCTCTTTCAGATGGGGGGTGTCATATTTGGAACCATTAACATAAATGTATGCTAAAGAAATTCACTTCAGGTATAGCTTGATCCTAGTGGTAAGCAATGAAATGACATAAGTCAACTACTGCTCAATGGAAATAAACTCCACATCAACAAGAAAATGAAATATCAATCTCAGCATGTTGCACACATGTAGCTTTTAATTAAATTCATGATACACTACAGCCATCACGTATCCCATGAGCAGATGGATATATTGTGATCAAACTGCATGTTAGATTTTGAAATAATACAAAGCAGCCAGAAAAATAGAGAAACTAAACGTTATTTGATCAACCAAAGTTCTAGCTAAAACCTAAGCCTGTAATTCCTATTTATGACCTCCTCTATCTAACCAATAAATTTAACACTGTTGTTTGTTTATATATAGCCAGATCTGGGTGGTTTACATGGGGGGTGGGGAGAAACAGTTTAAACACCAATTAAATGGTGTTAATGTTTCTTAAATATTCTGGTTTCCTCTTAGCTTCTTTTCATTTGATGTTTTGTAGTTAGGTAAATGGTTTCTAAATATCACACGTAGTAACAACTTTTTTAAAGAGTAGATTCAAAGGTTCATGAAAATAAAATGACATTTTAAGTTATTTTCCTTATAGATAATACCTTAATCATCATGGTAATTGGAATTTTCTGTTTTGATAGAAACACAAATTTTGATGGATAGTGTTAATATAAAGAATGAGAAATAACACCTTCTAAAAGTTGTATTTACCAGTTTATATTTTTGGCTTTTAATTTATTATACTGCAGACAGTTAAAAAAAATCTTTAAAAGTAACAATCAAATTTCTTAATATAGTGTTAAGATGCAAATGGAAGTGAATTTAATACAAAGCTGTCTGCCTGTAAGATACTGTGATTTTTCTGAAATGAGCATCTACAATAAGTCCAGTAAATTAAAACATTTGCAGACTTTAGGACATTGTGTTATAGCTTGGTTTAATTTTACTTCAAAAGACCATTAGGGGTAATGTAGAAAGCTGATCTTTATGAGTTGTTTTATGAATAAGACATAAATATATGAGCAAAAGTCTACGCTTTAAGTGCTGTGTGGACATATTTAAATAAAAGCAAAAGAAATCTTAGTTTACTGTGGTTTGTTTTGTTGATCTCCTGTGTCATCTGAATATACGAGATTTCACAGAGTTATTACAAGCCTTAAATTCAAATGTGTGAGGTATTTTTATCACACACTGATGCTGTAAGCTTCTAAAATAAAGCAAATTTATGCATTAGTCTTTGAAAATGAAAACCTACACTCAAATGTCCTGTACAATTTTAACTTGAGTATATTTTAAAAGAAATCATGTTTGGTAGAAGCCATTTCCTGGGTAGGAAAAGAGGATGCTGACATAATTATTACACAGCTCAAGTGCCCAACGATACAGAATAGTAGAGAAAGAAGGTGATAGAAATGGAAAAATGGGATTGAATAGACTGGCTTGTGAGAATCCTCCTAGGAGAAGGTAAATTCAAACTATAGTTATTTCTTGATTATTTGGAGACAAGCATGCACTTTATATATTACATGGGCCCAGGCTGAGGGTGTGGAGGGTCGTTGGTAAATTGCTTTGGGTGAAAGCCCACTCACCAGTCTTTTCATATAACAAAATCATGTTAATAGGAAAGTACAAACGCTTAGAAAAAAAGAGGACCAAAAAAAAATAAATAAATAAAAGGGCGGGGAGGGGGTCTGTAATCTTGGAGAGAAGAGTGAATGAGACGGAACGTTAAAGGACATGCTAAGTTAAAGGCAGTTGTACTTGGCAGAGAAAGGAGCAGGCTATATCCTAGTTAAATGTAATCCATATAAATCACTGGTCCATTTTATAACCATCACAAAGACATGCGTGCGTTCTTCACAAGGCTTCATCTGTGTGAGCCGAACACTTTCATAAAGGATTTTCAGGTTAGATGTTGGTTTTATCTTGTACAAGATACATGTATGAATTCATCTGATGGGTATTAAGCATGTACTGTAAGCCATACTAGGCAGTATGGATATAGCAATGAAGACAAAAATCTTCTCCCCCTGGTAGGGGGAGAAAGCTAATAAAACAGAAGTAAATTGTGTACCATATTAGAACATGCTAGATACTGAGGAGAAAAACCAATCCAGAAAGGGGTTGGAAATTTTGGAGGTGGGCAAAGGTAGCAGATTCACATAGAGGACGAGGGCCGATTTCCATGAGACGTGAACTTTGAAGCCCTGGAGGGTAAGAGGGAAGGGGCCATACAAATATCCATACATGGATCTGCTACAGAGCACATCTGGAATGTTCCGGAACAACAGGGGTCGTGCTATGGTTGGAACAGAGTAAGATCAAGGGAAGGGATAAGGTGTACTGTGACATGTAGTCATGAGAATGCCAGCAGCCTTCCTTGGGCTTGGCTCTTTTTCTGTATGATTCAGGAAGTCTTTGGAAGGTTTCAAGTATAGGGCTGTTGGGATGGATGTTAGGTGATGGGTCTGGCTGCCGTGCTGAGTGCAGGACCTGGATAGTGGAGGTAGAACATTATAGAAACACGGACACCAGTTCTGCCATTTTTCAAGAAACTTCTGTAGCCTCCTTGGGCCTCGGTTTTATCATCTACGAATTGGGGTTAGTAGTACCTACTTTGGAGGGTTGGTGTGTGAATTAAATTAAATGTTCTATGTAAAATACATAGCACAGTGCCTAACACATATTATGTGGTCACCGATTAGATATCAGTATGGATCCTGGCTTTAGCCACTGGAAATCTGGAGTCACCACTTAACAGACTGGAGAGGGGAGTTTGGGAGACAGGAGGTTCTGTTAGGAAACTCATTTTTGACTCAATTTTGAGAAGCCTTTTAGTTCTGCAAATGGAGAGCTTGGGTGAGCCTCTGGGCATAGATGTTGGCCCATATAGAAGCCTCAGCCCAGGTTATTAGATTATGGATATATAGATGACATAGATGTGGATTCCCATCATGGTTTCCATACTTAGCATTGGTTTAGGTACACTTCGGCTAGGATATTCCCATAGCTGACATTTCTGTATTAAAATCTGTTTGATATTAAAGTCACATTTAGTGCAGATTGGCTTAATACGGTGTAAGAATCACCACCTCCATACCAAGTACACAAAGAACACAGCTGCCGCCAGCATCCCGGTTGCTCTAGGAACTTGGTATGTTCTTCATGTAAGGGCCACGTTGGCCACGTAGCCTGCAGTTACGAGCATGTGTCATCAGTCTTCCTAGCCTGATCCTTGAACTTACTTTCCATTACCCAGAATATTTCCATTTTTAGAGTCATTAGCCTGGGGGTTAATGGTGGCATCTGCCCACTTCCTTGTATGGGCCAGAACTGGGGGATCCCTGATGTTCCTTTAGCAGTGAGTGAGGAAAGCCTCTGGTGTCTGTGTCCATTTCTGTCTCTGTTCCTTCTCCACCCATAGCTAGTAGATGTAGAAATGGAAGTAGTAAAATAACATAGAGCAGTTAAAATGTAGTGAGTGCCTCTTACGTCTCATGGGCTGTGCATTCTGTGCATTCTCCAAATTAATGTAAGGAAACAGAGTCCGGTAGAGTTTAGAATCTCGCCTGTAGTCACACTGCTGGGAATAGTGGAGTTGGGTTTCAGACCAAGCCTCCTGACTGCCTGGCCCACACAGGTGACCCCACCCCACAGGCGCTGAAGCTTCTCTGTGTCATTCCTGCTTCCCAACCTTCCCTTCCAGGAGGGATGAAAGGGTACTGAAAAGGGGACAAAACTGAAACCAGTTTTCTCTACTTCCAGGCCGCATTTACAGGAGGCAACAATGAGCTATGGCAGGCTCAAGAAAGCAAGTAGGGCAGGTACGGAATAAAATGAACAGCAGACCGATGTTGCGGATTATGTGTGGATTTTAGCTTCCCGGTCACTGCATTCAATAGAGCATTCTTTCTAGCAGCCGGAAGTAAAGAGATTGCACAAAGCTCTATAATTCCCTCTTTAAAAACAACTGATTTGTCTCTTGGGCTTCACAAACTATTACCTCTCTCAGGAATGAAACCCCAAAAGATGAGGATTGGAAACCAGAATTGGAAACATGGAAAGCACTGACGCAAACCTAATCCACTTGGGAAAAAAAAGGCGGGGGGTGGGGGGACAACTTTTTCTTTTTTTCTTTCCTTCGGATTACGTTAACCGTGTATATGTTTTATCTGGAGATAAGTCTTATTCCTGAGGTTTAGAGGCAGAGCTTTGAGAGGTTTAAAATATCTTCAGGAAGGGGAAACACTGTTTCTTTCCTTATCAGGGTCACTTGAAATTATTTACTAAATGATTTAGCTTGGCTCCTTTCAGAAAGAGAGAAACAAAAGATTTGCAGTTCTCTGGCTTTTGTCAGTGATCATCTACTCAGTGTACCAGACAGGAGCGTGTCTTTCGTTGCTCCGCAGTGAAGAGGAATTCTCTTGCATTGAATGTCAGCATGACCACTGGGATTTGCATTAAATTAATGTGCAGAACAAAGTCTGATATTCAGAGTTAACTATTTCTGAGAAATATGCGTGAGAGTGACTGCTACAGTTGATTATGTGATATGCATTAGTTTGTATGCGTGGATGGACGGGCGGACAGGTGGCTGCTTGGAGGGGTAGATGCTACTTTGGAATATAGAACTGAAGAATTATTTTGGTTACTATTTTCTTTTATATGAAATGTTTTGTTATTGCTTAAACTTTAGTAAATAAAAGCTTGTACAAAGATGAAGATATCACCTTTAAAAAGATTCCCTAGTGGTGCCTGGGTGGCTCAATTGATGAAGGGATTGCCTTCACCTCAGGTCATGATCCTGGAGTTCTGGGATCAAGTCCTACTTCAGGCTCCCAGCTCCATGGGGAGTCTGCTTCTCCCTCTGACCTCCCCTCTCATGCTCTCTCACTCTGTCTCTCAAATAAATAAATAAAATTTAAAAAAATTAAAAAATAAGAAGATTCCCTTGGTCACCAATCTGCAAACCCCCATCCCATTTTCTAGAATGTCTTCCTTTGAAGACTTGGGTAGGAGGAAGGCCCTACCACTTTTAGAAGCCTGAAGGGAACAAATTATATATGTATATATATGTAATGTATTTTTCCCCCTTCCCAGATGCTAAGTTATGGACATGTGACTTAGGGCCATGCAACTGGAGGCTCTCTCTTGAGATGCTGAATTTTGAACACTTGATGCAAAAGTGGCAGGACCCTTGGAATTCATTCAGTCCTTTTTCAGGAGGTGGCAGTCAAAGGAAGTCCATTGGCCATGATGTCCTTCTGCAGCAGTGACAGTAGGACACAGGAGCAACATGTTGACGAGGCTCTTTCTGCAGGTTGGCCTTGGGAGCTGCTGCTTATTGGCACCTGCCCCTTTTCAAGAGCTGTTCCCTGACTTCTCATCACTCTTGTAAGCTTGCCAGTAGCCTACCTACACGTACCTTCTACTTAAGTAACCAAGAGATGGTTCCTCTAGCTTGCAACTCAGAACCTAACTGATAAAGCATTTATAGGTATTTACTTTAAATACCGTGAGATCGTGATCTCAGCGTCATGAGGTCGAGCCCCAGGTGGGGCTTCGCACAAAGTCTGCTTGAGATTTTCTCTCCCTCTTCCTCTTTGCTCATGCTGTCTTTCTGTCTCACTCTATAATAAATCTTAAAATAAATAAAACACAACTTTTTGACTGCCAAAATAATCCATGGTAACTTGTAGAAAAGAAGAAAATATCTAACCAAAAAAGTGCCCCCCTCAAAAAAGTCCCAACTATAATCTCACCGCCCTGAGACAACAGAATCTAACATTTTGGTGTATGTTCTTCTCATATAATTTTTCATACATAAAAATAAGATTTTATATCTACTAGTCTATTGCCTGCTTTTTCTCAACAGTATGTAATAAAAAAATCCAAAACATTGTTTTTTTTTCCCTAAGAAGAGAAGAAAGGTGGAGTTTGTTGGTGAAATCCTGATTTTTAACTGAGGTTCAGGATCGTTTTTCTTCTTCTTCTTCTTCTTCTTTAGCTTTTTTGAAGTCTCATTAACAGACAAAAATTGTATATTACCATGTATTCATATACATGCCCAAGTTCATACATCTACATCTCAGGGGTTCTCGACTAGGGGTGACTTTGCTCTGAGTGCACGGTTGACAATGTCTGTGATCATTTTTCCTTGTTACAGCCAGTGAGGATGTTACTGACATTGCTGGAGAGAGATCAGGGATGCCATCAAACCGTCTGTAATGCACAGGACAGCCCCACAACAGAGAATTATCTGATTCCAAATGACCGTACAAAAATTAACTGTATACACCTAACTTTACTAACTAAATCTTTACTGTTGACATTTATTTGGTTTCCAAATTTTCAGTGTGAGGAAGAGTGCTGTTGTGAATAACCTTGTGTACATACACACATATTTGCACACAGTTCTAATTATTCCCTGTAAGTCAATATCTAGAATTAGAACTGCCAAGACGATAGAAATGATGATTTTTAGAGCTCTTTATAAACATGCCAAGATTACCTTCCTGAGGAGTCCTACCACTTAATCCTCTGATCATCATCTGTCATTTCCAGATCTTCACCAAACTTACATGGATAGGTTTTTTTTTAAATAATTGACTATTTTCTGGGCAAAAATATAATGTAATTTTATGTATTTTATGACTGGCGAAGTGAAAATAATAGAGTTAAAAACTAGCTTCCTTCACATTTAATTATAATGACATTGGTTGTTGACTTCAAATAGTTTTTTTATGTTTAAGAACTATAAGGTAGTGTCGACCCTACGTCAGATGATCTTGTTCTGTATGAATTGATCTTTCATTCTCAGTGTTAAAGCTCTATGACCTCGAGCAAGTTCCCAAATCTCTCAAGGACTGTGTGAGGTTCTCTACAGGTGACGAGATAAAGGAAAAGTGGCGATTGAATTTCAAGTTAATTTTCTCAGTTCAGATACCTGGGAGAGGTTGGATGGAGCCAAAAGGTGGGCAGTCAGACTGAGTTTGCCTGGGCAGTAAAGTGTTTTTCTTTTGATCTGTTTCGGCAGCCTGGAGTCCGTCTCAGAAGCAGCCCCCATCTAACCAGACCGGCCGAAGGTAAGAAGCAAAAAGCAAAAAGTGATGTTGGCTCTGGATTCGTGGCGGCTGCTGCTGCCCGGTGCGCACTGGCACTGGGTGCCATCTGTGTCCCCTCCAGGTGCCAGCTGACCTTCCCCATCTTCTTTTCCTTTCTAAATTCCACATGTTTCTCCCTTATTTGCCAGCTGGAATGTATCTGTTGATATGCAGGACACACAAAGATAGATTTTTTTTTTTTAGTCCCACTTTGTGAGCACTACTTCACAGCCCGTGTCCCCATTTGCTGACAAATGGGTAGCCGTCTGCCTTGTATCTAGTTCTGTTGGAGTTTTTCAATATTCTGGGGGGCGTTTCAGTGGGATCTGAGAAGAGGTGGATGTTCGTCTTCAAATACCACTCTGGAGTCTCATTACCTGGCTTAGTTCCTTCCTTTGCTGGCTTCTCTTTTCTCATTTTAGGGTTATTGTGGATTTCTTTTCATGTTTATTCCAGACATCTTATGGAACTCCATTTAAGATATTTAAAGGGATTATTTTGGTTATTTCATTCTTGACTCTCTAGAAACCACCTCTCAAAGTACTAAGGTTCATTTTCTCTCTTCCTGATGGGTTTTAATTGCCTATGTATTTTCCATTTTCTAACTGTCTTTAAGAAGGGGAGATCTATAACAAATTTCTGTTTAACACCTAAGACTATTTCAGTTGCTCTTGGGTCTACTCACTAACATTTGAACAAGGCTGCTTCTTTTTTTTATTGTTTTAACTAGTGCATTCTTGGGAATAGGACTTCAGTAATCATATCCCAACAGCAAATTGCCCAAGTAGCACTTAATGTTTTTATGAACAAGAGGCAGAATATGTGGGTCATTACGAAGGATGGTTTTGTCCTACATGCACATTTCTTGACAACACACCTGGACTCTCAAAGCTTGGGAAAAAAATGTGGGCTAATCTTTTTCTATTCCCATTTAATATGTGAATGAGCAATCCCTATCACCTGTTTTATATCACAAGTGTTTTCATTTCTTGAGGTGATCTACTTTATGGTGCACAAATCTTTGTATTTTTGTAGCAGAATCACAACAATGATGAGAGACAACATGTATTGAATTCATGTGGTTCAGTTAATCATTGTTGTGCAACTCAAACACCTCAAAATTAACTAGATTAGATACTAAACTGGATTAAAGATATAAGTCTGTGGGCTGGTTAGGACGTTCCACAGATGAGGGCTGGACGTGGCTAGTTTTGGCCAGCTGCCTCATACACGTGCTTGTGTGTCCTATTCAGTGTAAGCTAACTACAGGCTAATGGATGCCATGGCTGGGATCTCCTCATGTCTCCTCTGTATGGTCTCTCATTGTCTACCAGGAGAGATTGGTATTTTCATGGTGGAGGCATGGTTCCAAGAGAAAACAAAAGCAGTAGGACCTCTTGAGGCCTAGGCTTAGAACTAGTAAACCATTACTTCTACCACATTCTGTTGGCCAAAGCAAGTTGAAAGGAGTAGAGAAATAGCCTCTACCTCTTGAGAGTGCTGTGGGGGAGAGGGGTAGTGAACTGAGGCCATTCATGCAGTCATTTTTACCATAACTTACTATGTGTCAGGCCCCATTTTAAATACTACATGTATATTTCATTTAATTATCAAAATATATATAAAGTCAATGTGATGTTAGTATTCCCACCTGATGATAGATAACACGTAGGCATGGGTGGGAAAGAAGTGGACTAGTACCCAGTTTCTTCATCCAATGTGAAGAAATGATCTTTGCAGAGAATGGAAAGGGAGGTCTTGACTTTTACTGTCATGCCGTGTATTTCTAAACGAGAGAGAAAGCAAGTGGGGAGTGAAAGCAACTTTCACAATGGGAAGTTTTCTATCAGACCGTTCGTGTGTGTTAGAAACTTCTGATGTAGTGAATTGGTTGGAGTTACAAGTTTTTATTTCCAAATGTGTATCAATATTTTAGGATAATTTTGGAAGAGGCTAACGTGAGGACTGTATGTCAGATTCCATCTATTTAGAATCATAGAAACGTCTTTGAAATAGACCTTAGCCTTGGCTAACTCTCTACTCCAGAATACTTCACCGAGTCAAGCTCCGTGCCTGGTGAGTCTAAATGCCTCGCGGCCAGACAGCTCTTGCTGAGGTTGTTAATGAGTGCTTTCCTATGTTAAGGCAAAATCTCCCTTAATTCTATTCATTGTTCACCTCCATAACCATCCTATCTGGAAAACCATATCCCCATCATTTGCTCTTCCCTTGTTTTAAGTTTTTTTGCCCCCCCCCCATGGTACTTTTCATTTCCTTATTTTATTGTGTTCATTTGGGTTTATTTGTATATTTTTCCACCAGAATATAGACTCTCTGTTCACTGCTGTATCTCAAGTGCCTAGAATAGGGCCTAGCACACAGTAGGCATTCAAGGAATCTTCCTGACCAAATGAATGCCCCTTCCAATCCTTTACTTCTTCTTATCTATCACTCTTCAGTGTGTGTTAGTTCCACAAATGGGAGAAGGCTGACTTCTGTGGGTTTATCAAAATTTCTGAAAATGTTGAAAAAGATAGTTATATAAAGAACACTATGGAAGGTGTAGAAGCACCTATCACTGAGATATGAGGTAAAATCAACATTATATGGGTCATTATCCAAAGTTATGAATCTCCTACTTGAAGCTATATGTCTCCATCATTTTAAATAAATGGCATTTAGATCAGATAAAACATGGTTAAAGTTAGTAATACTGTTATGGATAAAGAAGGAATGAAACGATGTAAAGGTGTAACGGGCAATCGTGAGATTAACAGAATAAGAACATTCACAGAAGAAAATGTCAGAAATACCCATCCCAGGGAGAGGACAGGAGGATCTTTGTGTCTAAGAGAAACTGTGTCTCTATTATGGGAGTATATGAGCCATCAGACTATGTGAGCCATTAAACATGCAAATGGATATTTATCAACTCCACTTATTCTGGTGCTACAAAACTGAATCACCCTCTGATCATTTTGCTTTTGTCACTGCTTGCCTACAGGGAAAGAATGTGCAGTCAGGCTGATGCTAGTATCCTGTTTACTAGATCATTTTTTTTTCTCATTTGAATTGAATAGTTGCCATTCTGGCAAAGCCCATCAGTCCCTTTGAGCTTTATTAGTATGATTCAGTATCCCCAAGTCAGATCAGCTCCAGGACAATGACATGAACATGTATTTGAGCTCGGAAGGCTGAGAGGCAGGTCCTGGACTGCGTTGAATTCATCAGTCCAAACAGCCAAGTACCCCATCCCAGTTGGAGGTACTAAGCCTTCTGCTGGGTGTGCAATGCTTTGAATGTCTATATTATTCAAATCAGGAATCCCTTTATGCATGTTCCCAAAGTAAACCTCTGGGATAGTTTCACCGAAAAGTCTTTTTTCCTCCCAAACAAACACATTAAAAAAAAGTGATTGAAAAACTTAGCACAGAGTATGTACCTTAGTCCCAGGATATAGTCCCCAAATTTACTTCCAAAAAATATTTGATATATTCACAAGAGGGATCATGAATATTTCTCTCTATATTTCTATTTCCTATGGAATAATTCCTTGGAATTTAGAAGTGCTATTTCCCAATTACTGACCTTAACGCATACTGATCATCTGTACCTAGCATCCTTCATGCTGTTGTGAAATCTGACTCCCAAACCCTTCTTGTGCAGAGTCTCACTGCAAACATCCTTTTGTTTCTTCCTTTCTTTTACTTTTCTTTCCTTTGTATTAAGTGACACAAAAGAGTTGTGATCTGCTCTGGGGAAATGAGCACGTTATTTGCTTGATGCATGCACAAGCTTAAACTTTAATGGATTCTTCAAGAAAGACCAGTTCACAGCCAGAATTCTTTTATCCTACAATGGTGACAGGGAAAGGGGAGCCCGGGATTTTTCAACAGTGAAGAATAAGAAATATGGGAACTTTTTCAAAGGGTAAGATGATGTACAAGTTCTAATAATACTCAATTTGCATTTAAAATATGCCCTTCTAGTCTACAAAGAATACAATTTTTTGTTAGATTTTAGATAATTATACTGACATATTGGTGCTTTTAAAAGTCACTGGCCATCTATTATTTAGAAGAAAATAGAGTAGATTTAGGTGTAAAAACTAGCTTGAGTGTATTCAACATAGTGAGAAATATTAGTCATTTTTTTTTCCTAAGGCTTTGAGTTGAATAATAACAGCACAGTTGAATAATAACAGGCTATTTTTATAGCTTATTTAAAAATTAGTATTTCTAGTGCTGAAGTCAAGAGGTTTTCTCCCCTCTACTAATTCTGGTCTGCCTTTATTCTACAACTAATTCCAGCACAGTTAACTTAGTTTCTTTACTTGTAGACATGTCAGTGTAAGCTAAGCCAATAAATAAATATGCAATTAATACATAATCAGTTATTTGTGTGCTTAGTATGGCTAGAAGCTATGGGCAAAAAAAAAAAAAGTTTAAAATATGATCATCATGTTTGAGAAGCTTATAGCTCAGTTGTTCCTTGGAAAACTTGGGCTTTGGATTCCATGGGATAGGTTTAAGGGGATATGAGATTGGGCTCTGTTGTTCACTGGTAGGTGACTTGATCTTCACACGTGATAGGATCTCTGAAGACTGATTCCTTCTGTTTGAAACAGGGTTTCCATATTTGTTAAGGTTGAATAAATGAATATTTAAGAATGTGGCTCAGGTTCTCACATATACTACCACTCAAAAATATGAGGAATGGTGGGGACCTGGGTGGCTCAGTGGGTTAAGCCGCTGCCTTCGGCTCAGGTCATGATCTCGGAGTCCTGGGATCGAGTCCCGCATCGGGCTCTCTGCTCGGCATGGAGCCTGCTTCCTCCTCTCTCTCTGCCTGCCTCTCTGCCTACTTGTGATCTCTCTCTGTCAAATAAATAAATAAAATCTTAAAAAAAAAATATGAGGAATGGCCTGTTATCTTTCTTTCCATCATTTTATGGATCCAATAGATGTATATAACGTGGCACTGTTTTAGGGACTAGGGATACAAAGATGAATTGTCCCCTTCCCTCAGTGGGTCTGTAACAAAATGAAGGCAACCAAAAACATTATTGGTAAGATAAATTTTCACTGAAGTAAATGCACATTCATAGTTAAACTTTGGTCTATTTCATATGTCCTACATCTATCGTAGAATGATTAGAAAAAATAAGTGAATGATAAAAATAGAAAGTAATTGCTTATTGTGTTATTTGGCAAATGCTGGTAATATCTGCTCTTAAGTATTATCTTAAATAATAATTAAAAACAAATCACCATGGAGTGCATTTCCCATTTTGCAAACTGAGAAATGGAGGCTTATCAACCAGAAAAACAGACGACTACCTCTGGAACATGAACACAGTCGTCTTCAACAGCAATGCTGTGCAACTTGTAATTGTGTGACAGTCTTTGAATTTTAGATAAGTTTGATGAAAGCATGGAGAAATGTGCCATGGACATAATTCCATTATCTTTCATTGACATATCCTAGGTAAGCCACTATGCTAACAACTCTCCAAGGCAGCAGTGGACAGCTATGATGTTACATTCCTAGCCCAGTCCTGACCTTCTTCTGCTAAGTACACTTTTAGAGGATCTAACCACATGGTCCCTGTGGAGGCCACCATATTGTTCTATGAGTCTGTTATCTTGTTCATATCAAGTCTTTCAACTGTGACATTGACCTATGGCAAACAAGTCTCATGAGATTTTTGAAATTAAGAGACAGTCAGTTGAAGTGACCAGATCTGTACTATTATTTAGGGCTCTTAATTACAGTTGGCATACATCCAACTTACACTGGCTTTAATAGTAAAAGGAATCCACAGTCTCATGGAAGTAAAAGTTCTGAAGTAGTCTTAGTTTCATGGCAGAGATGACTAAAAAATTCAAAAGATTTTTCAGAACCCAGTATTTCCCACCTCTGTTCTGCTCTGTGGTATAATCTTCATCTTCTGATGAAGATTCTGACTCCATTGATTAGAATTCCAGAATTTCCAGATCTTTCCCTTTTGATACCAAATGGTGTAGCAATCCCAAACTTTATACTTTTATACCATATGATCCAGGGAAATAGGGAATCTTCTATTGGTTCCCAAATATTATTTGGTATTTATTCTCCATGCCTAGCAGTAAGTTATATATGGATGGTCATAGCAGAATTATTCATAACGAAATATGGAAACTACCCAAGTACCCATCAACTGATGAATGGGTAAACCAATGTAGTATCGTCATGCAACTGAACACAGTCCTGCAACTGAACACTATCAATAGAAAGCAGGTATATGCGACAGCATAGATGAACTAAGAACACCATGTTAGGTGAAATGTGTGATATGATTCCACTTATGTGATGTCCACATTAGGCAAAGCTATAGAGACAGAAAGTAGATTACTAGTTACCTGGGGCTGGGGGGGATCTGGGGATGGAGGGAAGATGGTGAGTTACTGCTAGTGGACACAGGGTTTCTCTTTAGGGTAATGAAAGTGTTCTAAAATTAGATTATGGTGATAGTTATATAACCCTGTAAGTATATTAAAAATAATGGTATACTTTAAATAGGGTGAGTTTTATACTATGTAAATTATATCTTGATAAAGCTTTTCTTTAAAAGGAAGAGGAAGAGGAGAGTGAGAAGTTATTTTAATCCTAGAAATGAAGCAACGAGAGCCCCAACAGGTGGTACCTCTAGGACAGAGTGGACTCAGATTTGATCCAGGTCTTCTGCCTGGCCTCAGTGCCTGTGTTTTATTTGGGGTGTTTATAAGCCACAGAAACCAGCTGACTAATGTAATGTTCCCTTCCTACAAAAAGAACCGCATCAAAGCATTTGTTAGAAAGTACTTGATGGATTCACAGAATAGAAGTGCTGAAAAAGCAGACCTCATAAAAGAAAAGAATCCCTAAAATCGGGGACCTTAGTCACAGGATCACATGGTTGATTTCTTTTCATCCCAACTCCATCCTGTCCCGGAAATAGAGGCCCACTGTCCTGTGGGCCATGTTCAGATTCTTCATCGACCCATACAAAAAGGGAGTAGGGATCCACATGGAGTAATGGGTAGGGTCTTCAACAAGGGAAAGAAAAATAACTCCTCCCGTGTGCTCAGTCTTTCACAAATTCCCATCTTCCCTACACAGCTTTTGCTCTTGGAGCTCTAGAATAGCCATGTTTGTAAAATAAATAAGTAAATAAATTTTTTAAAAATCAGGCAAGTCAACTGGTGGGCTGAAATCTCTGAGATTTGACAATGCTTGTGTAGTTACATAGACATATTCTCAGAACTGTTATGTTGAACATGACATACTTGTGTATTACCTTGGGTGGGGACCATATTAACACATGTTGAAAGCTTCCTAGTTTTCATACTCTTTGGATAATAGATTCCCAAATTCAGGCAATAAGTAGTGGCTGCAGTACCCGATTCCCCCACTGTCCTTTGTAACTGAAGGCACTAACACCAGTGAAGGCATTATGCAGAAATCACCTTGTCAGAGAGAAGTGAGTGAAGCTGGTCCAGAGCTGAGTGAGCCAGACGGCTTCTACAGCAGTCACATCCTGAAACTGCAGGGCTCAGAAAAGCAAAGGCACATCAAAATTAAATAAATCCTTTAAAAAGTCTGATCTCACCACTCTATTTTTTCAGTCCTAAGACCAGACCATCTTTAAATAAAATGAACTAGTTGGTGAGAACTTGCTGCTTTTAGAATTCAGAGATTTAAACCTGGAAATAATCGCTGTGTTTTGGTGACCTTGAATACACATTTGAAATCATTTTATATGTCAGGTTGGTATATCAAAAGGTTTATACAACTCCGTATATTTAGAGTATGCTATAGGCACTACCAATAAAAAATAATTTGATTTATATATTTCTTTATCCTCCAGTTGAATTAGTTAACAAATACTTATTTGACTTTGGTCCATTTCCTCCATATACTTCACATATTACCCTTCCTTTCTTATCTTTCTTTCCATTGTCTTTTTTCCATTTTTTATTGACTCACTTATTTAACAGGTATTTGGGTATGAAACACTGTTCTGGTCACTGGAGATAAAATAAGGAAGAACTTACCATAATCTCTGCTCCTGTGAGTTTACAGTTGGAAGGAGAAGGACATTAATCAAATAATCAAATGTACATATCTACAGATACATAATTATAACAAAAAAGTGCATTCGTTGTGAAAGTTTAATTCGGGCTACCTCATCTAGGCCGTGGAGCTGGGAGGGCTGTTTGAGGAGGCAATTTTTTTGCTGAGTCCTGAAGTATGAAGAGGAGTTAAGTAGGCAAATGGGATGCTTGCATCTGCGAGTGGAGATGGAAGGGCATTGCAGACAGAGGGAATAGCATGTACTAAGAGGCTGATGCCAAAGAGAGAAAGCTTCGAACCAAAAAAAAAAAAAAAAAAAGAGTGGACAAAAATGAATTTGGGAAGGGAAGCCTGAGAAGAAGGCATGAGAGCGCTAGCAAGCCCTGGAAGGCTTTAAACAGGGAAGGGGAAAGACCAGAGCTGCATTTTATTTATTTTTATTTTTATTTTTTTAAAGATTTTATTTGTTTATTTGACAGAGATCACAAGTAGGCAGAGAGGCAGGCAGAGAGAGAGAGAGAGAGGAGGAAGCAGGCTCCCCGCTGAGCAGAGAGCCCGATGCGGGGCTCGATCCCAGGACCCTGGGATCATGACCTGAGCCGAAGGCAGAGGCTTTAACCCACTGAGCCACCCAGGCGCCCCCAGAGCTGCATTTTAAAACGCTCTAAACACATGGTGAAGAAAGAACACAGGAGCAGATGCAAAGCAATTTGGTGGCTACAGTATTATGACAGGTGACAGGGATTTGGGCTTCCATTTGCCTCCACTCTAAATCCCTTTGGTCAATTTGCTTAAATGTTTAACATTTTATTTTTCTTACCTGTAAAATGGGAATAAAACTAATACTTCTCAAATAAGGTGTCGCTGGAAACTGAGCTGTAAGTTATGGAAAGTGTTGACCATGACACATAGCACTGTAAGTCTGTTATCACTATAAAATACCACTTTTTTTTTAAAAAAATCTCTGACAATATTCCTTGTTCTGAAGTCGACTTTCATATTATAGTGACTTCTTTCCTTTTGATCAGGGTATGCATAGTCTATCTTGTTTCTACTTTTTTTTTTTTTTTAACATTTATCCTATTGGTATCTTCTTGTTTAGAATGGGTTTCCTGTCAATTTCTCTCACTCTGTATCTGTGCTCTGAAAAAAATCCCCTCCAGATAGAAAGGAGGATCAGGGAGCTCACCTCCTTTGTTTTTTTTCCTCTCATGGATCATAGTCCTCCGCTGCCTGTTGTCCAGTGATGTGGAACAGTACTTTCCAGTATTTTGTCCAATTCTCTAGCAGGAGCTTGAGCCCTGTCCTTGTCATCCGTTACGTCTGGTAATGGAAGTGATGTGGCAGAGATCTGAATGATGATATGTCTTCTATTTTAACTCCCTTATAACCAGTATTTTTCATTTACTTCAAATTTCCACAAAATCTCTTGAGTACCTGTTAATAGCGAAAAATATAATTAAAGTTATCTTCTCAGTAGTTTAGCCTCCAATCCTATCCAGTACCATCCATTTGATATTGACATGACATTCTCAAAATGGCTTCAGAATTCTGAAACTTCTAAAGATCATAAAACAAAATGGTTATTCTGGTGGAAAAAAATATCCCATAAAAACCTTAAAGTAGAATGTTACAGAGTGCTTAAAAAGTTAATGTGTGGGCCCCAAATATATAAAATTGATATCGGAGGAGCCATCAAAATCTACTTAGAAGACATTAAGTTATTTACAAAATATTTTATTAACAGCACTTGCTACTCGATGCTTAATAACCCAGTCCCTCAAATATTATATATCACGAAAATCCATGTCAATGAAAATAGTTAGTATGTAGTCTGTCCCTGTTTTTGTTTTATTCTATTTCAGTAACTCCCTGAGATAGGCTCAAAATCCTTGGTTTGTAGCTAGGCCAGAGAGAGAGAAATTTAAGCAGTAGTCTTATAAAATACCCAATATCCCCAGCTCCCAAGGTAGAGACCTGCTACCAGCCAGCTGAAGTTTCCCAGGCAGAATGGGCATATCACTGTGAGTTGTACGACACACGCTTCCTTATTCTCATTTAGATGAGCCATGGATCTGTTCTCAGGAATCTGTTGAGCAGACAGCCTCTGTAAAACTTCTTTCTTTTCCATCAAATCCATACTCTTGTCATCGCATCCTTGTTCAAAGGGATAAACTCTTGCCACATCATTCCAATTCTGTCCTCAAAATGGAAATGACTAGCTCACATGTTGTTTTGTCCTTGATTAGTATGTATTTCCTAGTGATGTAGTTTTTCTCTTTTTGGTAACTTGAACCTAAGAGGAGGACTCTGTGACCAAAGCAGATGGAAACAGCAAATGGTGGGAGCTTCGGTTTCTCTCGGCCAAGCCTTGCCTACACTCCCGAGAGAGCTTACTCCAGGGTTCACAAAGGTGCGGACACCATTGAGCCTTCTTATGTCTTAAATCATGACTATCAAATAAATGGGAGAATTCTTCAGGTTTGGCTTGAGGACCGAAGAACTTCGACAAAGCACAGTGTGTTTGTTTTCCTGTAGCTGTCAGAACAAAGTTCCATAAACAGCTGGCTTAAGACAGCAGCAGTCTATTTTATCATTGTTCTGGAGGACAGAGGTCTGAAATCACTGTGTCGGCAAGATTGTGCTTTCTGAAGGCTCTAGGTGAGGATGCTTCCTTGCCCTTTCCAGCTGCTGTGGCTGCAGCCTTCTTTGTCGTGGCTCTGTTTGCAGCTGCACAACTTCCAGACTCAGTTACTGTGTGGTTTTCTTTAAGTATCTATCTCCTATGTTGCTTTCCCTCTTCTTATAGGGACCCTGGTCTGATTGGGTTGAGGATCCACTCTACTCCTGTATGGCTCATCTTAACTACTTACATCTGCAATGATCCTATTTCCAAATAAAGTAACACTTGAAGGTTCTAGGGCTTAGGAGTTCAACATACCTTTTGGGGCAATACAGTTCAACCCGAATCACATATAAAATCTTTCAAACTCGGGTATCTCTCCCTATCATCATCTTTCTCTTCTAAAGTTTTTTTTTTTTCCCAAAAATGCAAATGTTAAGTATCATCCCATAGACATAAGCATGTATCTACCTGTAAACTACCAATATTCTCATGCTGATATATTCAAATTCTCTTATTCCTTACCTTTTCAGTGTGGGGTTGCATGATAGCAACCTCAAGGAATTCTGTCTTTTCAAAGAACTACATTTTCATTCATAACTAACCAAAGTTCTTAATTTCTCTTTCTTCTTTTTGTCTCCTTCTGTTATCTCTCAAATCTCTCATTGGGAACTGAATTTTTATCTTCTGTCATTGATCCGTGTTCAGGCATTTCCTGCATTTCTCCAGAACCATTTTCCAGTGAGACTATACCTTTTAAATATATGCCTGTCCAACACTTTGGAGGCAGATAAAACTAGAATTCGGTGTGATCATGATAAAGATAAGGTCTTTCTCAAATCTCTTTTATAATGTCTTATCTAGGAAAGAAAGCAGAAATTATTCAGCCCGAGATTATTATTCACTTTCTAACTTATACACAAATCCTTTCTCCGTCTAGCACTGAATATCTTTTTTCCACTCCCTTGAAGCCCAAATCTATGTCTACGGTATCCGGATGACACTCTGCCGTGGAAGGAAGAGAAGACAGTGTGAGCATACAAACATTTCTCTTTTATTGGTAGAGTCTCCGTTTTGGCCTTTTGCTTTGTGATTTTGTGGGCATTTTGTTTTGTTTTGTTTTGTCAGTGAATGATGCACGGCCATGGGAAATGGAGTCCCCGGGCTAACTAGGATAAGCTAGAACTAAAGCTGTTACCAGCAGGAAATTTCTCTTGGAGGGGAAATCTCTCCCAGGGACTCAAGCCTCATGGGGAACAGTAGCAAAGTGTGAAGAGGGAAGAATTAACTGATGGCATTGCTCTCTTCTCTGGTTGTTGCTTTTTGGCTCACATTTCCCCCCACCTCCCCTGAAAAACACCCTACAAGGGTTACATGTTTCATTGTAAGTCCAATCCAGAAATGAGGGAGTGACGTGGAGCTTCTGTCTACCCCCTCTTGGTCCTCTGCCCTCCTTCTGATTGGCTGCCACCGCCCACAGCTGGCTCTCCTTGAAGGCCTCCACTTCTCTCCTTCTCTCTGCCTTCATCCTTCTATTCGGGAGCTAAAACCCCTCTTCCTTGAGATTTCTATGGCCTACGTCAAAATCATCTCCCTACCCCCACCCCCGCCATCAACCATGTTGCCCTTGTGTTGCCTTTACAGTCTGAGGCCTTAATATGACCCCTGGTTTGCTGTATTGTGTCAGCTGGGAGCTGAATGTGTCATACTGGATGGATTCTCAAAAAGAGATGTGTTCTTTGAAAACTTCCATGTGTGTTCCTCCTTTCTTGTTCTTGTGCTGATGAGGAAGAGGCAGTGCCCCTCCACATGGGAGCAGCAGAGGCCGATGAAAACTTTCTGGGTGAGAATTGGAATAGTTCCTCCTCACTTTGTTTTACCTCCATCTTAGACTATGAAAAGGGCTGGGGAAAAGGAATGACAAACCTCTGTCCCGGACCTGAAGTGCCCACCTGGGATGCAGAGTTGAAAGAGGTTCTTCCCCCCCTGGGGTTGCAGAAGTGATGCCTCTCTGATTGAGCAACCCTGACCGTGAGGCCCTCCTTAAATTATGTGCCCTGGTGCCCTATGTGCTTCTAACCCAGACCCCACTGTGTCTTCATTAAGGCTTCTTTGGGAGCCTAAAACATTTCCTACATAATGTCGGGGTACTTTTTCGTGCTTTTGAAGTAGGGTTGCCTGATAAAAATACAGACAGCCTCATTAAATTTGACTTTCAAATAAACAACAAATATTGTTTTTAGTATAAATATGTCCTGAATATTGCATGGGACATGGTTAGGCTGAAAGTGTTTTTGGTCTTTATCTGAAATTCAAATTTAACCACACATCCTCTATTTTTATTCGTGAACTCTGGCCACGCCCACGTGGAAGTTTTCTGGGGGTAATTCTCTCATGACAGTCACGTGCAGCAGATTTCCCCTCAACCATGATCTCACGGAAGGGAGGTCTCATCTGTCCCATGAAGGAGCACCTAAATAATGAAACGCCGGGTTGAGAGTCTCAGAACTCGTTGCTACACGATGATCATCTTTCTAGCCCTCTCATTTTTCTATGCAATGAGAACATATCAGATCAAGTAAACATTACCACTCAAAGCATTCATAAAATATTGAACATTTAATTCGAGTCTCTCAAAGCAGCTAAGCCCGCTTTAACTGTTTGAAAGTGTTGTATATTTACTAATAACCAATTCACAAAGGGTCTGTTCTGTACAGCCCGGGAGAAGAATGAGCAACCCCCATCCCCACTGCATTCTTTCCAAGGAGGTTAAATTGACGACAGATACGCAGCTTGTTAATACAGTCCCCTTTCACACAGACTGCATTTCAGTCCCTGGAAAAAGAACAATGCCCTTTTGGCTTGAAAGAGAGGATTTCAGCTGGAAAAAGATACTTTCTTCATTTCCTTCCTTGACTCTCACCTTACTGAACCTTTCTTGGAGCCCAAAATGAGCATGTGAAAGTGGGGGAATCCAATTCCGCAACATCAGATAGGAAGATGCATCCAGGGTAATTGAATATCTGCGATAGGAGAAGGGGAGGAATGTATCAAACGACAACATGTTAACAAAATCTAAATAACGGAAGCAATAATCTAGTATCTCGAGGTTAAGAATTAGAGCCACTGGTTATCATCATAGGATGAACAAAGTAACTCATGTATGAGGAAGATAGAAATATCTTGGCTATATTGTCATCTGTATGGTACCTGTGTGAATACTACAGAGATGGTTGTAGTGTCAAGTAGGGTATTATGCTATTCTAGTGGTTTCAAACCTTGCTAAAATATCAGACTCAACAGATGTATTGAGGGAAACTCTGTTGGGCTCTAGATCTGGAAATCTATATTTTAAATCTTCCTAAGGAATTCTGATAAACACACTTGGGAATGGAGCCATGCTTATTTATTTGCTGATTCAGCAAAATACCACCAGGCTCATTAGGTACCAAAGCTATTCTAGTTTTTTGTTTTTGTTTTTGTTTTTTCCAGGTTCCAACTCTCATCAACTTACCTTCTAGTGGGGAAAGAAAGAAAATAAACAAGCTAAATAAAAACTAAATCAGTAACATGTCAAATAGTGATAAACGCTATAAAGGCAAACAGTGAGAAGGGAGAGTGTGGGAGGCAGGTGGAGGCTATATTAAACGTAGTGATGATGAAGAGCTCAGACGTGAGGCCATAAAAAGAACAATTCACACACAGAACTTTCTCTACACTGTGACGCAGGAGTGGATGGCAGGAAGGGTCATGGAAGAGCAGGAAGGTCCGTGTGGCTGGGAAGGCAGTGAGCAAGGAATAGGATGAAAGTTGATTTCTGAGAGGCGAGCATGGATCAGACACCGAGACTGTTATGTCAAGATTGGACTGTACTCTTCAGATGCTGGGAAGCTGCAGAAGGGTTACAGCATGGAAGTGAGATGATCAAATTTTTATTTTGAAGTCTTCCTTTGGTTGTGCGAAGTAGGATACTGGTTACCTGCTGATGTAGTTGTCCAGGTGTGTAATGATGGTAGCTTGTACCAAGGCGGTCATAAGTGGATGGATTTGAGATGGCAGGGTGGCTCAGTCGGTTAAGCATCTGCCTCTGGCTCAGGTCATGATCCTGGGGTTCTGGGATTGAGTTCCATACCAGTTTCCTTGCTCAGTGGGGAGCCTGTTTCTCCATCTGCCTGCCGCTCCCCCTGCTTGTGCTCTCGCTCTCTCTCTGGCAATAAATAAATAAAAGTTAAAAAATATATATTTTTAAAAAATAATAATAAGAAGAAGAAGTGGTTGGATTTAAGATATGTTTTTCAAGGTCAGGATTCAGTAGAGTTTACGGATTAGTTTGGTATGGGTTAGAAGAGAAAAGCAAGATTCTAAAAAGACTTTGAATCTTTGGCATGAAAACTTGATCAGTGGCGATACTGGTGATTAGTTTGGTGAACACTCTGGGAGTAGCGTGAGTGTTGAGATTTGGAGTTACTTCGGAAGTAAGAAGTTTGAAATGCTTCTTAGACACCCGGGGGAAGATGTGAAATAGGCAGGTGAATCATTGAGAGAGTCAGTTTTAAGGGAAGATTTCAAGACTGGAGATACGAAATCGGGGCATTAACATATAGAAAGTTAGTTGAATCACTATGATTAAGACTTGAAGGGGCAGAAAGAACCAAAATTTAAAGGTAAGTTAGATGAGGCAGGTCCAATGTTACTGTTTCTCAAGAGACACTATTTGCATTTTGGGTTGAGGAATACTTTTCCATGCAAAACAGATTCTAGGATTCTAAGATATAGAATGATTTGCATGCCTGGATCTGCCCACTAAACACCAGCACCACCTTCCAACCACTGTGATGGTAAATACCCCACATATTTACAAACTACTCCAGAGGGCCATTCTGGTAGAAAATCCTTGACTGTAGAGTTACTGAAATCACTCACTGTCTCAAGTATCTACTGATTTGTAAGATTTTATTGCAAGGACTATGAGCTTCAAATACATTTGGATTAGAGTAGTATATATAATGCAGGGTTATAGTATTCGGGGATATGAAAATTTGTTTGCCAACAGTCTTTTAGGGCCAAGAAAACAGAGCAAGATCAAAATAGCAGTCAGCCTACTTTGACTATTTTGCTGCTTAATCATAATTAACCAATTAATTGATTCCCATAGTGTCCTTTGTAAAACATTCCAAGAATAATGAATGCTGGGTTAAGACACAGATTTTGGTAATCTAGCATACTTCTTAGCACCCCATGCCCACCCTAGAATTATATGCTCAGCTGTTTTGGTTCCCAAATTCATTCATAAAAATTGTCCACAATATTGAAAATGCACTTTTTAATTTAAGATGACATACACACAAAACAGATGGTATGTCATGCGCTATTTTCAAAATCAGTACGTCGTGGAGTACTATGTTGTGTGAACGTTCATTCCCGGGGTGATGATAATGTATATCTTCATAGAAACTGCATCATCTAGTTTATCCTCTTTTGGGGATGGCTCCTTTCATTCAGTGTGAAGTTTTCACGATTTATGGGTGAAATTTTAAGATTCAGTGAGTGTATCAGTACTTGATGACTCCTTATTTAAGTAGTGCTTCCTTGTGTGTATAAGCCACAATTTCCTTATCCATTCTTCTGTTGCTGGACATCTATGTTGTTACCAATTTAGGCTATTATGAATAACCCTGCTGTAAGCACTTCTGTACATTTTTCTCAGTGAACACATAATTTCATTTCTCTTGGGAAAACACCCCATTGAATTGCTGGTCCACAGGATAGGTATATATTTACTTTTATAAGAAGCTGCCAGAGTCTTTTCCAAGATGATTGATTATTTTGCGTCTCCACCTAAAATTTGGGAAAGTTCTGACTGTTCCACAGCCTTACCAGTATTCGGTTATCAGTATTTTCAAGTTTAGCTGGTCTGCTGGGTGTGCAGTAGTATTTCGTTGTGGGTTTTATATGCGTTTCCCCAGTAAGTGCTGATGCTGAGTACTTTTTCAAATGCTCATTGGCCACTCATATGTATATATATATATTTATGAAGAGTCCATTGAAAATGTTTTCACATGGAAATCTCTTCAGCTATTTAAATACTGAGGTGCTACAATAAATTTGCCTTAGACTAGTTACTCATTAGCCAATATTGGGGGACGTTTTTATATATAAATGCAGTAGTCTGGGAGAGAGTTACTATGGTACATGTTTAAAAATTATTATATAGAACTTCATATGTACTTTTCCCCTATTGACTAAATTAGCTTGGTTTTCAGTAAATATTAAATTAGTTTACTTCTAGAGAATAATATTGATATTAGTTAATACATATAATATCTATGGTGAAAAGATAATAGAAAACCCCAAATCACTAATTATAATGTCCTATTTAAGTACATTAGACTGTTAATATAAATAAATAAAAATTTAAGTACATTAGCCTGTTAAGATATTTCTTTTTCTTCTGCTACTGATATAAAAATATTTGAATTTTGTTTGAGATAGCATGTAGCATTGTTTGTTCTGATAAAATACTTTTTTTTTTTTTTTAAATTTTTTATTTTTTATAAAATACTTTAAGTCCGATTCGGTTCGCTTCATTCACCAACTAAAAATATATATGAGCAGTGATGGTGGCAATTTCATGGGAAAGGCATTTTCTAATAAACACATAGCTGGGTACGTTCCCGAGTGGGTACCCTGTATTTTTAATTATAGAAAAGAGAGACTGTAAAAGAATGTCCAAAATCTGATCTGTCTCTACTGTGTGCTCAGATCTGTAGAGGGCCTTCTGCTTCTAAGAACCTAAGGTAACACTTAAAATACATCTTCAGATAAGAAACCAGAACCAGATCTGTTCCTCCTCATGTAACAAGCAATCATAGTCTCTGAATTTGGATTTTCAGTGGTCATCAGAGGGTTTTCTTCCCGTAAGTCAATTTTTTTTAATTTTTAATTTTTTTTATAAACATGTAATATATTTTTATCCCCAGGGGTATAGGTCTGTGAATCTCCAGGTTTACACACTTCACAGCACTCACCATAGCACATACCCTCCCCTATGTCCATAATCCCACCCCCTTCTCCCAACCCCCTCCTCCCAGCAACCCTCAGTTTGTTTTGTGAGATTGAGAGTCACTTATGGTTTGTCTCCCTCCCAATCCCATCTTGTTTCATTTATTCTTCTCCTACCCCCTTAACCCCCCATGTTGCATCTCCACTTCCTCATATCTATAGCAGCAATGTCTGCAATAGCCAAACTATGGAAAGAACCTAGATGTCCATCAACAGATGAATGGATAAAGAAGATGTGGTATATATACACAATGGAATACTATGCAGCCATCAAAAGCAATGAAATCTTGCCATTTGCGACGATGTGGTTGGAACTAGAGGGTATCATGCTTAGTGAAATAAGTCAAGTGGAGAAAGACAACTATCATATGATCTCCTGTAAGTCAATTTTTTAACCTTACCCAGAAGGTAATGTTAACATAACTCAAAGAAATAAAGGTCAAAACAAGGTATTCAACCTAAACTTTGGTCAGCAATCATTTATCCCCAAGTCTTTCCAGACAATAAAATAGCATTTTTTAAAAATCATGTATTTCAGCAATGTGTTCACATATTTTTTTTAAAGGTATTTTCCTAATCCTTCTGGATAGTCCATTCTCGTGGTGAACCTCCTGACAGCTGCCTCAAGCACACAGTTTGAACAAAATGACTCACTACACTCCAAATGGTTCCCCACTCGACATAATAACACCATTTTTCAACTGGCATTTACTCTGGTAAATATACCTTGGAAACAGTTAACTTGTCAGTGCTGAGGGAAGGCTGTGCCTAGCCATCAAAGACAAGACTTGCAATAGGAGACCTGAAGTCTTTTATGAGACTTTATAATCAATATCCTAACATGGGCTGAAAGGGGCTTATGCTGAAGCAAATAAAAATAGTTATTGGTGCTTTGGTTTGTTTTTCCTGTGTTTTGTTGCAGCTGTTAGTAGAGGGTAGAAAATGATAGGGTGAAATTATGAGAAGCAATGAAATGATATAGTTACAGAACAGAGGATTTCTATAGTCTAGAGCCGATAAACTATTACAATGAACTTGGGACAATTTAATGTTTTTTTTTCTATGTGTATTTAAGAGATGATGTTTGTCCGTCAGTTCAACTGTGGGTTTATGAGAAACTCCATCACTTAGGTCTCTTTGCCATTATTTGGCACATACCCCTGTTCTTTTGACATTGCCAACTGGCTGGACAGCTTGGTGATCAGATAGGGATGAATGGTAATATTACTTAGGGCAGGGTCAACAAACTGTGAACCCTCAGGCCAAATCTGGCCTCTGGGCCACATGTTTTTTGTAAATAAAGTTTTATTGGAATATAGCCCTTACCCATCCATTCACTCATTGTTTGTGGCTTCTTTTGTGCAGAAGGGCAGAGTTGAACAGTTACAAGAGAGCCCCTTGGACCCACAGACTGGAAGATTTACTTTCTAGCCCATTGCAGAAAAATATTCTTGACCTTTTAGGGTTTAGGGTGATAACATTTCCCCTTTTGGTGGATTATACTCCAGCGGTGACTTCCTATGAATATGTCCCGGAGACCATCTTCAGAAAGGGGCTGTGTAAAAATGAATACATTTTATCTATTGAGGGGGCAATTACTTTAGACACTTCTTGTCTCCCCCAGTGTCCCATCTCCTGATTTGCATCAATAAAAACTGCACGTTCCCTACACACACAGTTTTAGTTGGGAATATGACCATTGAGAATTAATTCCTACCCTGCCTTATAGCTAAATTTGACCAGGTGTGATCAACTTTCGACCAAAGGTTGTAAGCACATATTATGGATGTAATTTCTGCTAGGTTGGGTGCATGCCTTCCTCTTTTCCTTGCATTTTCTTCTGCTTGTTGGAACATGGGCATTTTGGTGAATCCCACAATCTTCTTGGACTTTGATGACAAGGTACACATCATTGTGAGGTTGAGGTCGAAATTTGTGAGGTTCTTAGATACATAGCAGCGAAGATTGCCACACTAGCTCTGAGCTATTGTTCCTGGACATTTTTTTTTTAATATAGCAGGTTAAATCCATGTGGATTTAAGCCATTGCTCATTTGGATTTTGAATTCCATGCTGCTATTCTCAATAATTCTATCAGTAAAAAAGCCAGTGGCGAGAAGGGGATTCTTCGGATATGGAGTGGATACTTGTCCTGTCTGTACTTTGACCTTCCCTTTCTGTTACTTCTTCTTTCCTATTTATGTACATAGATACAGCAGGGACAGTTATAAAGTGAGCTTGCCCCCTTACTTGCAGGAGTTGACTGGACCTAAAAGACCCTATTGGGGCCAAACCATCACTTGGGAATTGTTTCTGCTGGGGAGCTGAATGACCTCTGATGACCATATTTTCTGATACTGAGGTTTGGGGGAGCAGAAAAGTTCTGCGTGAAAAATATGTAATTGGCAAAGCACTATGAGCAGAAAACTCCCAAGAACCAGGGATCCCAGCTTCCCATCCATTAATCTCCTTTCTCCCCGTGGTACTATGAGACACACCTAGCAAGTGGGTAAAGTTGTTCATTTACCAAGTCAGAATTGAGAAGACATGTAACTTTCTGTATTATTTTCGTAGACTAAAATTCTCTTTTGAGGCCTCTTCCTGCTAGGTAATAGGAACGTAATTTCTAATAATTCAGGGTTCCCCAATTCCTTTTCTCACTTACTGGAGTTTTTCTGGGTGCAAGGACTTGGAGACTTTGCTTCTTCAGTCAATATCTTCACTCCACATTGAAACATGACTAAGCAGCACCCTTCTTAAATTTAAGAATTGGTGGTGTCAATTGCCCCATATTCTCTTTGTACCAAACTCTATGTCCATCATCACGGAGTTGACCAAACCTATCATTTTTTAATCCAAAATGTGCTCTGGGGATTTGCAGCCCTATATATTTTCTAATACACTGTTTCTTAAATTCTGATGGGCATGTGAATCCCCTTTGTGTCTCCTGGAAGTCTAGACTCTGATTCTGTAATTATGGGAAGGAGCCAAATTCCTGCATTTCTAACAAGCTCCCAGGTGATATCATTTTGATTGTAGCCCTATCGGAGCAGTAATACTAGAACCCCTGTATAAACACAGAACTTCCTTTTATTTATTTTAGGGCTCATTATGTACCTCTCTTTGGACTTCTTAATTAACATGTCTGAATTCCGCTATATAAGCCATTCAATATTTTTTAATAGATTGTAACTCTTGCATTTATTTTTGTAATTATGGACTGAAAACATCTAACCTTAAGTAATGCATTTTAAAATCTTATTTACTAAATAAATAAATAAATGGTGTTGGGAAAATTGGACAGCCACATGCAGAAAAATGAAATTGGACCATTTCCTTACACCACACACAAAAATAGACTCAAAATGGATGAAGGACCTCAATGTGCGAAGGAATCCATCAAAATCCTTGAGGAGAACACAGGCAGCAACCTCTTTGACCTCAGCCGCAGCAACATCTTCTTAGGAACATCGCCAAAGGCAAGGGAAGCAAGGGCAAAAATGAACTATTGGGATTTCATCAAGATCAAAAGCTTTTGCACAGCAAAGGAAACAGTTAACAAAACCAAAAGACAGCTGACAGAATGGGAGAAGATATTTGCAAATGACATATCAGATAAAGGACTAGTGCCCAGAATCTATAAAGAACTTAGCAAACTCAACACCCAATGAATAAATAATCCAATCAAGAAATGGGCAGAGGACTTGAACAGACATTTCTGCAAAGAAGACATCCAGATGACCAACAGACACATGAAAAAGTTCTCCACATCACTCAGCATCAGGGAAATACAAATCAAAACCACAATGAGATACCACCTCGCACCAGTCAGAATGGCTAAAATGAACAAGTCAGGAAATGACAGATGCTGGCGAGGATGCGGAGAAAGGGGTACCCTCCTACACTGATGGTGGGAATGCAAGCTGGTGCAGCCACTCTGGAAAACAGCATGGAGGTTCCTCAAAATGTTGAAAATAGAACTACCCTACAACCCAGCAATTGCACTACTGGGTATTTACCCTAAAGATACAAACGTAGTGATCCAAAGGGACATGTGCACCTGAATGTTTATAGCAGCAATGTCCACAATAGCCAAACTATGGAAAGAACCTAGATGTCCATCAACAGATGAATGGATAAAGAAGAAGTGGTATATGTACACAGTGGAATACTATGCAGCCATCAAAAGAAATGAAATCTTGCCATTTGAGACGATGTGGATGAAACTAGAGGGTATCATGCTTAGCAAAGTAAGTCAATCAGAGAAAGACAACTGTCAAATGATCTCCCTGATATGAGGAAGTGGAGATGCAACATGGGGGGGCTAAGGGGGTAGGAGAAGAATGAATGAAACAAGATGGGATTGGGAGGGAGACAAACCATAAGTGACTCTTAATCTCACAAAACAAACTGAGGGTTGCTGGAGGGAGGGGGTTTGGGAGAGCGCGGTGGGGTTATGGACATAGGGGAGGGTATGTGCTATGGTGAATGTTGTGCAGTGTGTAAACCTGGTGATTCACAGACCTGTACCCCTGGGGATAAAAATACATTATATGCTTATAAAAATTTAAAAAATTCAAAAAAACCCCACAAAAAAAACCAAAGTAACAAAATCTTATTTACTATGCTTTACGATGTCTCTTTTTAAAAATATTTTATTTATTTATTTGACACAGAGCAAGCAAGAGAGAGAAAGAGAAAACAAGCACAAGCTGGGGGAATAGCAGGCAGAGGGAGAAGCAGGCTCCCCACTGAGAAAGGAGCCTGTCCTGGGGCTGGATCTCAAGATGCTAGGATCAGACCTGAGCTGAGGGCAGATGCTTAACTGACTGAGCCACCCAGGTGTCCCTATGATGTCTTTTGGCAGACAGTAGAAGGTTTCACTTGGTCAAGATGAATAGATTCAAGTGTAGGTTCTACTGTACTTGAACTATGTCCTTGAGTCAAATTTATTTCTTGAGTCTTGTTGTTGGTTTTATTTATTTTTTTTCTACTTACTGGAAGTGACCTCTGCCCTACTGACTCCCATAGCCTTGTGAGATTATGAAGGGAAATAGTAGGCACATGGATGTGCTTTTTTAAAAGTTGCCATCTCATCGTTCTTAGTGATGCTCTTTGGCAGCTGTCCATTTCCAGCGCGTTTCCTTGCTCCTACCATGACCCCAGAGTGTTGGAAAATACCCGAGCTACATCTTCCTTTGTGACTTCAAACAGTCACCGCTGATATCTTATTGAAATGAGCTCCAGTTTGTATTGACAGCCCAATAAATAGTTTATTTATTCTGAACCCTTCCTCTGGGAATTTTCTTTTGAACTATAGCATCACATCATTTCAAAGGGAGCAAGGAAAACATCAGCTGTGGAAAGGCAGTGCATTTTTTATGTACAGCTTACAAACCCTGCATCTGGTGTGTATAGAAACACATCTGTCCATGCAACTGTCAAAGTTGGGTTGTGCCCTTTACGTACAGAAATAGCTTTACTTACGTAGGATCTGTGAGGCACTACCTGGTATTCCCAGGGCTTGGGAAACATACCCACAAATGCTCTTTTGCAGTCTCTGCCTTCTGATGATAAAGTTTCTATATTCAAGTAAAGCACATGTAGGTTCACGGATGCTTATTTCCAAGTCAGTTATTGCTGCTCACATCCGATAAGCCACACTTATAAAGCCAGGCCAAGCAGATAAACAAAGCAACAACAAACGTGCAGACACACTCTCTTCTGCCTGCCACATCAGAGAGTAGCACAGCAAAAGCCCTTCTGATGGTTTGCTTCTGTTTTAAAGGTACCACTTTTCTCAGCCCTGTTAGAAGGCAGGCATGAGAAAATGTCATCTGATCCAGAAACCAGAGTTACAGCTACTTTTTTTTTTTTTTTTAATCAAGAATGAAGGAGGAGTAGTGCCTCTGGAGTGGGGGTTCAGTAACACAGAGAAGAGTCTTTTTCAGTGCTAAATGCCCTCCAGCTGCAGCTGGCAATGCCTTTGGCAAGGCAAGACAGCTACCTCTGCTGCCTCTTTGCAGGCAGCCCCCAACATCCTTCCTTCCAGATCTGGGAAGCCACAAATTCACCGGGATTCACCAAAGATTATTCAGAAGTTTTCATCAATATCTTTAATTATGCGGTAACACCTCTGCTATTGATCTCTTATTGCTCTCAAAATTTGATCTATGCAGGTAGATTCATAGATTTAGAGTTCAAACTACACTTTGTAATAGGAATCCCGTGCATTCTTAATTTGCTCATTCATTTATTCAGAGAATATTCTTTGAGAGCCAATATTCCTGTATTTACTGATAGCAATAGCCTAGATGCTAAACATACGAAGATAAAGAAAACAGGATTCCCGCCGAGCAGAGAGGGACTTGTATATATACATCCTGGGAGAACCCAGCCCTCCTTCCAAGCAGAGCTGACCACTTCTTTTCTCTGGACCAGACATAAATTGTGAGTGTTCCTTTTGAGGCCCAGCCTGTATCTAGTCTCTCATTCTGTAGACATGTGAGCTCATTCAAGCCTGTGTCCATTTCTTAAAGATATTTTCAACCTTTAACCTACCCGATGATCCAACAGGTATTGTGGGAACCCTGCAGTGCAAAACTGTGGGAGAAATCCCAGGGATGTTTAGAAGACAAGTGTCAGGTGTGGATCAAGGCGGTCTCCACCCCAACTACTTTGTCCATGGCAGACATGGGTAATCATTTAATGTATGCCTTTCCACTGCACTTTAGCATTGCCTTTGATCTATTCTCAACATACTGGTCCACACTGGTCCAGTCAAATCAATTAATCAGTACTGATCCAAAAGATGAAAGTTTTGGAATGTGCTATGTCTACTGCTGCCCCTTGGATGGGCCCACTGACTTGCATCTAGAACTGGGTATTCATAATGCCCATAGATGCAAAGTCCCATAACATTACTCAGGTCTTACTTACTTGGAGCCACCAGCAGCTGCACCTGTTGACTTCGTTTTTGGGTAAATCTAGTCTCTGTAAACTCCCTCCATAGCCTCAATTTTCAGAATCTCCCAGTCCTTTTAAATACAGTGGTCTTATACTCACACCCAAGAATCTCCAGCTTTCATCACTTACAGTATGCTACCTGGCCAAACACCACCAAATTAGTTCAACTGATGTCTATATCACAGTTAATACAGGTTGATAAGATGTGTTGGTGGGAAGGGCATCTACTCCATAGAATTATCGAGACCCAAGCCCTTCAACCAAAGAGAATTATTTTCCAGTGTCTCGGGATCATCTGCCGGTTCCCCTCCACTAAGCCAATAATGAAAGAGGAGGTATGTGGGGGAATCACACATACTATTTCTTAAGGTCGAGGCTTGGAAGTAGCTGTATCTTGTCTACCACGATCTACTCACTTAACTGCAGAGGATGCTAAGAAGTCTAATAATTAGATGAAAGTAGGCAGGCCATGCTTGGTCATGAGAAACCCACATGTTCTTGACCCAAGTTTCCCATCTGCAGAAACTCTAATACAGTTGAGTCAATGTAAAAACAGCTTGATTAATTCTAGTGTGTCCATAGGAGGAGATGGAAGTAGAATGTGGTAAACACACAGCATTACCCCAACCAGGAAGCATTCCTCTTTTCCCCTCAGAATGTCCTAGAAGACCTTGGATGCTCTCTCATTCAAATATAACTTTACTAAGCATGAAATGCTGATTAGAAAGTAATTAGAATGTAATTTCTTTCAGAAACGTATTATATGATTTTTCAGAAGTGGTTTAATGTTAAAGCACATCCTGGTTTCAGTTATTGGAGTTTGAAGGTGTGTTTGACAGAGGGATTTCTTGGTCAAAAATGAGAGAACTCCAACTTAACAGTCATAAGCCAACAAAAATCTTTTATTAGTTCACGTAGTTGAAAGTTGTTGGCATGATTGGATCCAGGTACAGACAGGATATTATCAAGGATGTGTGCCTTCCCCTCTTCCAGGCCATCTCCGATTGGCAGGCTTCATTCTTAAAATAGGCCTTCTCAAGTTGTAGCAGAACAGATTTCAGCAGCTCCAGGCAGCGTCCCCCTGCCCCAGGGGGAAAGAGAATATGTCTGTCCCAGTGATTATAATGAGAGTCAGGGAGAGGTGTTCATTGGATTACATTGGGGTAGTTGTCTATTCATTTAACCAATTCAAGGAGATAATGGAATTGGCTAGGTTTGAAATCAGGGTTTATGTCATCCCCATTTAAGCTGCAAAATCAAGATGGGAGATGAGGAAAACCTGATTGTTGTTACCAGAATACAGAAAAGTGTCCACACAGTTTTCCACTGGGTGATATAGACAGAAGATTGCCTTGCTGCCTAATTTGGGTCTCATGGTGACTTGCCCTAAAAAGTTGCTGTGGTCCAGAGTCTGATTGTTAGATTTACACACTTAAAAATTTCATTTAGGGACACCTGGTGGCTCAGTTGGTTAAGCCACTGCCTTCAACTCAGATCATGATCCCAGTGTCCTGGGATCGAGTCCCACATCAGGTTCCTTGCTCAGCAGAGAGCCTACTTCTCTCTCTGCCTCTGCCTGCCACTGTGACTGCTTGTGCTCTCTCTTTCTATCTGATGAATAAATAAATAAAATCTTTAAAAAAAATTAAAATCTCATTTATTATTGTAAGAGGGGCCATTTGGTTTCTGTGATAATGGCTTATGCCAACCCAACTCATAGGGACGGACACATAAACTAGAACTCAGGCTTCTTCATTGTTTCTAAGAAATATAACTTCTCAGTTGACCCGAAAATTAGAGCTCTGCTGACCACCTCCTTATATAAAGCTTCATGGAAGATAAATTAAAACCAGTAGAATAATAATTCAACATGAAATCCTATTCAGGGGAATTCATTATATAAGGGCATTCTGTGACATATGACTATTATTCTCAATAAATGTGTTCCAGCAGTAGTATAACATGTACCTAGAAGGGTGTCATTCAAATAGGCTCACATGCATACTCCTCTCCGTACCCCCAGTATGTTCTGGGGACCTGTTGCTAAATGTTGCCTCCAATATTCTGATTCCTGTCATTGTATTTTCACAAAGATGCTTTCCTTGCATTGACATCTTATTTAACTGAATTGTCTTCATTTGTGTTTTGATTAGGTTAACAGGCCATTAATAATTACTCTATCTTGATTGAATTAGGCAAACTATCAGAAATCTCAGCATATGTATTGATTATTATAAGTGTTTAAATAGGCACTTATTAGGACATTCTATATAATTGCCAGACTTCATAATAAGTTAAGCTCTTTAAAGTCAGTATGATGAGCAGGAGGGTTTCCTGGTTTTTCATATTACCAGAGTCTTTCCCTTCTTCCTGGAATTTTGTACACCACGTTGGTGAAATTGGTCAATGAAGAATTTTCTCTTTTTATATTGAAATGAGTTCAAAACAAATTTATGAAACATCAGTTTCTTTGGGACCTTATTTTGATATAATTTCCAAATTATATAAAGTCAGAGGAATAGTGCAAGCAATTTTCCTTTCCCCTTCACCCAGACTCATCAATTATTTATATTTTGCCTCATTAGCTCTATCTTTTTCTCTTTATAGGGGAAGTTGAAGACATCGTGTCCTTCTCCCTAGATTTTATGGTGTATGTCCTAAAAACAAAGACATTTCTTACATAGCTATAATGCAATGATCAAAATCAGGAAATTTAATATTGAAACATAGTTACTGTTATGTAATCAACATTTTTCAAAATATTTTTTATTAACATATAATGTATTATTAGCCCCTGGAGTACAGATCTGTGAATCGCCAGGTTTACACACTTCACAGCACTCACCATAGCACATACCCTCCCCAATGTCCATCACCCAACCATTCTCTCCCTATGTAATCAACATTTTGTTTAATTTCTTTTTAATTGCTCTGATGATATTCCTTTTAAACTACTTTCCCGTTGGCTCAGATTATATACACTATCATGTGTCAGATTTAGTTGTCTGTTCTTTTTGGACTTCTGTATTACTGGATAGTTGCATTGTGTTTCTTTGTCATTTCTGACCTTGATATTTTCGAAGAGTATAAACCAGTTATTTTGTAGAATATTCCTCAATTTGAATTATCCTGACTTTTTGTGCATGATTAGATTCAGATTATGCACCTATTATACACGGTTCTTTTGTCTTTTGTTTTTTAATCTTATTTATTTATTTGACAGAGAAAGAGAGATCACAAGAAGGCAGAGAGGCAGGGAGAGAGAGGGGGAAGCAGGTTCCCCACTGAGCAGAGAGCCCGATGCAGGGCTCAATCCCTGGACCCTGAAATCATGACCTGAGCCAAAGGCAGAGGCTTAACCCACTGAACCACCCGGGTGCCCCTTTCTTTTGTCTTTTTTTACTGCACCGTGTTAGGATGCCCATGAAGTTGGTCTGTCCCAAATTTGATGGCATCATTGATCACTACCTTAACATTGGTTAAGATGGTTTCAAGTTTGAGATAGTACCCACCAGTTTTCTCCACTGTAAAAGTTTTCTTTGTTTGTTTTATTTTCTGTTTGTAATTAATATGTAATTTGGGGAGAGGATTTTTTGAGATTTCTATATAGCCTGTTTCTAATATTTGCTTTTTCTAAATAACTTGAGTCTAATAAACACACATATCCTTAGTCTATTTGACCTCTAAGTGAACAGAAACCAATGGGATAAAAAAATTGCCCTAGCACCTACTATATTTAGGGTGAGAATCCAGTTTTTGCTTTCTTATTTCAAGTTCTTTATATGACATTTCCCCCACTTACTTAAATCGTACAAAATCTTGGTAAACTATTCCGTTACTTTTTTTTTTTTTTAAGATCTTATTTATTTATTTGACAGACAGAGATCACAAGTAGGCAAAGAGACAGGCACAGAGAGAGAGGAGCTCCTGAAGCAGGCTCCCTGCTGAGCAGAGAGCCCAATGCAGGGCTCGATCCCAGGACCCTGAGATCATGACCTGAGCCGAAGGCAGAGGCTTTAACCCACTGAGCCACCCAAGCACTCAATGATTCCGTTTCTTAAACACATAGTATCTTCGATCTGGGACAACACTGGGAGAACATAAACCAGGAAAGGAAGATGAGCCTTTTATTTGTGGGCTGTGTAATCTTTGGAAACTTGTTCACGATTTCTAAATCTGACCTACTTTCTCCATCAAAGGAGTTAACGTTACTCGGATTTCAGGGTTGCCTCGAGATTCAATAAGAATTTCTTTTCTCATGCGCTCCATAATATCTATCATATAGTAAGTGGTCAGTAAATCTGGATTCTTTCCCCCCTTCATCCTTTCAGGGTTTTTTTTTTTTTTTTAACTTTTTTTTTTTTTTTTTTAATTTTAATTTCCTCTCTAATGAGCCCAACACATGCAAGGCCCTATCTGTACATTAGGAGTGTAGCCATGAGAAAACCCAGCTTTTGCTGAAATGGAAGGAGAGAGAATATCCATTGACATAGTGGTGTTGTGAGCCTTGTAGGTGTCTGAGAGAAGACAGTCCTAGGCACAGAACGAGCATGCACTGGGGCCTAAACGGTCATGTTATTGAGATGTTTGAAGAAGAATAAGGAAGTCAGTGTGTCTGGTGCGGAGTAAGTGGGCTGAGAATGGGAAGGATGAGTTCAAAGAAATGGTCAGAGGCGGGGTTATGTAGACCCGTGCCAGAGCTGGAGACTTATCCTTGGAGAGATGACATGCATTGTGGAGTTTGAGGCAGAGAAGTGACTTGTTCTTTCTTCTCTTTTAAATGAATCACCCTCAGGTGTCAAATTGTATCCCCAAAGAGATATGTCAAGTCCTAATCCCCAGTACTTGGAAATAGGGTCTCTGCAGATGTCATCAAGTTAAGGGGAAGTCACTCTAGGTTAGAGTGACACCCAATCCAATATGATTGGTGTCATTGCAAGAAAGAGAAGTCTGAAGGTAGAGAAGAAATTCATGAGAGACCAAGACAGGTATTGGATGAATCTAGTGGCCGAGGAGGACCCAAAATCACTGGTAACTGCAAGGTTGTTAGAGCCCTCAGAGGCACCAGGGCCCTGCCAACACTTTAATTTTGGTGTTCAAGCCTCCAAGACTGTGAGAGAGTAAGTTTCTGCTATTGTACACCACCCAGTTTGTGGTAATTTGTTATCGCAGCCCTACAAAATGAATGTTCTGTGAGGACTCTAGAGGACACACGTGGAAGTAGGGGGCTAACCCATTGTCAGCACGAAAGACAAAGTCCACAGAGATGGGGATGCAGGACATGGTCAGATTCTGATTGTATTTCCGAGGTAGAAACTATATCTGACATTGGATTGGGTGGCCCAAACCAGGAACACTTCACAGTGAAAGCAGTTGTTATTAATAAATACACAAGGGACGGGGCACCTGGGTGGCTCTGCCTTCGGCTCAGGTCATGATCCCAGGGTTCTAGGATCGAGCCCTGCATTGGGCTCTCTTCTCAACAGGGAGCCTGCTTCCTCCTCTCTCTCTCTACCTGCCTCTCTGCCTACTTGTGATCTCTGTCTGTCAAATAAATAAATAAAATCTTAAAAAAAAAAAAAAGTACACAAGGACAATAGGCAGAACCTAGGGTATCAAGTTAGTGTCCTGATGGATTGAAAATATGAAGGAGGGAAGTCAGTGGTGCTTCTTGGAGTTTGACCTAAAGTTCTGGATGAAAAGAGTTAACCACTTACGAAGGAAGGAAACCCCTAAGAGGAGCAGGTGGGCAGGAGAAATCATAAATTCCATTGTGTTCTGCCAAAATTTGAGATATCTGTAAGACACACGAGGGCAGATTTGAGTGGGCATCCTGATGAAGCAAGCCGGCATCTGGAGGAGCACATTTGGTGTCGATCTATACACGGGGGTTGTCACTGGGGAATGATATTTGAAGCCACAGAGCTGCATAAGATCCAAACACCCAGAGAATGAATGAGGACAGAGAAGGTAAGGAGGAAGTCCCTCCATATCTTCCTAATAATTATTAAATCGCCCGACAGTGGTAGGTGCTTGTGCCTCTATGTGCTGGAGGATGAAAACACACAAATTGTCCTGATAAATTGAATCACATGTTTTGAAATAGTGAGATACCAGTTTCTTTAAATCAGTAACGCTCAGCGTTAGGGTGCTGAGGAATGACTCCAGATAAACACTGAACACCGGATTGCCATGCTTCAACTCCACAGATCTGGCCCCCACAGCTCCGGGAAAAGCCAGAGTCCGTTCTTTGTGACGGCCACAGTCAGAATATGTGTCCCAGGCCCTGTGTTTAGAGACACGCCCTCAACAGATCTTTCTGGCTGAGTTTTCTCTTGTAGTATTTGCAGCCAATGTGTGCATTCCCTGCATTCAAGTTTTTGCATATTTGATTTTCTTAAACTGTGCCAAGCCATCTGAAGCCAGATGACAAAATGTCTGTGGCGGTGATGTCAGGATTTCTGAATTTGTGAATCTGTCTCGAATAGAAAAGCTGCAGTGTAACAGAGGAGTCATGTCAGGTCGGGTGGAAAAGAGTCAGGAGAATGAGCCCTTCCCCACCCCCAACCACCAGGCTGTCCGTGCTCAGCCTAAGACACTCCTCGTGTCGCCTTCGTGCGCCCTGAAATACAGCCCTAGTACTGCCCGGCCTGGGAACGCAGGAGCCCACATCTCTCACTTGTGGTTTTCTTTTTCTGCCTGTTTCTTGTGCTGCTTTGGGATATGTGGGCTCTGTGCTACCTACAGCTCTCATAATTCTAGACTGAGCCCTAATCAGAAAGGCAGCATGACTCCCCACAAGTTCTGCCTATCCCTAATTGACTTTTTGTGTTAATATAAATACCCATGAAACTATATTAGAAATGTATTACACTCACAACAGAATAGCTACAACTTCAATTACTTTAAAATCCTCTTAATGCTCTCAATTAGCTAATTACGGGCTGTGCGTGATTGGAGGAATGGTAGAGGTTAAAATACCTTGTAAACAGGGTGGAGGTACCAGACAAAAATGGGAGCATTTCTGATTAGATTTTAGAATTGTGCCCTGTTCTTGCAATAGTAATTGTAGAACCAGCACTTTTTTTTTTTAAAGGAAAGACAATTAAAAAAGAAGAAAGTAAAAACAGTTAAGGAAAATGTGTCTCTTCAAAAGATTTTTGTTTAAAAAACACTTCAATATATTTTTTAAGATCTTATTTATTTATTTGAGAGAGAGCATGCAAAAGAGAGAGAGAGAACTCAAGAGCAAGAACAAAAGAAGAGGGATAGAGAGAAGCAATCTCCCCTGCTGAGCAGGGAGCCCGATGCAGGGCTGGATCCCACAACCCTGAGATCATAACCCGAGACAAAGGCAGATGTTAAACTAACTGAGCCACTCAGGTGCCCCAGAAGACACTTAAATAATTTTTTTTTAAATATCTAACAGTATTTCTATTTTTTAAAAGATTTTATTTATTTATTTGACAGAGAGAGAGAGATAACAAGCAGGCAGACAGAGACGGGGTGGGGGGGGGGGAAGCAAGCTGCCTGCCAAGCAGAGAGCTCGATGCAGGGCTTGATCCCAGGACTCCGAGATCACGATCCGAGCTGAAGGCAGAGGCTTAACCCACTGAGCCACCCAGGTGCCCCAGTATTTCTGTTTTTTAAAGAGTTTATTCGTTTATTTATTTGAGAGCCAGAGACAGAGAAAGTGTGCAAGTGTGAGTGGGGGGGAGCAGAGGGAGAAAGAGAGAATCTCAAGCAGACCCTGTGCTGTGCACAGAGCCCAGTGCAGGGCTCAATCCCAAGACCCTGAGATCATGACCTGAAGTGAAATCAAGAGTAGGGTGCTTGGGACGCCTGGGTGGCTCAGTTGGTTAAGCAGCTGCCTTCAGCTCAGGTCATGATCCCAGCGTCCTGGGATCGAGTCCCACATTGGGCTCCTTGCTCAGCGGGGAGCCTGCTTCTCCCTCTGCCTCTGCCTGCCATTCTGTCTGCCTGTGCTCGCTCTCCCCCCACCTCTGATAAATAAATTAAAAAAATCTTTAAAAAAATATATATTAAAAAAAAAAAAGAGTAGGATGCTTAACCAACTGAGTGACCCAGGCACCCCCCAAAAACTTTTTTTTTAATAATATTTTTAAAAGTTTTATGCAAAACTCTGCAAGCAATTATACTTAATGCTTGACCAGAGATTCTGTTAAGGTATAATTGACAAAAGTCTTATCCACTTAAGGTATACAACATGATGATTTAATATACATATACATTGTGAAATGATTATCGCAATCAAGTTAATACATCCATCACCTCTAGTGGTTAGTATTTTTTTTTTTATGGTAAGATTACTTAAGATCTATTTTAGAAAACTTCAGGTATACAATACAATATTATTAACTCTGATCCTGATGCCGTGTCCACTGAGGAGTCTCAGGTTTGAAAATCCCCACAGAAAGAAAACACTGCCTTGATAAGTCTCATTTTGCTTTTTTTTTTTTTTTTAAGATTTATTTATTTGAGAGAGAGACTGTGTAGGGATGAGGGGCAGAGGGAGAGAGGAAGAGTGTCTCAAGCAGACTCCACACAAAGCACAAAGCCTGTCGCAGGGCTGGATCTCCCAACCTGGAGTTCATGACCTGAGCCAAAACGAAGAGCTGGTCACTCTACCTACTGCACCACCTGGCACCCTACTCTCATTTTGTCATAATTATACATGAAGTCATAAGTTGTAACTCATTCACTCATTCATTCATTATACAAATGAGCATCAACTGTGCTGCGAGTACTAGTCAAAAGAAGGTGATTGAAAGGCTAGGTATGGTCTCTGCCCTCATCAGATCCCATTAGAGTTACTTTCTTGGGATCATCACATTTCAAGTGTTTTAGAAAGGCAAGAGTTGGAAAAGTAGACTTTGGGATCTTCTACAGACATTCTACAGCAGATCTTCTCAGACATTAGAATTTCCTACAGAACAGTGCGTATATTATCCCAGGTTCTACAGAGAATCAGAACCTATCTGATACATGTGTAGACTGATTATTAAGAATTGGCTTCTGTGTTTAGAGAGGCTGAGAAGTCCCACAATCCGTTCTCTGCAAACTGGAGCCCAGGAAAGCCAGTGCTATAGTTCCAGTCCAAACCTGACAATCTGAGAACCAAGGGAGCCAATGTTGTAAGTCTGAGTCTGAAGGTCTGACAACCCAGAGCGCTAATGCCCAAGGACAGGAGAAGGTGGATGTCCCAATTCAAATGGAGAGCAAATTTGCCTCTCCCCTACCTTTTTGCTCTATTCAGGCCCTCAATAGACTGCATGAGGCCCGCCATGTTGGTCAATGTCTTGTCTTTATTCAGTCTTCCAATTCAAATGAATGTCTCTTCCTGACACACCCTCACAGATACACCAGAAGTAATGTTTTGCCGGCTATCTGGGCAGCCCGTAGATCAGTAAAGTAGACACATCAACTGAAGTATCTCAAATGCCAAATAATTTTTTTTTTTCACATACTTACTTGCTATCCACACATCAACTCTGGTAAAGTATCTGTTCAAGTCTGTTGCCAATTTTCTAACCGGGTTGTTTGTTTTCTTACTGCTTAGTCTAGAGAGTTCATTATGTATGTTGGACATGTGATTTGCAAATATTTTCTCCCAATCTGTGCCCTTCTTTTTTTTTTTTTTTGTCTTTTGCATAAAGCATTTTAATTACTATGAGGTCCAATTTGTTAACTTTTCCTTTAAAGGATCATGAGGTTGGTGTCATGTCTTAAGAACTCTACTTAGTCTCTGGTCATGAAGATTTTCTTCTGTTTTCCTCCAGAAGTTTGATAATTTTACCCTTTATATTTAGATCTGTAGTCTGATATTCAAGTTCATTTTTTTAGGCATGAGTTTGAGTTCTAGGTTCCTTTTTTTGTTTTACCTCTAAATGTCCGGTTGTTCAAGCATTGCTTTTTGAAAAGACTATGCTTTCTCTGTTGAATCACTTTTTCACCTATGTCAAAAATTATACTTTCTGTGGGATTATTTCTGAGCCCTCTCTTTTGTTTCCTCAATCTATGCATCTAATTTCTTGCTACTACCACATTGTCTTGATTACTGTAGCTATACAGTGAGTCATAAAAATCAGGTAGTGTTCTTTATAGATTCTGGACACTAGTCCTTTATCTGATATGTCGTTTGCAAATATCTATAAAGAACTTAGCAAACTCAACACCCAAAGAACAAATAATCCAATCAAGAAATGGGCAGAGGACATGAACAGACATTTCTGCAAAGAAGACATCCAGATGGCCAACAGACACATGAAAAAGTGCTCCATATCACTCAGCATCAGGGAAATACAAATCAAAACCACAATGAGATATCACCTCACACCAGTCAGAATGGCTAAAATCAACAAGTCAGGAAATGACAGATGCTGGCGAGGATGCCGAGAAAGGGGAACCCTCCTACACTGTTGGTGGGAATGCAAGCTGGTGCAGCCACTCTGGAAAACAGCATGGAGGTTCCTCAAAATGTTGAAAATAGAACTGCCCTATGACCCAGCAATTGCACTATTGGGCATTTACCCTAAAGATACAAATGTAGTGATCCAAAGGGGCACGTGCACCCGAATGTTTATAGCAGCAATGTCCACAATAGCCAAACTATGGAAAGAACCTAAATATCCATCAACAGATGAATTGATCAAGAAGAGGTGGTATATATACACAATGGAATACTATGCAGCCATCAAAAGAAATGAAATCTTGCCATTTGTGACAGCATGGATGGAACTAGAGCGTATCATGCTTAGCGAAATAAGTCAAGCGGAGAAAGACAACTATCATATGATCTCCCTGATCTGAGGAAGTGGTGATGCAGCATGGGGGCTTAAGTGGGTAGGAGAAGAATAAATGAAACAAGATGGAATTGGGAGGGAGACAAACCATAAGTGACTCTTAATCTCACAAAACAAACTGAGGGTTGCTGGGGGGAGGGGGTTGGGAGAAGGGGGTGGGATTATGGACATTGGGGAGGGTATGTGCTTTGGTGAGTGCTGTGAAGTGTGTAAACCTGGTGATTCACAGACCTGTACCCCTGGGGATAAAAATATATGTTTATAAAAAATAAAAAATTAAAAAAAAATCAGGTAGTGTGATTCTTTCCCACTTTATTCTTTTTCTTTCCAACTTTCATTCTTTTTCAAAAAAAAATCTTTTGCAGTTCTAATTATTTTGCCAATTTATCTGTATCTCTAAGGAATCCTCCGGGGATTCTGACAGTAATTGTGTTAAAGCTGTAGATCAATTTGGGGGAGAATTGATATCTTTACTATGTTGAGTCTTCCATCCTATGAACACAGAATGTCTCCATCTATTTAGGTCTTCATTGATTTCTTTCATTAAAATTTTGTACTTTTCATCATACAGATTCTGTACATGTTTGTTAGATTTATATCTAATATTCTTTTATGCTTTGGGGAGTGATTGCAAATGGTAACAAAAATATTTTAGTGCCAACTATTAAGTATATATATAGCTCCTTGAAAATATATGAACTCCGTCTTACTTTTCCTGTTTTCCAGATAAAATACCATCTAAGGACAAGTGTGGAGAGTTTATTGTTCTAAGCAGACACTACCAATATGCAGGATGGGGTCTTTTTCACTGACCTGGGATAGGGTCTAATATGTAGTAGGTATTATCAGTTTGTTAAGGGAATGAGTAAATAAACTTAAAACACTTTCAAATATTTTAGTTACTTATTTTTCAATTGGAGCACATGTGATTGTGAATCACACATAATACCCAGGAAGGCATGTACATATGATGGTGCAATTTCTCTATAGGGTGAGACATACCCCAAGAAAAGCTTATCATAATAGCCAGGAGAACAAATATGGGCTGAAAATTCTTTAAAATTTTTAAACTCTGTGAGGACCTAAAATATAGCTTTCTTGTTCACTGATGATGATTGCCTGTGTCTGGTGCACTCTATAAGACAGAGCAAGACGCTCAATGGGCATTTGTTGAATAATTAAAAAGATACATAACTGAGGGAAGGAATAATTAAGATAATGAAAAATATATGACCTCTAACTGTTAAACTTGGTTTAGATCATTCCAGACATTCTCTGTACGTAGAGATATGGTTTCTATTTTTTAAGTTTGGTTCATTCTATGTTCAGTATTTTTTTTAATTAAGCTGTATATGTGAGTATTTCCTAAGTTCATTCTTTTTTTAAAAAAATTTTTATTATGTTATGTTAGTCATTGTACAGTAGATCAGTTTTTGGTGTAGTGTTCCCTGATTCATTGTTTTCGTATAACACCCAGTGCTGCATGCAATACCTGCCCTCCTTATTACCTATTACTGGGCTCAGCCAATCCCACATTCCTCTCTCCTCTAAAGCCCTCAGCTTGATTCCCAGCATCCATAATCTCTCATGGTTCATCTCCCCCTCTGATTCCCCTCCCCTCATTTTTCCCATTCTTCTCCTAATGTTCTCCATGCCATGCCTTATGATCCACAAATGAGTGAAACTGTATGATAATTTTCTTTCTCTGTTTGATTTATTTCTCTTAGCATAATCTCCTCCAGTTCTATCCTTGTCGATGCAAATGGTAGGCATTCATCCTTTCTGATGGCTGAGTCATATTCCATTGTATATATGGACCACATCTCCTTCATCTACTCGTCTGTTGAAGGGCATCTTGGCTCCTTTCACAGTTTAACTACTGTAGACATTGTTGCTATGAACATTGGGGTACATGTGCTCCTTCTTTTCATCTGTGTCTTTGGGACAAATACCCAGTAATGCAATTGCTGGGTCATAGGATAGCTCTATTTTTAACTTTTTGAGGACCCTCTACACTGTTTTCCAACGTGGCTATACCAACTTGCATTCCTACCAACAGCCTAAAAGGGTTCCTTTAAAAATTACTTTAAATATGGTATTAATGGGCAAGTGATATCTTAATAAGGTATTTCTGTATAATATTCTGATATGGCTATCCTGCCATTTAAAAAACTTCTTATCACTCAAAGTACACACTTTTCTAATTTTGTCACATATGTAACACGTATTGCATGGAGCACTGGGTGTTTTATGTAAACAGTGAATCTTGGAAAGCAACATCAAAAATTTATGACTCATTGTATGGTGATTATTAAAAATAATTACATAAAATACATATATATTTTGAATTCAATTATTTCCTTAGGGTACCTTAGTGGAAGAATACTTACTTTATATGCATACATAATTTGAGGCACATGATACATGTGCAAATGTCTTTTTTTTAGAAAAGTTTTCTTTAGCTATTCGGGGTCTTTTGTGGTTCCATACAAATTTTAGAATTGTTTATTCTAGTTCTGTGAAAAATACTGTCAGCATTAAGAGGTACACTTGTCATTGTGACCACGAGGTGTTTTATGGAAGTGTGGAACCACTATATTGTATACTTGAAACTAATACTGTAAAAAATAAAATTATGTTTACACATGCACATAAAAAAGCAGAAACAGTTTTCTAATTAATTTTTACCCATCAGTATTAGCTGCTCTTTACATTAAACTTTAGCTAGTAGTGAGGAAAAGTTGTTTTTGCCTATTTGATGGTTGAAAGTGAATTATTACTGTTCTTTTCCTTTTTATTTCTCTAGTACCTTGGAAGGATAAACATTTTCTTAGAAGTTTACTCGCCATAAACTTGTCTTATTGCTTTTAGAGTTTGTCGCCATAATTCTACTTCCTCACGCTTCCCTCTAAGAGCAGTATTTGCAAATGGCAATGGTCTGGGTTCTCCTTGCCTCTCCTTGATATAATTACAGTTCACAGTAGAAGACTACTGAACCTTACGATGCAGAATATGGTTGTACATATTCCTTAGAAAAATTTCCTGAGTTGCTGTGGGGATGCACAGGACATAAATATAGAAAGGTGATAGAAAGTTGGAGGAGCTCTTGGCTGGAGGAGGGGAAGAGTAAACAGAGCAGAGGGTGTATGTGCAAAAGTGTGTATGTAATAGCAAACACTAGGGAACTGCAATAAGTTTGTATATCTGTCTTGGGACACCTGGGTGGCTCAGTCAGTATAGCGTCTGCCTTCAGGTCCTAGCAGCTCAGGTCATGATCCCAGTGTCCTGGGTTCGAGTCCTACATGGGGCTTCCCTGACCAGTAAGAAACCTGTTTCTCCCACTGCCTCCCACTCCCCCTGCTTGTGTTCTCTCTGTCTCTGTCTCTCTGACAAATAAATAAATAAATAAATAAATAAAATCTTAAAAAAAAAATTTTTTTTATCTGTCTTTTGGTCTGTGTCCTAAGGAGTAGGTGTAGATAACTAAATGAGATACCTTATTTTCTTTTAAAAATATTTGGATCTAACATTTCTGGCTTAAAAATATAAATATATTGTTGTATAGAAGAGCCCTCTTATTTCCCCTGGATGGATTTAGGACTGGCTTGACAATGTCTGCTCATTTTGAAAACTGAATAATGTAACTTCCTCTTATTAGTTTTAGAGTTTCTACATAAACATGAATGTCTTTATTTTTGGATCCAATCGAGGTTAAGAGATTAATACAGAAATATTAGGATATTTCCCTTAAAATGGAGGGAAATATTAATTTAGGAAATGACAAGGTTTGCTTTTAATAAGTAAAGTTCAGAAAACTTAAAAACCAAGTAATCTTTTGGATTAAATCGTACAGAAAATACCTACTTATAAAATATGTAGATACAAATCCAAGTGAGTGTATGATATTTCTATCCTTCATTTATCCACTTATTCATTCAGAAGTGAACTATTTCAGAACCTTACTAGCCTTGCGTTGAATGCCTTCCAGAAGGCATTTATATATCCTAGAAATGGGAGCAGAATTATAGCTCTGGAGATGAAAGAAAGTGAACCGAGAAGGAGATCTATGTCTTGGTGAGGCTGAAGCTTTTATTTTAGGGAAGTCCTAAGTGTTTAAATGCCATGGGGAACCTGTGATAGTCGTCAATTCCTATATTATTATGCCTTCCCCAACTACTTTTCTTTCTTCTGTACATTTCCCATCTTCCCTATTCACTTACTTCAAACTCTTCTGTCTTCCTGGGGTCTCTGCATTTCTACCTTTCTTCCTCTGCGGACCTCAGTCACCAGCCACTGGTGGTGTCTGGGAGACTCATAGGACAACTTCAGGATGGGGTTTATCAACCTGACAATCCCTCTTCTTTAAAACCATTAAAACTCCAAATGTGAAGACATCCACAGCTGAAAATGTAACATCAAGGATAAGAAAGACAGCATTGTTTATCTGTGGTTAAAAAAATATATGGATAGGGGGCACCTGGGTGGCTCAGTGGGTTAAGCCTCTGCCTTCGGCTCAGGTCATGATCCCAGGGTCCTGGGATTGAGTTCCACATCAGGCTCTCTGCTCAGCAGGGAGCCTGCTTTCCCCCTTCCCCTGCCTCTCTCTCTGACTACTCGTGATCTCTCTCTCTGTCATAAATAAATAAGATCTAAAAAAAAAATAAAATGGGAATATTTTGAACTGGAAGATCTATTGAACTGGGAGCTAACAAAGAAGATATTCTTTGTAGACCAATATAGTTATTTTTTTAATTCCTGAATTTCCCCATTGCTTATATGAATATAATATTTCCCTCTACTTGAGAGCATAAGTGCTGTTTAGGAGAGATAAGAGGAACTGAGGTGATGGAGATGATGTTTATAATATTAAACTTTCTGGTAAGGAGAAAGAACCAAAATTGGGTGAATAGGGCAGAGATAGTGACAGTGGGTAAGATTTCTCAGGTAAAGAGTTCTGGTACACCTTAAAAGCCACTGATGTAAGGCCTGGGAAGACTATGTAAAATCTCAGTCATCTAAACATCTCTTTAGTTAACCGATATTTGCTGAATGCCTCCACTGAATAAGTGAATTATAATATTATAATTCAATTAATAATTAAATTGAAATTGAAAACTGAATAATTTTCCTATATATGAACATTTTTTTCCTATGGATACTATACTGTTTTGTTATGACCTGGCTGTCTTTCCTAGAATAAAATCCCCGGACACCCCTGTGAGTAGGAGATGACATCTTCCTTGCAGAGAGGGGAAAATTCTCACTCTCAGCCTCCCAGGCAGAGAAAGTCAGGTGCTCAAAGTAGACACTGTAACTTGAAAGGCAAACCCCCTTTTCCCCCTGTGGTTTTGCACTTATAGGTCTGTACTTTGAGACATATTCCCAAGTGATAGCAGGAAATATCCTTAGGTGGGGAGATTGTCAGGGAGACAGGATTCTGTGACTGTGAGCTTAAAAAAGATAAACTGTGAGAGGAAAAAAAAAATCAATAAAATTGAAAACAAAATCAATGGAGAAATCAATGAAACTCAGAACAAGTTCTTTGAAAAGATCAATAAAATTAATAAGCTTCTAGTCAAACTAGCTTTGAAAAAAAGGGAGAAGACACAAATTATTAATATCAGAAATGAAGGAAGGGACAGCAATATAACTCCCATGAACATTCAAAGGAAAATAAAGGACTGTTATTATGAACAATGCTATACGTACCAATTTGATAACCTAGATGAAATGGACCGAGTCTTTAAAAGACACAATCTTAGGAAAAAAAAAAAAAAAGACACATCTGCCAAAACTCACATAAGAAGATATAAATTAAAAAATTAATAAAAATTTAAAAAGAAAATATAAATAGTCTGAATAAGCCTATGTCTATTTATTTATTTATTTATTTAATCTTTTTTAAAAAAATTTTATTTACTTATTTGACAGACAAAGATCACAAGTAGGCAGAGAGGCAGGCAGAGAGAGAGGAGGAAGCAGGCTCCCCACAGAACAGAGCGCCCAATGCGGGACTCGATCCCAGGACCCTAGGATCATGACCTGAGCCGAAAGTAGAGGCTTTAACCCACTGAGCCATCCAGGCGCCCTGCCTATGTCTATTTAAAAATTAAATCAGCTATTAATACCCTTCCAAAAAGAAAGTTCCAGATCCAGATGGTTTCACTGGTGAAACCAAACATCTAAGGAAGAGATTATACCAATTCTCTATCGTCTTTTTCAGAGGATAGAAGCAGAGGGAATACTTCATAATTCATTCTATGACGTCAGCATTAAACTAATACTAAAATGAGACAGCCATTATTAAAAAAAAAACAAAAACAAATAAAACTACAGACCAGTATCTCTCATGAACATAGATGCAAAATTTTTCAATATGTTAGCAAGTCGAATACATGGTGTATTAAAAAAGTATTCATCATGATTAGGTAAAGTTTGTTCCAGGTATGGAAGGCTAAGTCACATCAAAAATCAGTTAATTTAACCCATCTCATTAATAGAATAAAATGGAAAAACCACATAGTCATATCAATAGCTGCAAAAAAAGACCACTTGACAAACTCAAATACCCATTCAGGATAAAAACTCTTATAAACTAGGAATAAACAGAACCTTCTTCAACACGATAATGAATATCTACAGAAAACATACAGCTATCATCATATTCAATGGTGAGAAACTAGAAGCATTCCCATAAAGATCAGGAACAAGTCAAGTGTGTTCCCTCTCAGGAGTTCTATTCAACATTGTGCTAGAAGTCTTCGCTAGTGCAATAGGAAAAGAAAAGGAAATTACAAGTGTACAATTGAGGAAGAGGAAAGAAAACTGTCTTTGTTCATAGGTTACACAATCATCTATTTAAAAAAATCAGAAAGAGTCAACAACAACAACAACTACTCCTGGAACTAATAAGCAATTTTATTAAGATTGTAGGATTCAGGGGTAATAAATGAAAGTCAATTATTTCTTATATACGAGGGAAGAACAGTGAAATTTAAATTTAAAAACATAATATCATGTATAGTACCACCCCCAAAATGAAATGCTGATATAAATCCGACAAAATATGTGAAAATCTATATGAGGAAAACTACAAAAACCTGGTGAAAAAATCAAAGAAATAAATTAATACATGTTGATGGATAAGAAGATTGAATATTGCCAAGGTATCACTTCTTCCCAACTTGCTCTATAGATTCAATACAACCCCAATCAAAATCTTAGGAAGTTATTTTATGGATATTAGTAAATTGGCTATAAAATGTATATATAGAGAGGCAAAAATCTAGAATAGCCAATACAGTATTAAAGGAGAAAAACAAAGCTTAAGGTCTGATGGCCCCCAATTTTAAGATTTACTATAAAGCTACAGCAATCAAGACAATGAAATATTGGTAAAAGAATGGACAAGTAAACCAATGAGACAGAATAGAGAGCTCAGAGAATGAGCCATATAAATACAGGCAACTAATCTTTTTTTTTTTTATGTTAGTCACCATACAGTACGTCATTAGTTTTTTTTTTTTTTTAAGATTTTATTTATTTATTTGACACTCAGAGATCACAAGTAGACAGAGAGGCAGGCAGAGAGAAAGGAGGAAGCAGGCTCCCCGTTGAGCAGAGAGCGTGATGCAGGGTTCCCAGGATCCTGGGATCATGACCTGAGTCGAAGTCAGAGCCTTTAACCCACTGAGCCACTCAGGCGCCCCACGCCATTAGTTTTTGATGAGTGCTCTGTGATTCATTGTTTGCATAAAACACCCAGTGCTCTATGCAATACACGCCCTCCTTAACACCCATCACCAGGCTAACCCATCCCCCATTCCCCTCCCCTCTGAAACCCTCAGTTTGTTTCCCATAGTCCATAGTCTCTCATGGCTCATATCCTCCTCTGATTTCTCCCCTTCATTTTTCCCTTCCTTCTAATGTTCTCCATGCTATTCCTTACATTGCACATACAAGTGAAACCATATAATTCTCTTTCTCTGCTTGACTTATTTCATTTAACATAATCTCCTCCAGTTCCATCCATCTTGATGCAAATGGTGGGTATTCATCCTTTCTGATGGTTCCATTGTATATATGGACCACATCTTCTTTATCCATTCATCTGTTGAAGGGCATCTTGTCTCCTTCCATAGTTTGACTACTGTGGGCATTGCTTCTATGAACATTGGAGTGCATGTGCTGCTTCTTTTCACTATATCTGTTTCTTTGGGGTAAATTCCTAGTAGTGCAGTTGCTAGGTCACAGGGTAGTTCTATTCTTAATATTTTGAGGAATCTCCATACTATTTTCCAGAGTGGCTGTAACGGTGTGCATTCCTACCAACAGTGAGATACCACCTTACAGCAGCTAGAATGACAAAAATTAACAAAACAGGAAACAGCAAATGTTGGTGTGGATGTGGAGAAAGGGGAACCATCTTACAGTCAACTAATCTTTGTCAAGGAAGCAAAGGCAATATAATTCAGAAAAGATTGTTTTTTCAATAAATAGTGCTAGAATAACTGGACATATACATGCAAAAAAAATCTATAAAAAGACTTTACACTCTTCACAAAAATTAAATCAGAATTGATTACAGATCCAAATGTGAGATGCCAAACTATAAAACTCCTAGAAGATAAACATAGGAGAAAATCCTGCCTTGGGTATGGCAAGGACTTTTTAGATATACTGCTGAAGGCACAATCTATAAAGTAAATAATTGAAAAGATTGACTTTATTAAAATAAAAACTTAAATGCTGCAAAAAACAGTATCAGGGGAATAAAAAAGTCACAAACCAGGAAAGAATGTTTACAAAAGATGTATGTGGCAAAGAACTATTATCCAAAATATGCAAGGAGTTCTTAAAACTTAATAATAAAGGAAACAACCTAATTTAAAAATGGGCCATACCTCTTAATAGATACCTCATCAAAGAATGTATGGCAAATGAACATATGAAAAGATGCTCCACATCATATATCATTGGAATAACCAATCAACAATGAGATACAACTACATACCTATTTTAATGGCCAAAATCA